>NC_133970.1:39849400-40179242 GCF_031877795.1 Strix aluco
CCATGGAGTACATGAGAAGGGTGTGAGTGGTGACAACCACTTTTAGCATGGCCTTCTCTGCATACCATAAGCCTTCAACAATAGCATAGTCATCTTGGAAGATCTTCAGGGAAGACAGAGCATTCGTGGTGCTCCATGGGCTCACTCCCTGCTTGGGCTGAAGAGAGGAGAGCCGAGGGGTGGGAGTATGAGCACTTAGGATTATTTTGAAGTTCTCACATTTACAGAGAAATGCTGGAAATTTTGAAAGCATTGAAAAAGGTATAAAAGAAATTATTCAGAAAATGGAAAACATGCCTTAAATTTGATAGATTGAAGAGGTTTAGTATTCTTTAATTTATATGAGGTAAATTTTAAAGAGAGGTTCAATGTGACCTGTATATACCAATATGCATAAGAAAGCTATGAAAAGTGGATCTTTAATATATACCTAGCATTTGAAGCTTTGTGAGATGAGAAATAAATAAGATGGATTTTTTTTTCACACTGAAGTTAGAACAATACATGTAGATGTGTGCTGAAGTCTCCATTGCTTAAAGTCTTTAAATCATGACAGAAGGTTTTTATTTTGCCTTATGAAAATGGCACAGAAGCTTAAAGAGAAATCACAGGCTTGAAGAACAAAATTTGGGGACATGTTTGACAGAACAGTCTTTTTTGTCATTTTAAGTTTATTTATTTCTATAAAGCAATGAGTTAGATTTTGATAAACATGCAAGTTCATCTACAAAACTTGCTACACCAAAACAAAACCTTTTCCTGTCTTAGATATGCCCATTGCTTGAGGAAGCTCCTGAATTCAGATATGAGAGAGATGGGAGGAAACATTTGTCCATACTTATTCCACACAATGCTGTAGATGACCCACAAACATCAATATTTTTAGCTCCCCATTGCAGTGCATAATGTGTATCTCCAAATTTCATGATCTGCAAAAGGTATAAGACTGTTAGAGAAGCTAAGTGATTTAGTTTCTCAGAAGGTATTTGTATCCCTCATCCTGCTGCTTTAAATTGGGTTTACATGTTGACAGGACTTTATGGAGCCTTTGAAAGTTTTTGAAAATCCAAGACCTAGAATTGTACAACTGTGAATGTCCAAGATAAAAACCCTATTTATGGATTACTATCAGATGTTGTGTGAAAGTATTTGTTTATATATTTTTTTATTCCTTAATATGTACCCAGATGGTGGTTTCTTGAAATCATATCTGTTATTACTAAGGATTATTAATTTGTCTAATTTCTATATTTTGTTTTATCTCCCTTTTTGTATGTGCTGAAAAAAAATCTGTTTATTTCCATTCTAGAACAAATTAGCTTAAAAATTACAGAATTTCCTATGCAAGGATTTTCTTCTGGATTTTAAACCTAAAGGACTGTTCTGTGTTTTACTTTATCACTCTCCTTCCCTGTAAGATTTAAACCAGAACATGTTATAAGGTATAATAGTATAGGTATTGACAACTCCTCCTCTCCCAAATAGTTTTTGAGTGGAGGAGGAAATAATCAGTATAATGTTTATGGCAAATTTGCAAAAAAACTATTTGTTGCATGAAAAATCATTTGAACATGGATTCAGAGGAATTTTACACTCTCTCTTCAAATATAATATTTGACCAAATGTATGATGAAGAGGGGGAGATCACACTAGTTAAGTAACTGGTTAACCAACTCAGCATACAAAAATGAAGGGTTTTTTCCAAGCAATATCTAAACAAAAATGTAAATAGTATTAGTACAGGACTTGGAAATAAGTGAAATAGATATCAAGTACATAATCATATTTCCATAAGTTACTCTTAAAAATATAAAGCCTAGTAACTGGATTTATGATCAAGTTTATGTGTGGATTTGTCATGGACTTGCTATTAGGGGCTAAGAACTAAAACCAATTTGAATGCCAAAATCTAGTATAGAATGAAGGTGGAATTTTGTTGCCTAAGTCCAAAGCAATGCATGTGGGCACCCCTACTCAGCTGCCATCTAATGTCAGAGGCATTTCAGCATTTTCTGAGCCTCTTTTTTTTATAATGTAAAATCCTCTGAAAGCTTCACATGTAGCCTTTTAATTTGAAACCAGCTGAGGAAAAAACAGTCTGACAAAGGGCCACTGAGCACCAGACCCAAACTCCACCTTGTTCAGTCTTTGTGGTCCAATGCATCTGGCACTTTGTGTTGAACAGCAGACCAGCTTCCAAAAAAAAAAAAAAAATAAAGAGTACTCAAGAAGAGTTTATACCTTGATATTTAGGGCATGTTTGAGGTAGATGACTGTCACGGATTAAAATATTAACACAGGAATGATTTAGCAGCAAATCAAGATTTATTAATGACTAGCAGCACTTAATCATTAACGAATTTAAAGATTTACAAAATAATTCAGTAAAATATGTTATGATTAAAATAGCAACTTAACTGCAGATTCGAAGATGACAAGATTCACACTAACTTACTATACGGTACCTTAAATCAATACATATATACATGCACATTCGCAAACACAAGATATACAAACACACAGACACACAAAAGTATTTGGATCCAGTGGAATAAATATGTACCCACACTCATGAATATAACTGTGTATACCCAAACACGTAGGTAGGTAGGGAGAGAGTGGGTGAAAGAGAAACTAGCTCAAAGTTAAAATTTCCCTCTTCTCGAGGTTAGAGTAAATACTCACAATGCATCGACATTCCTCAACGAGTGATAATTGAGACTCGAGTGGGTCGACTTTGCCTTCCATCGGCTCTATCGGCAGACAATACGCCTGAGAAGCGTCCCAACCCAGGGGAGATGCTGGTCATGGGCCTGCTGCAGTCCAGCAGAGCTCAAAGGGTCTCACTTGGGGTCGCTGTTTATAGCGTCCAAAATGATTGACTTTTGTCAGGTACTTTTCATTTGGGCCCAGCTCGAACAATGAAGTATTCTGGTGTCTTCCACCAGTTGCACAAGAACTTGATGGGTGTGCAATTCTGCTATTGTTTTCAATTGATAGAGAGAGCAGGAGCCAGGTTCCTCAAAGGGGCGCCTTGATGCTCTGGTTTACTGTCATTATCAGTGCTTATTTCCTCATGCTTGTATGTGGCCCAGGAGAGGGGAAGGAATTGAACCACCACAATGACAGCTGTGGTTTAGAAATCTCCCTTATAGAGGCACAGTTGCTGACCCTGACTACAGAACTATTGATTAAATCTGGCAGTTTGGTGACTATCTTTCAAACAGAAAAAAGGGCATGTGACCCTTGGAAAAAGGGGTCTTGCTGTCCATTTTCAAGAGAGAGTTCTGAATTTTGGATTACAATTGGATAAAGCTCCATCATTCATTAAAAAATTACTTATCTTGCTCTTTTTGACTACCTGTCTGACTGGGGTTGTTTTGGATCCTTCCCTTTTTCTCTCCCTTTGCTGTATGTGCCTTATTGAAGATGCTGGATTCCACTCCAGGGTATGACTTCAACAGATACCATGTAGCTTTTAGACTACAAAGACCTTTCTGAATGAAATGACAAAGGACTAACTATTAAAAATCTTAAGTAAGAATTTATGAAAGAATCTGCATGGCACGTTACTGAATAACTTTCATCCTGAGGTACACCATATATGGATCCAAAACCAGGTAACAATTGGATATCTTCCTAAACACATTACCTGCTGTATAATTAGAAGCAAAGTGTTGCAGATGGAGTGGCGCACTTCACTCATAAGAGAGAAGTAGCAATAAGTTTATTGATATAAAACAGTGATTTAACAAAGTTTGATAGTAATTGTGACAGTGGTTTAACAAGATTCAATGGCAAGGTTCACTTGATTATTTACTGCATATAGGATAGGGTCAGACAAAACTGTCAGAGAGACCCTCCCATTGAGTCATGAGATTCAGAAAGGACCCCCTTGCTTTCTAAACTCCTTCTCAGAGAGGATTCTAGGTGCAGCTGGATCCACTCCTAGTCCCAAACTTGGTCAACGGTTTGTCTAAAGGCACAATCATCATTTAGCTCAGATTTCAAAGTTTAGCATGCTATTAATCACTTACCGAGAATCTGTTACAGCAAGAAATCTCTCAACCTCAAGGCGTAACCTTGAGAGGCATCCATACTCAAAGGGAGATCCTGGTGTGCAGCCCGCTGCTGTGCAGGAGAGCTCAACGGGTCCTGGGATGTCCACTATTTATGGAGTAAGATAATTGACTTATAGTCATATTTACATAGTGACTACAGAAGTTAGTTTCTTCCAAATTTGGCTTGAGTTGGACATTGACCAGCATCATGGTTAGGTGGGCACATTGTTCAAATTAGCCCTTGGCTCTTATATTGTTATCTGTCTCGCTCGAATCCACTTTGAGTTGTATGCAGTCATCATGACCAGACACATCCATTGCCAGCACCACTGGTGGTTATAACTTGAATGGAGTTACAGGAAATACATGTCAGGTTGGGGGGTGGGGGGAGAGCACACCACCACACAAAGGAACTACTCATAATGTAAACTATTATGCAAGCTTAGTAAAGGTAGGAGAATAAAACTGACAGAAACCTTCCTATTCTTATTTTTCATTGTCATTCTTCTATGTGCTAAATTCACATTATATTCATTCCAAGATTCTTATACTTTGATTTTCCTACTTTTTTACCTGCTCAGCATTTCAGATTTTCTTTATTTACCCACTGTTTTTCCTAATCCAAGCTAATTATCACATAAAGGGAAGCAGTGTGCTCAAACTAGTACCTGCTAATCTCATTAAACAGAGGTCTGGTTTTTCAATCTTTCACATAGCACACAAAATGAAACACTACTTGATGATTTGAAAGGTAACTGTAAGAAAAACAATATCTGAAGTGTTACACTTTCAGAGGCAATTCAGAAGAATCTGCTATATTTGAGCAGCTGACAGACAATATGGTTTCCATAAAGAAATTCCTTCCACCTCTGGTAATGGGAAGCCCAAGTAGTGTGTACATTGCTAGCTTCAGGAAAGCGATCTAGATCTCATGATGGTTGTAAATATTGGATTCCTCTTTTCAGAATAATGACATTTCTCATCCTGTGACTCCTTACAGACCAAAGGCTCTCCAAAGCACTGCGTGGATCACATGCACCCCAAACCACTGAAATTAAATTCCCTTCCAGGAAGAAGAGGAAGGCAGCTGGCAGCCAAATTACATCAAAAGGCAAGAGGGCTCCATTTGGATCACTAGTTTCATGTAAAATGGCCAACTAATGAAAAAGACCACCTTTGGTACTTGAAGTCATATATGCTGCAAAGTGTATGGGGGACAAGAAGACTGAACACTTATTATGAATCTCTGTTATTAGTCTAGTTCTCAGTATCACAAAATGGATGCTGACATTACTGAACAGGTAAGTGCCAACACAAGTAACCTGCTGGACTAAGGAGCTGTTTGGATTGCACATCCTTCCTCAGGAACCAGTGTGCAACCAAAAGTTCCTTAACTCAATTATATAAGCAAAAAAACCTGCTGAACATTCACTATATTAAAAAAACAAAAAAACAAAAAAACAAACAAACAAAAAAAACCCCAAAAAAACCCCAAACCTCCTTTTTAAAGAGCTCTCCATTAATTTTAGTACAGGTGATCACTGATGACTGAAATAACAAGAGTACAACAGAGCAGAGTAGCTCCTGGAGCATGACAAATTCAGCCTATGCTGGGACTGCATTTGTTTAAGGATGCAAAAAATAACATTCTGTGGCTCCTTTTGTGAGACCTATCCAACTACCAAGATTTTTATCCAAAAGAGAATTTTTTTTTTCCTTCAGCAGAGAGGAATTTCCCTCTATGTCTCATCCCATTACTATTAGATGTATCTGTCATTAATAATTTGTGATTGTTCTATCCAGAGATAATTCTTTTGATTGATCAATAACATCTTTCTACTCATAACTACTCCATCTGCACATGAATAGTATATTGGCCCATTTCACAAACTCTATCATATTGAATCTCTTCTCTATTTCTTCAATTACTTATATGAGAGAAGAGGAAAATAGCTTTTTAAAACCTTTCTTTTACCAGATACTGACTGCTTTCCATTTTTCCTTCATTTCTTCCCGTGAGAAAGATTTTTTCATTAAAATCTTTTCCACACAGTAACAACCTACAATTCATTCAAGAACAACAGTAATTTCAACGTGTTACAGTCCTGTTGATTTCCCTCTCTACTTCAAGGTTACTACAAGAAATAATTTATTGTGCAAACAAATTACAACAAAAAGAGAGACAAAAGAAGGGACCACAGAGATTTCCTGTGAATCAACCTTAGGTCAGAGGTAGATGCTACATTCAGATTTCATGAGCTTCAGTCCCGTTTCTGCACAATACGACCAACCTCACTGTATATAATGCTAATAGGGAAGATTTCTGTTTAAGAGAAAGTGTAACACTTTGACTATGTCCATGGGTGCTAGCTAACAGATGGTTGTAATCTGTGAAAGTCCAGACACTTGTTTACACATCTATGCCAACTGAAAGTATAAGAAAACTTGGCTTTTGCATTTCTCTATATGTACACAATAATTTACAGTAAATGAAGGTAGTGTGTTTGCTCAGAAATCTGGGCTAAAGCATCCCTTATGAGCAGGCACACCATATATAAATTTATAGCTGTGTTCTGCATGGTTCTAGTACATACTGTTTATGAAGTGCTTTGAGTTTCTTTGCAATGAAAAATGCCATGTAAGAGTGAAATATTATAATATTGGACACTTAGTTTACATATTTTACTGTTTCAGAAGATTTTCTTTCAGTGTAGTCTGTATAGTGGCACTTAAATGAGTAATTAGCGGTCTCCTCTAGGTAGTTATTAGTCTTCATTTCTGTAAGTGAGCTTCCTTGGCCTCAGAGACACAGCTGACTTGACCTGTTCACTTCCTGTAAGTGTCATATCAGCAGCGGCAAAGGAAGACAAAACGTGGTTTGTGTTTAAATATGTGCATGCTGTCACAAACTGTTTGTAAACAAGAAACTGTTCATAAAGAGGATGTCTCAAACAACTCGAGTGGGACACCCTGTGGTGGAGAAGCGGACTGAGCTCTGTGGAGGTGGGGTAGTGGGCTGTTTCTCTCCCCCTCCCTCCCGTTGTTGCTCAGAGCAGAACTTGACTAACTGCACAGGTACAAGCCAGAGAAAATAAGAACCTTCTGGAACAACCTATTGCGCATGCGTAAGAAAGACTATATAAAGGCAACACCCCATGTGTGTCTTTGTTGACCCACCACCTATGGACCAAGCTGGCTACTCTGCGAAAATGTGGGATCTAAAGGTGGTGATTTCTCCTTTCTCCTCTCTTTTCTCTTACCTCTTTTTGCTCTCTCTTTCTTACATATATTCACATATATAATTTTTGTATGAACTGAATTGCAATCGGTTGATCGTTGATGGGTTATTAGGAAAACAGTCTCATCATCAAAGTGCCTTTATTCGTTCCCCAGACGGTTATCAGTTGATTGCTGCCAAATTGTCTCCATTCACTTACTAAAGTGGTCAGTTAAAGTCACCAGCACAATTGTTCCTCTGAGTCATTGTGGTGACTCGGCCCACCCTGCGGCTCTGCCGAGCAGAGACAGTCTCTTCCACCGGCATGCAGGCTCTCGGGGAATACAAAATATTCACCCCCCCCCCTTGTCACCCAGCATGTGGGACAAGACAATACTTCTGGTGTCAGAAGTGGGATTCCCCGAGTTGGTCAGTGAGAGGAACACAGAAGGGATATTGACTGAGTTCAAGAAGGGATGATGTAAAATCAGATGAGTCCGAATCCTCCGGCACATGATCATGGCTTCCCGGGTTCAGCCTGATCTGGACTGCTCCCCTTTGCTAGAGCTGTTGAAAAGGTATAAATCTTGCCCAACTCCCAGAGGGAGAGCCTGGACAGAGGAGAACTGGCAATCCCCGCTCACTTTGCAGAGCGAATAAAGGATTTGGCGAAAGAGAAGAGGTCAAGACCTGGAAAAGAAAAAGCTGTGGTTTGTGGTGTTTTGGGAGCAGCACTGATAGCAGCACAAAAAGATAAATATATAGTGAAACAGGCTGAGCAGGAGGCGAATGAATCTTTACAAGAGCTAGTTAAGAACTTACAAGCAGAATTAGAAGCTGAGCGGAAAAGGTGGCTACAAGCGGAGGTAACAGCTAACAGTTTACAAAGTCAGTTGTGAAACACTTTTGTTGGGGGGCAAGAGTTGCAGACTTGCGGTTGGAATTAGCTGAGGCACAGAAAGACGATCATGACAGTAAGTGTGGGTGCTCTAGTTTACCTGAGGAATGCAAAATGATTAAAAGAGAAGTACCTGGTCACTACCCCTGGGGGAAGATGGAGCAGATAAAGCTCAAAAACGGAGAGAATGAATCCTCAGCTCTGCCCACTGATGAGAATGGAATTTCTGTACGATGGGGGAGCTGATGCCGTGCTGGAAATCATAACAAAAGAAAGACCCTATAGTCCAACTGAACTGGCAAAACTGCTGGAAAAATACAGTAGACTCCCTAGAGAAACAGACACCGAATATGTGTGGAGGGTCTCACTCATGGGGGGAGACAGAATTAAATTCAGTGAAGAGGAGGAGCAGGGATATTGGGGTCTGGGTGTGTTTCTGACTGTCCCAAATACTAGGGCTCCCTGGTCCTTAACTCAGAGGATGGCATACTGGGTCGGAAGGCTGGATCCCCTGGAGCGGGGAGACCCGGTAACCATTCCCATGCTGGGGCTGGACCAAATTACCAAAAGTGTTCAGAAAGCGGCTTGTCTCCAGTTTATGCACGACAGGTGTTTAGTACCCCATCAGCCCTCCCCAATGCTGCTAAGAGCTGACCTGAATTGAATGAAACTTCTGATAAAGGGCCTCCCTGACTCCCTAAAACTATATGCTATACAAATTCGAGTCCATCTAAGGGTGGCATTCCCGATCCAGGAGTGTTTGGCGGAAATGTTAACACCAGGGAGAAACCAAACACAACCCTCTCCAGTGGAATTCCCCCTCACATGGGGAGAAATTGCGTGGGAGCTGATAAATTACTGCTGAAATGTAGGAATGTTGGGGTGGGGGAACAAAGAGGCAAAGCCATGGTTAGAAGAACAGAATTTGACAACCATCCCTTGAAAAGTCCACCCCCCAGAAAAATTAAAGGATCAGGGATAACAAGAAACCAACTTTGGAAAGAGGGCCTACACAGAGAAATACCTAGAGAGTTTATGGATGGGCTACCCCTTACAAACCTACAGTTACTAGTAAAAATGTGGAAAGGCCCACATAAGACTTTCAGATTAGAAGAAAATGCCCCAACCGCTACCTCCCTTTCCGGACCCGCCCCGCTCTCTGCTCCCCCACCAGAACACTAGGTTTCTGGAGTTAAGCTGGGAAACTGGTTTTACTGTCCTTAATAGGTGAGCCCGGGGACACCTTATGGACTTATGTAAGACAGCTCACCACAAAAGAGCATGGAGTAATTGTACAAACCCACTCCCCAGTACGGCCAGTGCGTAAGCCAAACAGAAAATGGCACTTAGCAGTTGACTACTGACACCTCAGTGTGGGCACTGGCCCACTAACAGCAGCTCTCCCTAACATAGCAGAGCTGGTGTCCACTATCCAAGAACAGTCTCATGATATTTTAGCAACTATTGATGTTAAAGACATGTTTTTCATGGTGCCCCTGCAAGAGAGCGATAGAGACAAGTTTGCATTTACCTGGGATGCTATACAATATAACTTTACCTGCCTCCCACAAGGCTAGAAACATTCACCTACTTTGGCACACCATGCCCTAGCCCAGGTGCTAGCAAAAGCCCTTCTTCCCGAGGACGGAGTAAAAACATACCAGTACATTGATGATGTACTGATAGGGGGGCTAATGTTTCTGCAGTGGGGAAAACCCAAAGAAACATAATTACCCACCTGGAAAAATTGGGCCTCCAAATTCCCACCGAGAAAATACAGTTACCTGCCCCTGAGGTGAAATTTCTAGGCATATGGTGGAAAGGTGGCACAGCGTGCATACCTCCTGAAACCCTGCTTGCCTTGTGTCACGTCCCGCTCAGATGAGGGGGACAAGTGACTCAGATTCGCAAATCCCCAATGGAGCGGACAACAAGTCTCCAAGTCTAAACATTTATTAACTACCCACAATGTACTAATTGAACACACGATAGTTGGCTAAGTATATAGCAAGTTGTGGCAAGCAATATAATATGCCTTGCATTGCTTAATAGGAAAGGGAAAAGAGGGAGATAGAGGGAATGGGGAAATACAGATCACCGGTCTGGGTTTCTGTGCTGCTCCTGCCAACAAGGGTTCCGGGAGGCACGGGAGACATCCGTCTTTTTCGCTGGCATCCATCTTCTTCGCTTCACTGCACTCTCTCTCCTCGGGCCGCGCCCCCCCCCTTCCCTTCTTGATTTATACCCACTTTCCTTGGGTCCATCCCCTAGGTCGACCCCCATACCTACGTATCCCATGTACGGGGAGGGGTGAGGTGTTTCATGGGATGATGTAATTAGCATGATCATGTTAGCCCTCGTTAGCATATTGAGGGGTGTTAACTTTAATATGCATTTCGTGGATAATGAAGCAAAGGTCATTCACCGGACAGATGGCCCTTGAAGTTTTGGCCAGGTGCACCAGAGCAGAGCCGTCCTGTCTTCACAGGGCTCCCTCCTCCAGTCCCATCTTGTGTTATTCGGGCAGCCTTATCAGCTTCGACCTCCACAGAATGCACCCTGTGACTCATAGTTTTGTCTTGCGAGTGTTTGAGGCATTTCTTCGATCAGCCTCAACTTTTGCTTTCTCAGGCTGTTTTTCTTAGTTTCTCACAGGCCTGGTTTCTCGTCTCTCACATCCCACCCCGTGACTCAAACACTCCAAGTTCTTCTTTGACCATTGTGATCCCAAAAGGTATAGGGAAAAGGAAGACAGAAGGTGAGAGAGCATATAGCTAATTGCTGCAAGGCATACTATTAAAAGCAAAAATTTGCATAACATCACAATACTAATATTTACAAGCCATCTTCCCCACCCCGTGAGTCCTGAGGATCCCAGTGATGTGACCCATGACCCAGGGTTCCATCCATCAAACTAGTCCATCAGTCAATAAAAAGGTTCTCACTTCCCGTTGTTGATCATCTTCATCATGGCACGGTCTCCTCTATAGAGGTGGTGGCATTGTGGATGATGATATAGCATTCTCCCTCAGTTAGATTCAGCACACTGCACAGTCCATGTTCCTTCAGCAATGCTAGCCAGATTCTGCAATGTCATCTTAGATGCTTGTTGGGTCTGCACCTTTAATTCCTTAAAAGCATATCTTGTTAGTACATATAATTGCTAAGTTAAATTTTCTAAAACTATTTGAGGTTACACAATGACATTATCAGGTCTATAAGGATTTAAATGGGAATACAATTTAATATTCAGGTACAATTCATTAATGCTTAATTTGTGGGATCAGACCCCTTCAACTAGTCTTTGATGACTGCATCTTGCTGTTGATGGATGTGGTGTTGTAAGGACCACATACAGTTATATGAGCTAGCACTGTGATCTGTTTGGTATTTGCAAGCACCAGTTTGCAGTCACAGGTGACTCACAGGCTTCCTTTATTTTGGAGGTGATTCCCAATAAGGTAACTTAAGGCACAACTCCAGGTTAACCTTCTAATAAGTGAACTCATTAAATGTACCTGTAAAATTTCCTGGATTGTTGATTGTAATTGATTGGCAATGATTTATTCCACACTCAGCAGGTATGATTCCACAAATTATATAATAATGTAAGCAGATTACAAATAATAACTAGCCAATAATGCCTACAACCATTGAAAGTGCTAAAAGTAACATAGGTCTCCTGTTGTCCAGGATCAATGCCCTGTAAAACACATATATACATGACAAAACAATGATGGTTAGAAAGAAGGGACAATCCACCTGGTATTGATGCGGTATTCTTTCCCATGGGCATCAGTAGCCACCCATCAACAAATATTGATGGGAGTTTTTAGGGTTAGGGGTACTTGCCCCACGGTGGGCAAGTCTACTAGAACAGGTTGTCCAGGATAATGGAGCGGGTTTGCAGGGTCTTTAGTCTCTTTTTTCTTGGCGAGTATGGACGGAGGCTTAGGACAGAACGCGGTAAGTCGTGGGCATCCATTAATTCCCCACCGGCTGTTTATCTTCATTACTGCGTCTGACACCCGTTGCAGCCATCCTGGTTCGAGGGGTTTTAGGGCCTGCTTTAACAGTCCATTGGTGCATTCCACAATTCCATTTGCTTGGGAATAGTATGGAGTATGGAAAATCCACTGAATTCCTTCATCTTGAGCCCACTCCTGAACCACCCCGGCAGTAAAGTGACTACCGTTGTCTGATTGGATCGATTTGGGCTTAGGCAAGCAGCTAAACCAACGTTTTAACCCCTTCACCGTATTTTCTGCAGTTGCTCGAGATACAGCTTCTGCTTGAGTTAGGCCTGATACTATTTCCACCCCCACCAATACATAACGTTTTCCCTCAGAGAGCCGGAAAGGGCCAATATAATCCACCTGCCAGGTGTCCCATAGTCCCTTGTTGTCCCTTAGGTGTAGGGGTTGGTCCTTAAGAGGGTTGTGCTCTCCCAGCCGAGTACGACATAGACTACACGCTGAAATAATGGCATTGCACAATTCCCTGGTTACGGACCATCCCCTGCTTATCGCTTCTTTAAACAAATCTTTGCTTCCTGAATGACCCCGCTTTACATGCAGCCATTCCAGTAAGTGTTCCCATTTCTCCTCCTCACCTTCTGTAGCCATTCTCATCAAACGAGTCATTGAATCCACCTGGTTGTTTAGTAGGTGGGCAGGGTGATTTCCTGACTGGTGTGCAGCAACCCATCCTACTAAAAAGGACTTCCGTTTTGCAATGTTTAAGATTTCCTCCCACTTTTCACGCTGCCACACTGGTACCCGATTTACTTCCCAGTGGTTTTGTTCCCAAAATGTAAGCCATTCGGTACATCCCTTGAATACGGCATAGGAGTCTGTGTAAATAAATACTGGTTCTGTAGTCTCAGCTTCTTTAACAATCACGCTCCATACCGCTGTTAACTCTCCCACCTGAGCACTTCCCTCACCCTCTGTTATGATTCGGTCCCCCGAGTCAGCATGCAGTGCTACTGCTCGGTATTTCCATACCTTTCCCTCTCTTCTAGAAGATGCATCGGTGAACCATACATTCTTTAGATGGGTTTCAAATGGGGGAGCAGGTTTTATGTATGAGGGAGGAGGTTCAGGGTGGTCAGAAGGTGGATCTTGTATTTTGAGCACTTTGGGTGCCCCCTCCTCTATCTGATACGTGTGGCAGTAATGATCTAATTGTGCATACCACTTCCTCACTGTCTCTCGCTGCGCAACCCCCACAGGAGGGGGGGTTCCGGCCAGTACTGGTTTCAGGACCTTAAAGGGTCCTCGTAGAATGATTAGTTGCTGCCTTATGATTTTTTCAGCTTCCTGCAAAGCTAGGGTAACCACAAAAAGACCCTTCTCCCAGATCGAGTAACGCTTTTCTGCATCTTTGAAACTGCGCGAATGAAACCCTATAGGGCGAGTGGTACCCTCCGGCCCACGTTGCCACATATGTATGGATAGTCCATGAATTGCAAAACCCCACTCAATTTGGAATGGATCTGTTGGATGTATCGGCCCTAAAGCCTGATATACTCCAGCCTCAAAGATTAACAGCTTTAAGGCTTCTTCATGGACAGGAGTCCAGTCCCAAGTAGCCCTTTTGCGTGTCAAATCATATAAAGGACGAGCTATGATGGAAAAATCGGGAATATGTTTCCTCCAAAATACCAGCAAGCCTAAGGCATGTTGCAGCTCCTTCTTATTTTCAGGGCTCTTTACTTCTTCCAGGGTAGTTAAAGTTTCTGGGGGAATACACACTGTTCCTCCCCGCCACCAAATACCCAGAAACTTTACCTCAGAGGATGGGAGTTGTACCTTTTCAGCTGGAATTTGGAGCCCTAAATTTTCTAGGTGGGTGATTATCTCTGTCTGGGTCTGTCCCACTGCAGCAGCATCAGAGCCACCAGTCAGAACATCGTCAATATATTGATATATCCTGACCCCTTCCCTTGGAGGGATTTGAGCAAGCTCCTGTGCTAGTGCATAATGAGCGATGGTCGGCGAATGGCAGTATCCCTGGGGGAGACGTGTAAAAGTAAATTGCGTGCCTTCCCATGTAAAGGCAAAGCGATCTCTGTCTGCCTCCTGTATGGGGACCATAAAGAACATATCTTTCACATCAATAGTTGCTAAGATCTGGTGGGCTTGTTCCTGTATGGTTGCAATCAGTTCAGCTATGTTAGGCACTGCAGCTGTTAGAGGACCTGTATTGGCATTTAATCGCCGATAGTCAATTGTCAGACGCCACTTTCCGTTAGGTTTACGGACTGGCCACACTGGGGAATTATAGGGTGAGTGAGTTGGAACGATTATCCCTTGCTCCCGCAGCTCTGCTATTACCGGAGTGATCCCCTCCCTTGCACCTAACGGTAAGGCATAAGGTTTCACATTAACAGTTTTAGAAGGAGGAAGCGCAGGCGCTTGCTGTAGAAGTCTTATAGAGGCAGTTGGGGACCCAAATTTCCATTCCCTTCCTTTTGAATCCACCCAAGCTTGTCCCTTCAATAGGTCAAGTCCCAGGATATTTGTGGGGAAATTTCCCAGGATCATCATAGCCTCTGTTGCAGTTTCATTCCCAGGTAACCAGCATTTCACCCGAGCAGTCGGCTGTGGCTTAGAGTCCCCGAAAACATCTGTAACCCAGATCTGCTTTTTGTCAGCAATTATGCCATTCCGCTTGGCAACCTCAGTTTGGAGTGCTGAAATCTGAGCACCCGTATCTACTAGAAATGTAACTGGAGTTTTAAAGGGACCGAGCGGAAAGGTAATCATCAAGTCTCCTTTAGTATTCTCTGTGAGCCTCCTTAAGTGGACCCACCCGCCATCCCCCGGCTCACTTACTGGGGATGGCGCATCCAGTTTCCCGACCCTAAATCAATCAAGTCCTCTTCAGGGGCAGTTGGTGTTTGAGAAGCAATTACCACCATCTCGTTAGTTTCCAGCTCTGTCCCTCCCTTTGCCCGAAAGGTCCGCTCGGTTGGGGGGGGCAGCTTTCTTTTGTCTTTCCAGGCTCGAAATACCATCCATTAACTCTCGGGGAATCCCCTGTTCAATTCCCTCAGTCCACAAGAGGTTTCTCTTTGCTCTTAAAACTTGCGGAGGGGAAGGAGGTGGATTTTCCTGCTGTTCCACTCTGCGTACCGAGGGCTTAGGTTTACCCGTTCCCCTGGTAAGGCCCATTCTCCGGCCATAATTTATTAAGTCCTGAGCTATCTCTCCCCAGGTCATGGCTTCTCCCCCCGCCCGTCTCCCCCCTCGCGGGGCTAATGCATTCCGCAAACGATCTTGTAATTGTACTGCATGTGATTTCAAAGAGTCCGGCAAGCCCCGAATCAGGGGAGTCATTTGATCAGGGTTAGCAATTAATAGCATCGGGGAAGGCTGCTGCGGAACCAAACGCCTGTCATGCATTAATTGGAGACAAGCAGCCTTCTGCAGACTTTCAGTCAAATGATTTACGGTTGGGGTCTCAATACATACTGGATCCCCCCTTTCCAAGGGGTCCAGACCCCCAGCCCAATAAGCAGCCCGTTGAGTTAATGACCACGGCTCTCTCTGGTCATCAGTAACTAAGAAAACCCCTGGCCCCCAGTATCCCTGGGCCTCATCTTCTGATAACAAAATTCGGTCGCCACCAGTCAAAGATACCCTCCACACGTATTCAGTCTCAGTTTCCTGAGCTCGTCTGGTATATTTCTCCTGAATTTTTGCAAGCTCAGTGGCTGGATACGGTGTAGTTCGAATGGTGACCTGCGGAGCTCTTCCACCCTGACCCACGGTGGTCTCCGTTTTAATTAATGGTCTTAAATTTGCCCCCTCATTTTCGGGGTAAAAAATTTCTTGGCTTATCTCTAAATCCTTTGTTGGATACAAGGGTCTGGCTGCTGCTTTTGCCAGACTCGTAACTCCCTGTTCACTATCCGGAACAGAGCCGAGATCTGTCTGGTTGCAGGTTTTTTGTTCGTTCCCCTCTTTTTCGGACTGTGAGATTTTTTCTCGGTCCAAGGCATCTAACAGATCCGTGTGAAGTCGCTGAGTGGTGTTACGCTCATCAGCTAATTGGCTTTTCAGAACTTCAGTTTGCTCTTGCCAGAGTTTAGCTTTTTGTTCAGTAACTTTACGTTCCTCAACCAATTGATCCTGGAGAGCTTTTACCAGATCTTGTAAGGATTTGATCGTTTCCCCTTCTAATTGTTTCTTAACATGTTTCTCTTTTTGGGCTGCAGTCAGTGCTGCCCCTAATACAGCACACACTACAGCTTTTCCTTTGCCTGGTCGCGACCCTTGCACCCCCGCAAGTGCACTGATATAGCTTGCCACTGCTTCTGGATTATGCCAATTATCGTGGGCCCAAACCTCTACTAAAGGAGGAGGACAAGCCTTATACTCCTTCAGTTTCTCAAAAATAAGGGAGCAGTCAAGCACCGACATTTCCTGGCCAGTCATGGCTTGCCACTGCTCGAACCTCTCCTGGCTTAGAGCTGAGAGGTCACTTCCCGATTCTCCCTGTCCTTATCGTATAGAGAATCGGTATCCCTCCGACCCTTTCCCAGCATATAGCTGAGGGGCCAATTCCCAGTTCTCCCTGTCCGAGTTTGTCGGATAGAGAACCAGTATCTCATAAGACTTTCCAACACCGAAGGGGATCCTGCCGACTACGCCAATTTTAACGTCACGTCCCGCTCAGACGAGGGAGACAAGTGACTGAGATTCGCAAATCCCCAATGGAGCGGACAACAAGTCTCCAAGTCTAAACATTTATTAACTACTCACAATGTACTAATTGAACACACGATAGTTGGCTAAGTATATAGCAAGTTGTGGCAAGCAATATAATATGCCTTGCATTGCTTAATAGGAAAGGGAAAAGAGGGAGATAGAGGGAATGGGGAAATACAGATCACCGGTCTGGGTTTCTGCGCTGCTCCTGCCAACGAGGGTTCCGGGAGGCACGGGAGACATCCGTCTTTTTCGCTGGCATCCGTCTTCTTCGCTTCACTGCACTCTCTCTCCTCGGGCCGCGCCCCCCCCCTTCCCTTCTTGATTTATACCCACTTTCCTTGGGTCCATCCCCTAGGTCGACCCCCATACCTACGTATCCCATGTATGGGGAGGGGTGAGGTGTTTCATGGGATGATGTAATTAGCATGATCATGTTAGCCCTCGTTAGCATATTGAGGGGTGTTAACTTTAATATGCATTTCGTGGATAATGAAGCAAAGGTCATTCACCGGACAGATGGCCCTTGAAGTTTTGGCCAGGTGCACCAGAGCAGAGCCGTCCTGTCTTCACAGGGCTCCCTCCTCCAGTCCCATCTTGTGTTATTCGGGCAGCCTTATCAGCTTCGACCTCCACAGAATGCACCCTGTGACTCAGTTTTGTCTTGTGAGTGTTTGAGGCATTTCTTCGATCAGCCTCAACTTTTGCTTTCTCAGGCTGTTTTTCTTAGTTTCTCACAGGCCTGGTTTCTCGTCTCTCACACCTTGGAACAGGTAAAAGTCCCAGACAATAAAAAGGAACTGCAACATGCTTTAGGCTTGCTGGTTTTCTGGAGAAAACATATTCCAGATTTCCCCATTATAGCTCGTCCTCTTTATGACCTAGTACGTAAACGAGCTGCTTGGGATTGGACCCCTGTTCACGAGGAAGCCCTAAAGTTATTAGTGTTTGAGGCAGGAGTATATCAGGCCCTGGACCCGATCCACCCCACAGATCCTCTTCACATTGAATGGGACTTTGTAATCCATGGAGCATCAATACATAGATGGCAAAAGGGACCAGAGGGCCCCATTCGCCCCGTTGGGTTCTTTTCACACAGTTTTAAAGATGCAGAGAAACAGTATTCCACTTGGGAAAAGGGTCTATTTGTGGTAGCCCTAGCCCTACAAGAAGTTGGAAAAATCATACGGAAACAATACATAATCCTGCGAGGACCCTTTAAAGTTCTGAAACCCGTCCTAGCGGGTACCCCACCTCCCACCGGAGTAGCGCAGTTGAAAACAGAAAATGGTATGCTCAATTAGAACATTACAGTCACATATACCAAGTGACAGAAGGGGCCCCCAAGGTGCTTCAAATACAGGACAAATCATCTGTTTCCCCGGAAAAGGAAGCTCATCCTCCCTATATAAAAGAGGCTCCTCCCTATGAGCCCTGGTTAAAGAATGTATGGTTTTCTGATGCCTCATCAACAAGGGAAGGTAAAGTATGGAAATATCGAGCAGTAGCTCTGTGTGTCAATTCCAGAGAACAAATTATAACAGTGGGCGAGGGTAGTGCACAGGTGGGAGAGTTAGTGGCAGTCTGGAGTGCGGTTATGAGAGACAGGGATGACATGGACCCTACATATATCTACACAGACTCATATGCTGTGCTCAAAGGGTGCACTGAGTGGCTCCCCTTTTGGGAGCAAAACCGGTGGGAGGTAAACCGGGTACCTGTCTGGCAAAAAGAGAAGTGGGAAGATATCCTGCAAGCAGCTAGGAGAAGATCTATCTTAATAGGATGGGTAGCTGCCCATCAGGGAGGGAATCACCCAGCACACATTGTGAACAACCAAGCAGACTCACTTGTCCGTTTGGCTGTGTTAGCAACAGAAGGAGAGGAAGAAAAATGGGAACACCTATTAGAGTGGCTTCATGTCAAACGCGGACACTCAGGGATTAAAGACTTCCTGAAAGAAGCTGGGAGTAGAGGATGGCCCATCACTAGAAAGATGTGCAGTACCATAATTTCTGCTTGTAGCCTATGTCACACTCGGCTGGAGAAACATCCTTTGCAAAATCCTCCACTCCACCTTCGAGATGGGAAAGGCCTATGGGAAACTTGGCAGTTTGACTACAGAGGACCCTTTAGGAGATCGGAGGGAAAGCAATATGTGTTAGTAGGAGTAGAGATAGTGTCCGGACTTGCCCAGGCCTAAGCCGTAACACAGGCTACTGGAGAAAATACAGTAAAAGGGTTGAAAATTTGGTTCAGTGTCCTACCCAAGCCCAAATCAATACAATCTGACAATGGCAGCCACCTCACTGCTGGGGTGGTCCAAGAATGGGCAACAAATGAAGGGGTACAGTGGACATTCCACACTCCCTGCTATCCCCAAGCAAATGGGATAGTGGAAAGGACTAATGGGCTCTTGAAGCGTGCCCTGAGGCCACATGATCCCGGCTGGCCAGGATGCCTGAAGGATGCTATGACCAAGGTCAGTAGTTGATGGGGTGCGAATGGATGCCCTAGGCTTACTGCCTTCTGCCCAAAACCCTCGAGTCTCCTCCCAGGAAGAGGAAAACCAATGAGTTCCAAACAAATCTCACATTATCCCGGGCAACCTGTGCTGGTAGACCTACCCACAGTAGGGGAAGTCCATTAACTTTGAAAACCCCACTGAACCTTTATACCTGGGTGGCTACCGATGCCAATGGAAAAGACCACAAAATTAATACCAGATGGATAATCCGTTCTTTTTAAAGCCAGTTTGAAAGAACTGAGCTTTCGCTTTTCTTTTACAGGAAGAAGACCAGATTTGTCATCTGCCAAACAAATCCACCCCATCGAAAGATTGTTGGACCCCGACGAATACTGTCAATGTTACATTTTTAGTATTGGTTTATCAATCGTAATTGTTGTTTTAGTAATAATTTTAAATGTGGAATAGAACTAACCAAGGAATATGCATTAAATACGCAAATCCCCCACAAAATAGCTGGTCTGATCTATTCACATGTGTTAAAGTTCTTGATTGTAATACTGGCCCGGGAGTCCCCCCGGAAACCTGGATCTTGGAGAGAGTAAGGGTTCTGATAAGGGACATGTGTACTTGTTGGAGTTACCCTTCTAGTGGATATAAAAATCAAGATAGGCTGTGCAATTAAATTTATAATAAAACTGAAGATTATAAAAGGAGTTTAATGGGATGGTATACCCCGTACACAATACACTTCGAAGAGCCTGTCACTCACTGCAAAACCTGAAATACATTCTATGGATTATAATAATACCTGGACTTGTAAAACTAGCATATACCCAGCTCCCCCGGGACTAGCATGAGAATGTTCGAATGGAAAACGTCTTTACTCCATCTGTTATCCTGACGTGACATCAATTTGTTCTAGAAAACACCACCTGGCAAGTACACCTTCTAAGTAACTGGGCAAGGTATGCTTTAGGAGAACTGAATTTACAAGTCCAACAAGTATCAAAGATGACATTTCAAAACTGTTTAGCTTTAGATATGATATTGTTAAAAGAGCAAGGGCTATGTGGTATGTAAATTTAAGTGATGGAGAATGTTGTGTAACTATCCATAATAGCAGTACTTCTGTAGAGGAAACGCAGGCCAAAATCAAAGAAATTGCCGGTCAAACTGACAAAATCTTCCAGTCACTTGAGCCAAAGGACTGGTTCACTGGATCTTGGTTCACCTCCCTCCTGCAGTCCTGGGGACTCATGGGGTGGGGGAAGTGATTAGCACAAATTGGAATAACTTTATTGGTTGGATATTTGTTCTTGATGATTGGCATAGCTATTGTCCGATGTATGATTACCCATCTACTTGCTTCTATTTCTTCTCTCTTTTCTCCTGCTGTCCGCTATGTTCGTATGACCACCCTAGAAGATGGCGATGAAAACACTCCACTCACCTAGAGGACGACCTTGAAGACACTCCAGTAACTCTCATTGTTTGAGCCAGGGGATGGTGTCACAAAATGTTCATAAACAAGAAACTGTTCACAAAGAAGATGTCTCAAACAACTCAAGTGGGATGCCCTGTGGGGGAGAAGCAGAGCAAGCTCTGCGGAGGTGGGGCGGTGGGCCATTTCTCTCCACTCCCTCCTGTTGTTGACCAGAGACAGAACTTGCCTGACTGAGCAGGTACAATCCAGAGAAAATGAGAACCTTCTGGAACAACCTATTGTGCATGCGTAAGAAAGACTATATAAAGGCAACACCCCATGTGTGTCTTTGTCGACCCACCACCTATGGACCATGCTGGCTACTCTGCGACAATGCGGGATCCAAGGGTGGTGATTTCTCCTTTTGCTATCCCCTCCTCCTCTCTTTTCTCTTTCTCTTTTTGTTCTCTCTCTCTTTCTTACATATATTCATGTGTATAAGTTTTGTAGGAGTTGAATTGCGATGGGTTGATCGTTGACAGGTTATTAGGAAAACAGTCTCATAGCTAAAGTGCCTTTATTCGTTCCCCAGACGGTTATCAGGTGATTATTGCCAAATTGTCTCCATTCACTCACTGAAGTGGTCAGTTAATAAAGTCACCAGCACAATTGTTCCTCTGAGTCATTGTGGTGACTCGGCCCACCCTGCAGCTCTGCCGAGCAGAGACAGTCTCTTCCACCGGCATGCAGGCTCTCAGGGAATTCAAAAGATTCACCCCCCTTGTAACCCACCATATGGGATGACACACACGCAAACAGGACAACCTGAGTTCTGCTACTCTTATTTCAATTGTCAGAGGCTGAGGAAGGTACATGGAGTATTTTTACATTGTTCTGAAGAGAGACTATAATTACAGGATGCTCTCCTTTCCTTCAGTATAGAAATGCATGGTCTTCAACAAAACTGTTATCTACCTTTATGTACGGAGTTGCTATAGGACATCTGTACTGTCCTCTTCTAAGAGGTTAATATGGAGGGAGCCAGGATTGAGAATTTAATTGCATAGGAACAAGGTGTGTAAGGAAGAGTTTAGCTGACTGATGGAAAGTCTATATGCCGAAGCAAGCAGTACACTGAATAGGACCAGACAGGTTAGAATGTCTGAATACATGAAAGTACGTTGCGTTGTAAAACAATGATCGAGGCAAGAGGTTTTCTACTGCTCAGTGGGAAAGGAAAGCTATCGGAATAGTGCTGAGAAGGCCAAAGTGTCTGGTGCCTGCTCTGTGCTTGCCTGCTTCCTTACCCTTTTACCCTGGCAAGGGTGAAATCCCCTTCGTCTTGCGGACATCAAGAGCACTTCTCTATCAATAATTTTTGGCAGAAGAGAGTGAAAATATTCAAAATGTAGATCATGAATATAATATACCTTGCAGCATTTTTTGCCCCCCATAAGTAGAGCTCACTGAAACCTTTACATTAAAATTGTTGAAATTTGAGGCTTTGATTATTTTTTTTCTTTTTCCTGTAAAAATAAAGAATGAAAAAAGGTTTTTGCAGGAAAAATCAACAAAAAAAAAAAAAGATTCTTCTAAAGTGAAAAAAAAAAAAAAAAGGATTTTATAACCAGACCTATCTATAGAAAAGATACTATTTTGAGGTTTTCATGCAAAATTATGTTTCCTTCCATGAGATAATAACATGTGCTGTCATGAGGTGTTATACAATTAATTTCACAAATCTGTAAGACTTTGGATGTGGCAAAGCCTTTCTGCTCAGAAAATGACCGTAACATTGGTGTTTTCTTTTTTACATTCTGCTGCAGTTTGTAGAATAAATAATTCATTACAAAGACCTTAATGAGTAATCTTGTCATTGTAAGCATTTTGATTTTTTTCTTCTTTAGATCTCTGAGCCTTTAAAGTATCTTAATCTGGGAAATTATCAAACTTTTAAAACTAGCATGTAGGAGAAATAATAATTATCCAAATCTATTGGAGCAATAGATGCCTTTAACACCATATGATTCTCTAAGAGGCGTCCTGAGGATGCTTCGCTGGATTGCAGGGAGTGGGGCCACGAGGGAGGGATGCGTCATTAAAAATATTAGCTTCCACACACTGGGTGAATTCCGTGTAGACTGGCTGCTGCCAGAGAAGTCCTCATCTACAGTTTATATATAGTACACTTTTTAATGCTAAGATCTTCTACTACTCTCATGGTACCTCAGTACACTTCATCTGAAATTGCTATGAATCTCCCAAGGGACTTCATGCAGTCTGTGTCACTTCTTCCATTCTGGGATCAAAATTTTGCTTGGTGGAGTGTGTAAAGCTCCCCACCAGGCTATGCCTGCCCCTTTGGATGGGTTTTCTCCTGTATTCACATAAAACCTGCATTAAGCTTGATATTTAGTACGAAGTATAAGTGGAAATTAACCTTAACGCTCTAATTTAAGTAGGAAAGTCATTCCATAATAAAATCTAAACCAGAATCACAGAATTACAGAATCACAGAATCACAGAAACATCTAGGTTGGAAAGGACTTTGAAGATCATGTAGTCCAACCGTTAACCTAACACTGACAGTTCCCAGCTACACAATATCCCTAAGCGCTATGTCGACCCTACTCTTAAACATCTCCAGGGATGGGGACTCCACCACATCCCTGGGCAGCCCATTCCAACGCCTAACAACCCATTCTGTAAAGAAATGCTTCCTAATATCTAGTCTAAACCTTCCTTGGCGCAACTTGAGGCCATTCCCTCTTGTCCTAGCACTTATTACTTAGTTAAAGAGACTCATCCCCAGCTTGCTGCAACCTCCTTTCAGGTAGTTGTAGAGGGCGATGAGGTCTCCCCTCAGCCTCCTCTTCTCCAGACTAAACAACCCCAGTTCCCTCAGCCGTTCCTCGTACGACATGTGCTCCAGACCCTTCACCAGTTTTGTTGCTCTTCTCTGGACACGCTCGAGTAATTCAATGTCCTTTTTGTAGTGAGGGGCCCAAAAAGGAACACAGTCATCGAGGTGCGGCCTCACCAGTGCCGAGTAAAGGGGCAAGATCACTTCCCTGTCCCTGCTGGCCACGCTATTTCTGATACAAGCCAGGATGCCATTGGCCTTCTTGGCCACCTGGGCACACTGCTGGCTCATGTTTAGCTGGCTGTCAATCAACACCCCCAGGTCCCTCTCTGACTGGCAGGTCACCAGCCACTCCTCCCCAAGCCTGTAGTGCTGCTGGGGGTTGCTGTGGCTGAAGTGCAGAACCCAGCATTTAGCCTTATTGAAGCTCATCCAGTTGGCCTTAGCCCATCGCTCCAGCCTGTCCAGGACTCTCTGCAGAGCCTCCCTACCCTCGAGCAGATCAACACTCCCACCCAACTTGGTGTCGTCTGCAAACTTACTGAGGGTGCACTCGATCCCCTCGTCTAGATCATCAATAAAGATGTTAAACAGGAGTGGCCCCAAAACCGAGCCATGGGGGACACCACTCGTGACCGGCCACCAGCCAGATTTAACTCCGTTCAGCACAACTCTTTGGGCCCGGCCATCCAGCCAGTTTTTTACCCAGCAAAGCGTGCGATCATCCAAGCCTCGAGCACCCAGTTTTGCCAGGAGAATGCTGTGGGAAATGGTGTCAAAGGCCTTACTGAAGTCAAGGTAAACTACATCCACAGCCTTTCCCTCATCCAATAAGCAGGTCGCCCTGTCATAGAAGGAGATCAGGTTTGTCAAGCAGGACCTGACTTTCATAAACCCATGCTGACTGGGCCTGATCATCTGGTTGTCCCATATGTGCTGTGTGATGGTACTCAGGATGAGCTGCTCCATCAGCTTCCCAGGCACCAACATAAAGCTGACAGGCCTGTAATTTCCCGGATGATCCCTCTGACCCGTCTTATAGATGGGCGTCACATTGGCCAGTTTCCACTCTGTCGGGACCTCCCCGGTCAGCCAGGAGTTCTGGTAAATGATGGAAAGGGGCTTGGCGAGCACCCCAGCCAGCTCCTTCAGCACCCTCGGGTGTATCCCATCCGGTCCCATAGACTTGTGTGTGTCTATGTGATGCAGTAGGTCACTGACTGTCTCCTGGATTGCAGTGGGGTCGTTCTCCCAGTCTCTGTCCTCTGGCTGAGGAGGCTGGATTCCCTCAGTACAACTAGTCTTGTTATTAAAGACTGAGGCAAAGAAGGCATTAAGGACCTCAGCCTTCTCCTCATCACTTGTTACCATGTTTCCTCCTGCATCTAGCAGGGGATGGAGACTCTCCTTGGTCTTTCTTTTGCTACTGACATACTTATAGAAACATTTCTTGTTATCCTTGATTGCTGAAGCCAGGGTAATTTCCAGCTGGGCTTTAGACCTCCTGATTTCTGCCCTGCATAGCGTCACAGCCTCTTTGTAATCACTGTGAGTGGCTAGCCCCTTCTGCCCAAGGCCGTTAACTCTCCTTTTCTCCCTGAGTTGCAGCCAAAGCTCCCTGTTTTGCAAGGGTGGTCTTCTCTGTCGCTGGCTTCTCTTACAGCACCTGGGAATCGCCTGTTCCTGAGCCATTAAGACTTCCTTCTTAAAGGGTGCCCAGCCTTCCTGGACCCCTATACCCTTCAGGATTGTCTCCCAAGGGATCCTTTCAAGCTGGTGCCTAAACAAGACAAAGTCAGCCCTTTTGAAGTCCAGGATGTCAGTTCTGCTTAACCCTCTCCTGGCCTCTCTAAGAATAGAGAACTCTATTATTTCATGATCGCTGTGCCCTAGTCGGCCTCCAACCACATCATCCACCCGTCCTTCTCTGTTCACAAAGAGGAGATCCAGCAGGGCACCTTCTCTGGTCGGTTCTCTCACCAGCTGCATCAGGAAGTTGTCTCCGACACATTCCAGGAATCTCCGGGACTGGTCCCACTCTGCTGTGTTGTATTTCCAGCAGATGTCTGGGAAGTTAAAGTCTCCCACAAGAACAAGGGCAAGCGATTGTGAGATTTCTCCTAAATGCCTACAGAATATTTCATCCACCTCTCTGTCCTGGGTGGGTGGCCTATAGTAGACTCCTACTACAGCATCTGCCCTGTTGGCCTTCCCCCTGATTCTAACGCAAAGACACTCTACCCTGTCTTCACTGTACTTGTACTCAAAGCAATCATAACAGTCCCTAACATACAGCACCACTCCACCACCTCTCCTTCCTTGTTTGTCCCTCCTAAAGAGCTTGTAGCCATCAGTTGGCACACTCCAGTCATGGGAGACATCCCACCATGTCTCTGTAATAACCACGACATCATAATTTTCCTGTTTCATCATGGCTTCAAGCTCCTCCTGTTTGTTACCCGTGCTGTGTACATTGGTATACATGCACTTCAGCTGGGCTGATGTTTTGCCCCCTCCCCCCTTTAAATCTCGTTTAAAGCTCTGTCAATGAGCCCAGCTAACTCATCTTGATTGTAATCAAGGAACAGGTCAAATAAAATTATACCATTTGGTATTTTAAAAACAGTAGCACGTACAGCTTTAGGTATGTAATTTCCTTAGGTGGCATTAAAATGAAATGCGAAGCATATAAAACCAAAAAATCTGTTCAAGTGACATATGGAATCATAAATTGCCATGACTTTACAACAGGAACAACATGATTTGCCCAGTCAAAAGCAATTATGTTAGGGTAAAGGGGGAAAACAAGAAAGATGTGGTCATCATAAACATTGTCAGCCGAAATCTGCATCTCTGTGACTCCTAAGCAAACTTGCCTTACTATTTTACTTGCATTTCAAAAAAATTCATTTTTTTCCTTTATGAAGTGGGCCTACCATGTCTGCAAAAATGAACTTTTTGTCCAGTTTATCTTTTTAACTGTTCATGCTCAACCGTTATTTTATTATTTTTCCTTTTATTTCATCCCTGTAATGTTCCTGTTGATTGCTATATATCATTCTGCAGGCACAGGCACAATTGCTAAATGAACTGATATAATCTAATGAGCACGTTAACCTTCAAACTAATAAGAAGGCATATTTGTCTTTTATACATGTCAGAAGTACTCTGCATTGTATTATTTCTTGCCCTGTACTTTTGATGTTGGTTGTGTTGTAACTGAACTTGTAATTAAGTTTCCCTTTCAGCACAATTGCTCTTATAAGTCTGTGGTGGTTTGACCTTGGCTATGGTTGCTCTATTTGCTTTATCACTTCCCCCCCGCCTTCCCTCTTTTTTCTCAACAGGGCAAAGAGGGGAAAGAAAATAAGATAGAAAAAACCCCAACCCTTGTGGGTAAAACAAAAGCAGTTTTAATTTAAGAGAAGCGAAGCAAAGGTCCGCGTGCGGAAGCAAAAGGAAAACAGATTTATTCTCTACTTCCCATGAACAGGCGATGTCGGGCCTTCTCAGGAAGCAGGGCTCCAATACACGTAGCGGTTGCCTCGGAGGACCAAGGGTGACCCCACCCCCTTCCTCCTTTCTCCCAGCTTTATACTGAGCAGACGTCATATGGTCTGGAACATCCCTTTGGTCAGTTCGGGTCAGCTGTCCTGGTTGTGT
This sequence comes from Strix aluco, assembly GCF_031877795.1. Lineage (NCBI taxonomy): Eukaryota > Metazoa > Chordata > Aves > Strigiformes > Strigidae > Strix > Strix aluco. The sequence goes on from NC_133970.1 coordinate 39,876,713, forward strand.
CCCCTCCCAAGATCTTGCCCACCCCGTCCCACTGTGGGGGGGAAGGAAAATGTCGGAAAGAGCCTTGGTGCTGTGTAAGCACTACTCAGCAGTAGCCACAACACCAGTGTGCTATCAACACCCTGCCAGCTCCCAACATAAAACACAGCACCATGAGGGCTGCTATAGGGGAAAACCAATTCCCGCTCAGTCAGACCCAGTACAAAGTCACAGTCTTGAAAGGTTCTTCACACCTTTAATTGGCAATCACTGAGGAGGCTCAGCATTTCACAGAAGTGCTCAGCACCTTGAAATTACTGATAAATAATAAAGGGTTACAGAAGGTGAAAAAATCAAACGCTATGTCCATTTGATCACAGCGTGAAGACTAGAGATGTGAGATACCAAGTTAAGAACATACCTCAGGATTTGTGGACAAAAATGTGTGAGATATTTTTCTGCCATATTATGGGAACTAGCCAGTCCTCATACATGAGGCCAACAGTACAAAGTCTGTTCCCCACCAAGGAACACAAGTCACCTACCTTCCAACACTGAGGAGTATTTTTTCTTTTGGCGGCAGTGAGGTGCAATGACCAGGATTACAGCCTATGTGCCAGAACATCTGGACTCTTCCTTCCCCGTTTTGCTATTAACTTTGTTTATGATCTGTGACAAGGATCTGGACTGGTTTTCATGCTTTCCATCTAGTGAGACTGCAGCCATCATGGCCTGGCTGTGCTGATTGTCTGGATACCAATAAATTTTCCCCCTTGCTTTTCCCAAGACAGCTGTATGGGCTGATATGAAGGTAATAAGGGAATATGAAGATAAAGGTATGGATACTCCAGGGACAACTACTATAAAACTGTTGAAACACAGCCACTGGGTTCCTAGTATGAGCTGGTAACTCTACTCACCATCCAGTGTTTTTGTAAATATACATAATAATGAATTCACCCGAGGGATACCTGTACTGAGGTCGCAATCTCTTCATGAAGAAAATGCATCTTCCATTACAAGATTGCTATAAAACTGAGATTATTGGAACAGGAATATATAAAGAGATTATACAGAGTATCTGCTGGAGCATAAAACTAACTGCAACTGTTCATGAATAAGAAGGTTGCTTACAGGTGCTGTTCTTAAATACTGAATATGGTCTCATTCACTGTTAACAATTGCTAAATAAAAGAGTAATGTATTGAAAAAAAATCATTCTGTGCTAAACATGCTGTCAACCACTAGAGGTGTATTATGAAAGGGTAAGAAAATAACTGTTATCATTCTCTTCTTATCATGTGAAGGCCTCTTCATGTGTTGCACTGACTCCATCCCCTGCTAGACGCAGGAGTAAACATGATAACAAGTGATGAGGAGAAGGCTGAGGTCCTTAATGTCTTCTTTGCCTCAGTCTTTAATAGCAAGACTAGTTGTACTGAGGGAATCCAGCCTCCTCAGCCAGAAGACAGAGACCGGGAGAACGACGCCCCTGCATTCCAGGAGGAGATAGTCAGTGACCTACTGCATCACATAGTGAAGTGCTAAGGCTTGGACAACAGGCCCAAGCCAGAGTTGACCTATAGATGAATCCTGTATATTTTATAACTGATAACCATTGTGCTAGTAGGTATTGTACTAAGTTATAGCAACCCATTTATGCTGGTGTAAAAAGTGCTAAAGCTTTGAAATACTGCAGCTTGAACAACAGGCCCCAAGCTGAAGCTGCTAACTTAGCATGTAGTCATTAATAAAATATGTAAACTCGCTAGTGAAAGACAAAATATAATCAGTAGTGAGGAGAGAATGTATCCAACTTTCCTTTCGCAGCCTTCTTCAAGGCTGAGAACCCACGTATTTGGCCTTGTTAGAAACTCCCTTGGTTCCCCCCCCGAGCCCTGGCCAAGCTTTGGGTGGAATCCAACAGGAGAATGAAACCAGAAATTTTCCGCTCAAAACAAAGGTGCCAGCTATTCTGGCTTGTCGATCTCTGGTATATAAGGCTGGGCCCGTTTGCAGCGACTTTGGATGCCTCACCTATGGGTGGACGCACCGCGTAGGATTTCCCACTTGCCGGGACAGGCTCTCCAAATCCTCGCTGTAACCGGGGCTGCCCAGCGTCTGCGGATCTGGATGATGATGATAATATATGCAAGTGGTGATGTATTTCTCTTAATTACTGTTCTCTCTCTCTCTCGTGTAGTAATGATTTGATGCATTACCCTGTATTTCCTTGTTTGTTGCTTTAAGTGCACTATTCTGTCTTTTCTTACTGCATGTTCTCTGTATTACGCTGTTACATTACTTGGTTATTACCAGTAAAATACACCTACTCTTTTCACTCTGGTGTCTGAGTTTAATTGGTATCCTTAATCAGCAAAACATAAATTGGTGTCAGAAGTGGGATCTGACAATAAATGCCATTATTTAAATTCAAAGGAAATTTGTCAAGTCCACCAGATACTCCCGATTGGAAAAATCCTCCCTATAGTTCGTGGGCCCAGGAGTGGGCTCAGGTCGGAGGACCGTGTGAACAATGGGAGAGCTGGCTGCAAGAAGCCGAGCCATTAGATGTTCTAAATTATATGAAAAGGATACCTATTGGAAAAGGAAAAGAAACTACAAATTCAAGTAAACGAGGGTGGATTTTGTTAACTGCATATAGAAAACAACCCCAGAGTAAAGAGAGGCTGTTGTTGGAGCGCTCCCAGATGGAGCGACAGAGATGTGATTTGCAGAGTCAAATAGTGATGTTGCAATGCCAGAATAAGTTGTTTGCTGATAAGTTGGATACTTATCAGACAGTGGCGGAGAAAGCCACAGTGTGAGTAGCACAATATAAGTATAGAAAAAGGAGAAGGCTGGATTTGTTGTGAACTTTGAGCATTGGCACCGATATTGACTCTGAGACTTGGAACTTGTATATTGTACGTATGGTGTTAAATTTGGATTTGTCGTTTGTCATAATTGTCCTAGTGGTACTTGTGGTTATAAGTGTAATTCTGTGTTGTTTGTGTAAATGGTGTAAGGGAGCTCCTTGTGTGGTAATATAAGATCGATCTGTTTAATCTAAGAGTGTGTGTGAGTGTGTGAGATGCGGTACTACTGTAAAAATGTTATCATAACTCTTTTGATTACTGAGATAGGAAATCTCCTTTGTGATGCGATAGAAAAATACAGCAGCAGGGTGACCTTGGGGAGTGGGACCCCCGAAGGAATGCAGGGAATCGAGATACTCGAGACAGCCCTAAAGACAGTGAAAATAGGATTTCTCGTAAGGAAATGTTTATGGCTTTGCTAAAAGATGGCATGTCTCGTGAAAAAAAAAAAAAAAAAAATTGACAGTGTTCCAACTAACGGGCTGTGGTGAATACATACACAGAGAGGGCTGAATAAACCTAGCAAGAGAGTGCAGAGTTCTAAAACTAAGAATCCAGGGACAACTCAGCCTACGGCACCCCTTCTCGAACCTCAATGGGACCCTGCATCTGCCCATGGAAGGCCCCTTCCCCCCCCCCCCATAAGTGGATAACTGGTTCCGGGGGAGGAGGAGGATTGGGCACTGTTCTCTGACTTGTACCCTTTGCAGGAGGCAAGGGAGGTGAGTCAACATTATGATCAGCACAAATGAATTGATGGCCAAGCTCCAGGGCAGTGGGTGCAGAAGGACCGATGACCCCATGTGGAGATTAAAATTTATTTTTTTTTTAGAACAAGCAGTCCCCGCAAACTGTAAATGCCCTGATTGACACTGGAGCGGAGGCCTCCTTTATATATTGGAATCACAAGAAATTTAAAGGACAACCTGTAATTATTACAGGTTTAGGAGGAAAATAAATTAAAGCTGTACAAACACAAATAGAAATGAAAATAAGAAACCTCCCAAAACGATTATATTCAGTCATGATTGTCCCCATTCCTGGATATATAAAAGGTATAGAGATTCTAAAAAGATTAACTTTAAATCTTTCTGATGGTCGGTATCAATTTGGAGTTAAACTCTGTATTAGTGCCAGACCTATTACCCTCGGTAAAGTGAAAATGCCTCCTGTGCAGATCCTGGCTGCAACTAAGTTAGTCATAATGAAGCAGTATAGAATTCCAGGAGGACATGAAGAGATATCACAGACAATTAGAGATTTATTAGATGTAGGAGCTTTAAAGCCAACCACCACAGCGTGGAACAATCCGATATGGCCTGTCAAGAAAAGTGATGGATCCTGGAGAATGACGGTGGATTTTAGAGAAGTAAACAAACATACTCCACCGCTTGCAGCATCTGTGCCAGACACTGTCACTTTAATAGAAGAAGTTCAGAAACATCCAGGAACTGGGTACGCTGTAATAGATTTGGCTAATGCATTTTTTTACCATCCCGATTGCAGAAGAGCATTGGGATCAATTTGCCTTCACATGGCAGGGCTGGCAATACACTTTCACTAGATCACCACAAGGATGGTTGCATAGCCCCACTATCTGTCACAGAATTGTAGCTGAACACTTAGATGAAATACAGCTGCCTCCTCACACACAATTAAGTCACTATATAGATGATATTTTGATTCAAAGAAATGATGAGGAGGAGTACAACACGTTCTTGAATTAGTGGTAGATCACATGAAACAGAAGGGTTGGGAAATTAACCCTGCAAAAATCCAAGGACCGTCCTAGACAGTGAAGTTTCTAGGAATTCAGTGGCACTGTGGGCATCGAGAAATACTGCCTAAAGCCCAACAACAACAACAAAAAATTTTTAGATTTTGCTGTACCACAAAATAAAAAAGAAGCTCAAAGATTTATTGGGCTATTCGGCTTCTGCAGGCAACATATTCCCCATTTGGGATAAATTTTAACCCCTTGGTACAAGGTCACAAGGAAAAAATATGAATTTGAATGGGGAAATGAACAGCAAGCTGCTTTTGAATTAGCTAAAGAAACCATTCAAAAGGCTTTAGATTTATGGCCTCTGCAGAAAGGAGAAGTGGAGTTAAATGTGTCAGTAAATGGATGCCCAAAGATCACAGCATTCTGTCCAAAGGCTCCAACAATCATACCAGCCCCACATGGCCCTGACCACCCCAGAAATCCATCTCCTTTGCCAGGACAACTTGTCTTACTCGAACTCCCCATGGTGGGAGCAGTACCATTGGTATTGGATACCCCAATAAACAAGTACACCTGGAAAGCCAAAGATGCTCATGGAAAGGAGCACAAAATTAATACAAGGTAGATTATCCCATCTTTCTAATTATAACCCACTTCCGGTTCTCAAAATGAACCGAGAAGCTTTTCTTTCCTTTTTCTTGCAGGTAAAACCCCCGGAGACAGATATCCTGAGTCACGACGGGGGATCCTTATGTGAATTTAAATTTTTGTATAGTGTTGATGTTCATAGTCTTATTAATATTTCTAGGATGTATTGTCTATCATTACAAAATTGCTTTGGGTGACCATTCTCCTCTCCCTTGGTTCTGGGGGAAGCTCCGGCTTCCTAAGTGTTAACCAAGAATGTGAGGGAAGCGAATTTGTGGTTTTAGGTCATTTTGTTGCCAGTATTATGAGCAAACAATAGATACCAAATCAGGGGAAGGTCCCTTTGCTAATGGGGCCTGGGCTTTAAAAGGTCATTACTGAGCCCATGAATGCAAGATGGAAATACAAAGGCCTAAACTACACATGCACTCTGGGCTGGGGTGTGGAAATACATTTTCCTGCTGCGTAGGCAGACCCCAGCTCCAGCAAGCCAGACCATCTTCAGCTCCACAATTGACAACAACAACCAGAATTTATCCCCTTTTGATACTTAGTTTTGTGGAGGTTGCTCTGTTAGCTCTTGCTATATTTTCTCTTGTGGTATGTAAGTGTTCATCGTGTCACTGTCCATGTACACTGTCTTGTAATTGTGCTTATTCATGCAGACAACCACCGTCTTCCCCCAATTCCCAAGGACCGGGAGCACATCCTTAGGCCCAGCCTCAGACACATTTTGGTTAAATATGTTTAGGTAAAATATTATTAATTCACACGGTTGTTGTTATGGTTACCTTTACTGACCCCAACTTCAGCAGACCGGGGCAGCAGACCGCGTGGATTGCCAGGGCCGCAAACACTCAGTGGTACATTGCCAGAACCGCAGAAAAATAATGGATCACATGTTAGTGGTGATTCCAATTTACTATATAGCCTTATAAAATGTTTTGGTTTTGTAGAGTTAGTTAATTTTGAGCATGTCATATTTGTTAGAGATGTTGTTAGATAGATGCCTGTTAACTGAAGATATTCATATTTGTTAAAGATATTATTAGTTACAGGTTTATTAATGGAAAATTTATACATCCGTTAGAAATGTTATTAGTTATCATGTTGCGTGCTATTTCTATCCTTTCTCTCTTTCTTTATATATCTATCCTTCGTGCCACCACGAGGACAGCAATGTCGAGCCACGGGATGGTGTAAAAGACTGTGTTAGACTGTGCTTGTCTCGACATTGCTGCTGCTCCACTACCACTACCTGGCCTCAACATCCTGTCACCACAGAGGAGTACGCTCTGAAGGAGATGAACTGTCCCCGAAGAAACCACCATACCTGCCTGAAGCCAGAACAACAACATCCTTGGCAGTGCCTGTCAAACTGCGCTTGCACGCGAGCCAAGTGGAGACCACCGTGAAGACCTGGGCATGTGCATGTGGAAGAACACGGGGTGGCACGTATGACAATAAGCTCCGTGGAAATGGGCAGACTCTTTGGAGGAATTGTGGGGACTGGGACAATAAAAGGACTGCGTACTCCTCTCTCAGGGCTCAGAGCTGAAATTTTGGGATTTTGACATCACCTCTCTCTCGGCGGAGCTTGGAGCTTGGAGCAACCTTATAACCTGTACTGGGACTGAGACAACGGAATGTTGCTGGATTCGTGGTGGTGGTAACTGATCTTGCTGCATCTCTTCTGTTTGCTCGCTTAGGTATTCTGACTTTTTCTTCTTCTCTCTGTCCTATAGCTATTATTGCTTGTTACGGGAAATAGAGCTTACAAGGTTGTATGGGATCTAACCTCATTTGTGTCTTAAGTTCACTCCTGGGATCATTTAAGAACACTCCTGATATTGGATCGGGACACGCCTGATGAGATATCATCAACTGATGAACAAAAACTAATCTCACTAACCACAGAAAGAGTGGTGGTGAACGGAGTTAAATCCGGCTGGTGGCCGGTCACGAGTGGTGTCCCCCAGGGCTCGGTTTTGGGGCCACTCCTGTTTAACATCTTTATTGATGATCTAGACGAGGGGATCGAGTGCACCCTCAGTAAGTTTGCAGATGACACCAAGTTGGGTGGGAGTGTTGATCTGCTCGAGGGTAGGGAGGCTCTGCAGAGAGACCTGGACAGGCTGGAGCAATGGGCTAAGGCCAACTGGATGAGGTTCAATAAGGCCAAATGCCGGGTTCTGCACTTCAGCCACAACAACCCCCAGCAGCGCTACAGGCTTGGGGAGGAGTGGCTGGAGACCTGCCAGTCAGAGAGGGACCTGGGGGTGTTGATTGACAGCCAGCTAAACATGAGCCAGCAGTGTGCCCAGGTGGCCAAGAAGGCCAATGGCATCCTGGCTTGTATCAGAAATAGCGTGGCCAGCAGGGACAGGGAAGTGATCTTGCCCCTGTACTCGGCACTGGTGAGGCCGCACCTCGATGACTGTGTTCAGTTTTGGGCCCCTCACTACAAAAAGGACATTGAATTACTTGAGCGTGTCCAGAGAAGGGCAACAAAGCTGGTGAAGGGTCTGGAGCACGTCGTACGAGGAGCGGCTGAGGGAACTGGGGTTGTTTAGTCTGGAGAAGAGGAGGCTGAGGGGAGACCTCATTGCCCTCTACAACTACCTGAAAGGAGGTTGCAGAGAACTGAGGATGAGTCTCTTTAACGAAGTAACAAGTGATAGGACAAGAGGTAATGGCCTCAAGTTGCGCCAGGGAAGGTTTAGACTAGATATTAGGAAGCATTTCTTTACAGAAGGGGTTGTTAGGCGTTGGAATGGGCTGCCCAGGGATGTGGTGGAGTCCCCATCCCTGAAGGTGTTTAAGAGTAGGGTTGACTTAGTGCTGAGGGATATGGTGTAGTTGGGAACTGTCAATGTTGGGTTGATGGTTGGACTTGATGATCTTCAAGGTCTTTTCCAACCTAGACAATTCTGTGATACTGTGATTCTGTGACAGTGTTGTATATGGTAAAGATTTTCCTTATAAGTACCAAATGTCCTAGCCTTGTTCATCTCTCCATCATATCCTGGACATGACTTTTGCAAGATTCACAGAATACATAAGATGTCACTATTGCCCGTCATTTCTTAAAATAGAGTGTATTGCTTTGAGCCAAGTGATAAAAAACTCCACAACTGTTGTGTTCTGCAGACCTTTAGTGCTAGGAAAAGTAACTCACAGAAAAATACATTTACAGGACATGTTGTTAAAGTTGGGGCATACAGGGGATTCTTGGAGAATGTTCATAGGTAATTTAGATGGAGAACAGCACTAGGAGCCAACTGTTTTGAGCTCTGCATCTCTATCTGTCACTGATCTGCTGTATTCTCTCAGGAGACTCAGGTTGTTGCCATATTTTTTAGTTTATTCAAGTTTCCTTAAGAAATCAAATATTATAATATCTAATTCACAGAGATCTTAGGAGGCTTCTATACATAATGGTGACACATGGATTTTCATCCCATGATTCTGGGATGAAAAATCATGCTTATTCTGGAAATCATGAAGCTGTTACAATTAACATGAATAAATGTGGTGTTGGTTTTAGCATTTCTGTCGCAGGCATCACAATACTTTTATTTTCTTCAAAACTGTGTTTTCAAGAATGAAAAAAGATTATCTGTCCACTGCAGCTTTCACTAAAAAGCCAGGAGGGAAGCAGATAAAATAAAAGTCTAGTTAATATCATCTCAGAGAAAAGCTTACATGCATAATCCAAATGTACCCTCCAGGCTCAAAAAATAAAGAAAAAATAAAGAAAAGAGAGAGAGAGAGAAAGAACTCAGTTCTTATTACCTTAAATGTGTTAAATGTGACAATTTTGGGGGGACATTATTATGAATTTTGAATACCTGAATTTAGCAGCGAGGTGTTCCGTCCCTCCTCCAATTTCTGGACAAATCCCTGAGGCTCCAGAGCAGCTGAGAAATCAGTGTGCCTCTTGATGGACACAGAGTTGACGAATATTGAAATTACAAAAAACTTTCAAGTAGGTACCAACTTTTTCTACTTATGTATAGTAGGTCTTGCATTTTTGGTCAGCGACCAAACAACAGCACCGTATAACAGCAGCAGTGAACACAGGCAAAACTCCTGGTTGGCAAGCATTAGCCAAAACTCAAAACTTCACTGAGAGAGAAGAGGAAAAGCCTATTCCTCTGATATCTCAATGGTCTGAGCTGCTGGGAGGAAGCCAGGCTTCATGGTTTTGTTGCAGTGGGCTGTCTGCTAAGGCAGTGGCTGCACATCTCAAATAGCCTCGCATCCTCAAGCAGGTGGAGTCAACCTTCAAGACCATCTGACATCTATATGGGACCTCCCAACCAGCTAGAAATTATTGTACCCTTTGCCCACTCACAGAGGACAAAATAAGACGGTAATTACTGAAAGGATTCAGTGAGTTGATTCTACTTATGTTTTCTCTCCCAGGGGCAACTTTAAGATGTGTTGACCAGTTTCTCAGTGGATGGGGCTATCAGTGACCATCACCAAAGGCCTGCAAGTGATGTCTTTCCCTCGAAAGTCAGTTACCACACATTGCTGTATTCCTGAGTTGTTTTTGCTAATCGTAGGAGTCAATCAGCATGTTTCAAAAGTTTCTTAGTAGTTACTATAGGGAAACTGTGAAAGTACACATTTGGCCTTGAAAACAATATTTCAGGGGCCAGGGGGCATTTAATTCACATCATATTGCAAGGGCACCACATATTTTGACAGGCCCTGAGAGAGGTAATTCAATGAGCATCACTTTAATGTTATATGATTTAGACAGCTGTTTTTTACTTTTGTCCTCTCCGTGACCCTGCTCCTTCCCCCTTTCTTTTCAGTGCTGCCACAGACTCACTGTCACAAAGATTTCAAATCTGTAGCCAATTGTGTCCTTGCTCAGAAAATAGTATGCAAAGGATAGAATCAAATGTGCAGATTACTGTGCAGTTTGCAAATTGAGACAAAGACAATTAATTCAATTCCTTAATTCTTCTTGCTTGTTCAAGGCATAGGTTAGACAGGCAGGGCCAGATTTTTCCCTGTTGAAAGATCATAGAAACCAATGATGTTTAACAGGAAAAAATTTTACTCAGTACAAGCAGCTGTTCAAGAGGATGGAGTAATGTGGTTTATCACTTAAAATTGGTTCAAACAGTGAACTGGGTGGACAGGTAGATCATGTATTTAAATGTGGGAAGAAATTGTATTGTCTCTTGATATTCTTGCCTTACCTCACTGCTGAAAGCCAGAATAGCAATGTGAAAGGCACCATGCAAACACAGAACAAAAAGGCACCTTCCTATCCTAGAAAATGTCAAATCTAACTAGTAACAAAAAAGAGACATTCACTTTGATCTACTTGAAATTCAAACAACTGGTGTTCTCTCTCCCAACATGTGATGTTATTCAAGGCATAAAAAATTTGAAAGAGGTGACAAAGTAGCAGGGGAGGAGACCTGTGAACTCTGTGGAGTTGAAACTGGATTTCCTATCCTTTCGCAACTCAGTTGCCATCCGTAAGGCACTGCTCAACCTGAATAAAGATGTTGAATCAGGCCTCAGAGTGCAGGGTGGTCAGGATCCATCACATTTATACAAGTCTGCAGAGGATCAGCGCTCCTATGAAAACAAATCAATAGGCTCTGAATGCCATGGTAAATAATACCATTATTATTTACTGGTTGAAAGGGCTTCTGGAAGGGACAGGCTGCAGTCACTTCTGGTGGATCTACTGAAAAGCTGAAACAGAGGTACTTATAGATTATATCCTCAAAACTTTGGCTGCCATTTTCCTTCTTCTCTCAAATATATGTATAGAGAAATGAAGGATGAAGTGCTTATGGAACCCTGCACTTTTCTGCATTGCAACTGAAGAAAGTATTTGAGTAATTTAATGTTATTTTCATCTTGGCGATATATGACTCCCCATGATTTAAGTCACACTTCTCACCTGGCTGTGGATAAAGAATTTTGAGAATATCATAGAATCATAGAATACCAGTTTGGAAAGGATCTCAAGGATCATCTGGTTCAACCTTTCTTGGCAAAAGCACAGTCTAGACAAGATGGCCCAGCACCCTATCCAGCTGAATCTTAAAAGTGTCCAGTGTTGGGGAATCCCCCACTTCCCTGGGGAGATTATTCCAGTGGCTGATTGTTCTCATTGTGAAAAATTTTCCTCTTGTGAGCAATCGGATTCTCCCCAGGAGTAACTTGTACCCGTTACCCCTTGTCTTTTCCATGTGACTCCTTTTAAAAAAGGAGTCTCCATCTTCACTGTAGCCACCCTTTAAATACTGGAACATGGTGATAAGGTCTCCCCTAAGCCTTCTCTTGAAGAAAGAGAAAAGCCTTTTCTTGAGAAAGGCTGAAAAACCCAATTCTGTCTGTCTTTCCTCATATGGGGGTTTTGGGTTTTTAAAAAAATTTTTCTGCATCTCTCACTTATCTTAGTAATTTATCTCTATAGCCCCCAGGAAAGTGAGTGCTTCTTGAACATTTACAAACAGATTTTTAAATTATTTTATCTATTTCTTTATTTAACCACCAGTTGGGTAAATAGATTTGCTAGTTCATATTGGGTTGGTTGATACACGTAGGTATTAGTGAAACAGCAGGAGGTAACTATAGGAATCTGTGTAAAGAGCTTGTTGAGGGACAGACAAGAAAATTGTTTTTGCAATGAGTCATGTTCCTCAGCTGTGCTTCTTGTCCTTGGCCAGATCTAACTCTCAAAATGCTCCCCTCTCTGTTTGGCCAGTGCTAGCCCTGTGAATCAAGGACTGATAAGTAGCTGCAGTAGAGAAGGACTATGACGAGCAGGAAAAACAGTCTTTGGGGAAAGCAGAAATAGACCTGTGGACAGTTTTGGAGATTACACTGGAAAACCTCAGCTAAGTTTAGGACCAATGTTTCAGTTCTTGGTAAGGCATGCAGAGTTTTGAAAAAATTAATTTTTTTGTATCAGGTCAAATGTTAATATATCTGTCCTCATTCCTGGATATAGAAGATTGCAATAGCTGTGTCTGAAGTTACCTCACTGTCACATCCCAATTTCTTGGAACAACGACTCAGATTTGCCAATTCCCAGATCAGGATTAAGGTGAAACGACACTAAGGATTCTTCAGTTCACAAAACTCAATTTTTATTTGCTCACAACAGATATTGGCATGACCCTTGACTTAGGATGGTAGGAGTTGCCACTTTGCCAGCTTGCTGGCATTGGAGTAGCAGCTAACTACTCTGGAGTTACCTACTTGTCTTCCTTAGCTATAAGGAGGTCTAAACCCCCCAAAGACCACTGACCACTTAGCTTTATAATTTCTAACACCAGGTGATGTAATGACATAATTGTCATTCTTATATTTTCAGGAACAACTGTGCTGGGAGCTATTCCTATGTTTGTGTTCAGCAGTATGAAGATCAAGGTTCCTGCTAAGAAGGGAGGGAAACGGGTTTTTCTTACACATTCTCCTTGGGCAAGGGCCATATCTGCTCTGTATCTATAGTGCCTACAGAAGTGTAGGATCATGGTCTACAAAATAGAGATACAATATCAATGCAGACTGCAAGACGGCAGTAAAGCAATGATTTTAAAATCTGCAGATAGATTTGTCTGGTCACAGGGGATGTTATAGATTAACTATAAAAATGATACAGCCAATATCAGCTTTTTGTTGTATAAATTAAACTTCCTTTTTAATGCTATATTCAGACAGTTATCAAGAAAGCTGGGGTAAACTTTAGTCCATTTTCTTGCTGTGAATGTGCTATGGACATTTCAGACTATTTTTTATAATCACTCCCATAATCTTCATAGAGAAAATAAGTACTAGAGAGGAAAGAAATGAGATGTGCGAAAACATCCAAGGCATAGGCTTTGGGAATGGAGGGAAACAGCTGTTCTTCATAATTCATGGGTTTCACCTGCAGGAAAGGATGTGGGAATGTATCTTTGCACCTCCTTGCATAATTAGAGATGAATGAGGAGCCGGAGACCATAGGCAAATTTTTGTCTTCTGAAGATAAGACAGACTTCCACACTTTTTTCTCCAGCCAAAGCAACAGAGGCTGTATCAGTGATCTGTTAGATACCCTGTTGCAACTGTGCTGTTTTCAGAACATTTCCTCAGGAGAAAAAAATAGAAGACAATTAAGGGCAATTAATATCACTATAAAATTTTAAGTATCTTCCTTGTTATTTACTGTGCTTCTGCATGTAACCTTCTCAGCCTTGATTACAATTTTAAATCTTTTTTTCCCTGATACTCGTATCTTTACTGACCTCTGAAAATATGATACACTTATCCACATTTAAAATAAGCTTCCAAGTATCCAGGGAGTACTGGGACATTATACCCAAGCACTTCTGCTGGGCTAGATTATGACTTTGATGGCATCAAGGCAATTAATAGTTTTAATATCTAGATACAAAATGCTCTTGCCTTGTATATCAGTCCACAAGATAATCACTGTAAGGACTCATAAAACCTTATTGTTTGTAGAAGCCAAATTAATGATGCAAAAGTTAGTGGCACATGTGATTGTATCACTATTGGTACATTTCAGTGCAGCTGGACTAAGATCAAATCAAAGGCACCTCATATCCACCAATTCCCACAAGGCTGAATTTTTTATTAACATCTGTGTTTGTTTATATGAGGAATAAATATTTAAATGGCAGGGGCAGGATCTCAAAATATGCTTGTTTTTCCCCCACTGTATGAAAGAAATTCACATTACTTTCCTTTTCACATAAATTATAATTTTGTGCAAGTTTCATGGACAGGGTAGTATGTAGATACTTATGGTCTACAAATTTAATCTAAGAAATTATTTTGCCAGTTATAATTGGTTTTGTGTATCTTTTTGACACATAAAGCTAGGCAGAAAATATTAAGAATTTTATCATTTACTTATAAAAAAGAATAAAAAAGATAATTTGTTATTGATGCTATTTGCACTGTTATTATATCACTATAGAGGGTAGCAGTCAAAACCAGCCTCAGGATGGAGGTGTGTATCAGATACGGCACAAGTCTAGAATGAGACATAGTCCTTGTCTCAAAGGGATTTCTGTCTAAAAAAAGAAGACAGATGATGGAAACAGGAAGGTGCTTTTATCATTATTTTGCAGGTGTAGGGAGGAGGAACAATCTGCAATAGAAAAGCAAGTTTATTATAGTGATGCATGCCTGATTTTATGAAAAAAAAATCATAATATTAATTTAAAATTAATTTCAAATACCATGAGATTCTGATTATTTTAATATGTTCTTTTTTTGTTTATTGTGTCTGTGTGCATGGGAATACTGGAAAAATCTGACAGACATTTTCAGTTCCTTAGATATATCTGAATTAATCAGTGTTAAATCCCCACTGAATGTAAGCACTCACAAGAATATCAAATGTCTATCAGAAACCGTGGTCAAAATTTTGATACCACAATATTTGCTACTTTTAACCTTTTGCTGTTTACATTTTCAACCTACTACAGCCCTCCTTATCAGTTCTTCCTAATTGCATTTGCAATATTAACATGTCGCAAAAGTTTGAAAATGTCATTTTGGAACCTGTCAGGACTTCAGCGCAGCACGATTAATAAATAGAAACCTAAGCAAATTTAAGAGTCCAGTCACTGAGCAATCTTAAGACAGACATGCTTCCTACAGTGAAGAAAATTATACTAGCAGAGACTCTTGTTCTTATGAACGTGAATTATGTAAAAGTCAGTAGTGCATTTGAGGCTAGGCAGGATGGGGCTTTGAATGCTCCTAAAAAAAAAATACAAATGATTCGCATGTTCATAAAGGGAATAATAAAAGTGATTCGTTTGCCTGCAATAACAGGGAGTGAGACTTGGTGACCCATGTCTCCTTCAGTCCTATGCTGATATGGCTTGGAAAGCAAGAGTGAACTGAACCTGGGTCTCCTCTGCTACTGGAGAGTGTGTTAACCCTTGAGATGCTGGGTAAAACATGGGACAAAACTTCCACCTCATTTTTACTGATTGTCACTGATTTGTTATTAGAGTTGATGATTTTTGGAGATTTTGATAAGGAATGATTAGGACTGATCAATTAAATGGAATCTCACAAAAATATTGGGTTTTGTAGAAGATAGTGGTGTAATGTTTTAAGTAGTCATAGAGATGTTGTGCTTAGTTTAAAGTAACCATACAACCAGTTACGCTGCTGGATGAGGTACCATTGTTAGACTGTTTGGTAAGCATGATTTATTGCCTTGTAGACCAGGTGTTTTAAAAGCTGTATTGTGAAAGGGCCTCAAAGCATGTTAAAATTGCAATGTGAGCCAAAGTCCTTGAGTCAAGGACATTGGGGGGTCTTTCTTTTGAGTCAGTAGTCTGTGGTGGTCGCAAAAGCAGCCCCCCGACTCGTTTCAGGACTCAAGTGTGCATGACCGGAAAGAGGTGGGGATATGAAAATGAGTTACAGGAATTAGCATGTTTATGTATGAGAACTTGAGTAATATGTATTACTGTATCCAATATAATCACCATGTTCCACGACTCAGGTGTGTGGTGTTGGTGAGACGACTCCCCTGCACAACCAGCCGTTAATAAAGGAGTGTCTGCTTATCTACATCAAATAGGTGTCGATAAGTTCTTTTATCCCATTTTGGTGACAGTTTCTGGTGACCCAGATGGGACCTCGCTGAAAGAGACCGGAGGAGTCGAGGACCTGATTGGTTCCAGCCGGCACTGAGGAACTCTCGAGGATACCCATCGATCCCCGATCCATAAGGCTCTTTGCGACGTCCCCTGGAATTGGTAAGACACTTCTTATTTGGATTGGTTTGGGGAGTCTGCCTGTCAGACGTAGTGAAAGCTGCGCAGGGTTGGACAAAGGGTACCCGTTTGGTTTGGAAGCCTAGGCGTCTGCCTGTAAGACATAAGCAAAAGCTATTGCAGGGTTGGACAAATTTGGGTATTTGGGTATTGGAAAAACCTATATGCTATAGGTTTTTATTGGTATTTGTATTTTGGTATTAAAAACAGGAATGATTAAAACATTAGAAACAGGATGATTCACAGCCAAAGCCTGGACACTTACTTTTGCAATATGTGGATGACGTACTGATTGCTACAGAAGAAAGATCCACTTGCATAAAGGTAACAATAGAACTTTTAAATTTTCTTGGACTAAACGGGTACAAGGTATCCAGAAATAAAGCCCAAACAGCAAGCCAGACTGTAATATATCTGGGCTTTGAGATTTCAAAAGGACAGCGGCAATTGGGAACAGACCGTAAGGAAGCTATTTGTGGCATACCGGAGCCAAAAAATGTTCATGAACTAAAGGCCTTTCTGGGAATGGCTGGGTGGTGTCGCCTTTGGATAATGAATTACGGTCTAATAGCTAAGCCAGTGTATGAAGCTCAAAAGAACTTTCCCTTTGTATGGGGCCCACATCAGCAACAGGCCTTTAAAGATTTAAAATGAGCTCTAATGTCTGTACCTGCCCTGGAACTTCCAGATTTAACCAGTTGTTTGTTTATGAAGGACAACATCTTGCACTAGGTGTGCTGACCCAGAGAATGGGAAGCTGGAAGAGACCAGTTGGATACTTTTCCAAACAGTTGGATACTGTGAATAAAGGATAGCCTACTTGCCTTCGAGCAGTTGCTGTTACAGTAATGCTTATTCAAGAGGCCCAGAAATTGACTTTAGGAAGAACAATAACAATTTATGTCCCACACATGGTGATAACTGGTTTAGAACAAAAGGGGGGACATTAGTTGTCCCCAAGCAGAATGATAAAGTACCAGGTGGTCCTGACTGAACAAGATGATGTGGTTTTAAAAACAACTAACCTGATAAACCCTGCAGTTTTTCTAAGTTTTACACAGGAAGAAGGGCAGCTGGAGCATGACTGCCTGACTACCATTGAACATGTGTACTCCAGTCAAGAGGATTTGAAGGACACACCGTTGGAAGATCCCGACTAGGAGTTATATACAGACTGCAGCAGCTTTGTGGAACATGGAGTTCAATACTCTGGATATGCGGTAACAACAACTAAATCATAGAGGTAAATGCATTGTCTAGCACCACTTCAGTTCAAAAGGCAGAACTCATTGCTTTAACCCGAGCTCTTGAATTAAGTGAAAAGAAGAAAGTAAATATCTGGACTGTCTCAAAGTTTGCTTTTGGGGTAGTACATGTCCATGAAGTTTTGTGGAAAGAAAGAGGATTATTGTCCTCCCAGAGATCAAATATCAAACATCAAGATGAAATTTTGCAGTTATTGCAAGCAGTTCAGAAACCAACTCAGGTAGCAATCATGCACTGTAAACCACTTCAGGTTGGGAATACAAAAGAAATTGAAGGAAATAATTTAGCAGACAGGGCTACCAGAAGGACAGCAAAAGAAATAATATTACAAATGGCATTGATTCTAACCAAGACAGTAATTCTCCCAAGGGAGAAAGCTAAATATTCAGAAGAAGATAATAAATTAGAACAATTACTGAATGCTAAGAAAATGTAGCTGGATGGTGGGTGACGTCTAATAGACAAAAAATAGTACCACCTCTTCTAACTAAGAAATAATTCAAATAAAACATCAGGAATGTCATTGGGGCGTAGAGGCTTTGGTAACCCTTTTAAAAAAAAGACAATTAGTATCAGTCAAAATGCTAGAATTAGCCAAAATAATAATTGCAAAATGTGATGTGTGTTTGAAAAATAATCCCGTAATAAAGAAAAGGGTCCAAATGAGTAAACTCAAATCTGGACCAGAACTAGGAGACTATTGGCAAGGAGACTTTTCAGAGTTACCTAGACAAAATGGGTATTGATACATTCTGGTGGGGGGTTGATACTTCTACAGGATGGTCAGAAGCCTTTCCTTGTTATACCCCTCAGGCAAAAGTAGTAGTAAAATGGTTACTATGAGAAATAATCCTGAGATTTGGAGCCCCTATTGAGAGCTCTTCAGATAGAGGCCCACACTTAGTTGCTGAAGTAGTACAAAGTGTATGCAAAACTCTAGAAATTACTTGAGATTTACATACACCATGGAGGCCACAATCCAGTGGAAAAGTAGAATTAAAAAAAAAAAAATAATCAG
The DNA here is from genome assembly GCF_031877795.1 of Strix aluco. Lineage (NCBI taxonomy): Eukaryota > Metazoa > Chordata > Aves > Strigiformes > Strigidae > Strix > Strix aluco. The sequence continues at coordinate 39,895,025 of NC_133970.1, forward strand.
ACCCTAAACCAGAAAATTAGCAAAATATGTCAAGAAACTAATTTAAAGTTGCCTCAGACACTTCTATTGGCATTGTTGCAAATCAGAGTACAACCAGAAAATAGCACATCAGTTAGTCCTTATGAATTACTATATAAAACCCCCATATGAATCTCTGGAACTGAATCCAAATGTGCATGTAAAAAGAAACAAGATGTATATAATTATTTACTCTCCTTAGGAAAAACCATGACTGCAATCTGAAATGCAGTACTGTGGAACTGACCTCTATCCCTGGAAAATCCAGTACATGACTTTCAACCCAGAGACTACTTTTACATGAAGACGTGGACTTCTGAACCCTTGAAAGAATGCTAGAAAGGACCCTTTCAAATATTGCTGACTACCTTTACAGCTATCAAAATTGCAGAATCAGATGCATGGATGCACTATACTAGAGTGAAGAAGGGGTCCCCTTCCTGGAAAATCGACAGTAGGAATCCAGGAACTTCCAAATTGACTCTAAAATATGTCTAACTTTATATATTAATTAGAAATTGTTTTAGATTTGATTTTAACCTGGAAATTGATGCTGGTGGAATTCTGGTTTGAAATAATAAGCAAAAGACAAAATATAACTGAGAAAATACTAGACCTGAAGGTGAGAAATAGAAAGCATGTAGAAACAGAACAGCTAATATACCTCCCAAAGAAAACACCAGGAAAAACATTTGATATTAAGATTAATTAAGAAATTTGACAATTTGCAGAACATAACACAAATTACTGTTTACTAGTACCAAGAGCAATAGATGAATCTGTTCCATGGGGAATTTTAACAATGAATTTGACCAATTTAAGACACAAAAATGAGACTACTTATTGCAAACAAAAAAACCTTGTTCAGTAGTATGAACAAGTAAAAATTATCAAGAAACAGTAGAAGTCTCCAGGAAATAAAACAGATTATGAAAAATTGTTAAATTGTGTTTTCACAAAAATAGAAAAATATTGAACTGTTAGGTGGTGTTCTTATGATGAACAAATTAGAAACAATGTAAGTAGAAACATCAGGGAATAGAAGTGTGACAAAACCAATTAAACTACACAAGAGGAGGAGGTACAATAAGATTCTATACGGTCCATGACTATATTTTCACAGTTTCAATATGGTTAGAACTCCTTGGTGTTTTACTTGGTATAGGACAACTTTTGCAGCCTTTCCATCAGTAAATGATAAAAGAAGGACACTGAGAGAAAAGAAAAATTTAGTGTCTTGGTAAAAATATAAAGAAGTATATAACTACAGCAATGTAGACCTAATAATTCAGAGAATTCCTGCTTTGGCTGCTGCCTTAAAATATGGATGTCTGTGCCAAAGTCTTAAAAAAAGTCTTAAATTAACCAAAACATATATTCCCAAAAGAGGAACAATATTTAGCTGTAGAAGATCTGCAATTCAGAGTCCAGGACATTTGGTTTGGGCAATGAGTAATGGAACCTGGACAACACATTTGCCCTTAGATAGGAAGGTAAAACAGATTAAGTATGCCAGCGTTGTGCCCAATTTGAAAGAAATTTCCTGTTAAGGGGTCCTTAAAAAAAAAAATTTAAAATTAAAGCAGGTTAGAAGGTCAGAGATAGATGACACATGCAATGAACCTCCAACAGGAATAAAAATTGGTTAGGCTCTAGAATCCCTTATGAATCCCATAGTATCATATGGAAACAGAGAACAGTTATATCAACTAACTGGACAGGTAGAAGAACTGGCTAATGTCACAAGGAAAAGATTCAAAGAATTAAATTTTCAATTGCAGGCAAATTCAAGGATGAGTTTGCAAACCAGAATGACACTAGACATACTCCTGCTTAAAGAGCATGGAGTTTGTGGATACCTTAAAAATAGATCACTGCTGCATACATATCCCAAATGTGACACAAGACGTAGAACATGATCTAGAATTACTAGGAAAAAATTTAAAAAGATACTAAGAAGTCCGAGAAGATATGTCAAAACATTGGATAGACAAAATTTTTAGTGAATTAGGTTAGAATTTAAGTTCATAGATAAGGTTATTAATTGGCACATTATTTATCTTGCTGGCTGTTTTCTTGATGATAATGTTGATTTATTCCTGCTTGAAGAAAAAAAATTACCAGCAAAATTACGTTAAATCGCATGATCATAAGAGAAATCCCAAGACTCCCACCAGCATACAGTGAGACAGAAACATAATAGACTCTGATGTGAAGGTATTGAAATTATTTTACAAAATTTCAAAGGGAAATGTTACTGACTGTCACTGATTTGTTAATAATTTGAGTTGATGATTTTTGGAGATTTTGATAAGGAATGATTAGGACTAATCACAGAATCATCTAGGTTGGAAAGGACCTTGAAGATCATCTAGTCCAACCATTAACCTAACATTGACAGTTCCCAACTACACCATATCCCTAAGCGCTATGTCAACCCGACTCTTAAACGCCTCCAGGGATGGCGACTCCACCACCTCCCTGGGCAGCCCATTCCAATGCCTAACCACCCGTTCTGTAAAGAAATACTTCCTAATATCCAGTCTAAACCTTCCCTGGCGCAACTTGAGGCCATTACCTCTTGTCCTATCGCTTGTTACTTCGTTAAAGAGACTCATCCTCAGTTCTCTGCAACCTCCTTTCAGGTAGTTGTAGAGGGCAATGAGGTCTCCCCTCAGCCTCCTCTTCTCCAGACTAAACAACCCCAGTTCCCTCAGCCGCTCCTCGTACGACATGTGCTCCAGACCCTTCACCAGCTTCGTTGCCCTTCTTTGGACACGCTCAAGTAATTCAATGTCCTTTTTGTAGTGAGGGGCCCAAAACTGAACACAGTCATCGAGGTGCGGCCTCACCAGTGCCGAGTACAGGGGCAAGATCACTTCCCTGTCCCTGCTGGCCACACTATTGCTTATACAAGCCAGGATACCATTGGCCTTCTTGGCCACCTGGGCACACTGCTGGCTCATGTCCAGCCGGCTGTCAATCAACACCCCCAGGTCCCTCTCTGACTGGCAGGTCTCCAGCCACTCCTCCCCAAGCCTGTAGGGCTGCTGGGGGTTGCTGTGGCTGAAGTGCAGCACCCGGCATTTGGCCTTATTGAAACTCCTACAGTTGGCCTTAGCCCATCGCTCCAGCCTGTCCAGGTCTCTCTGCAGAGCCTCCCTACCCTCGAGCAGATCAACACTCTGAAGTGCTTAAGGCTTGGACAATAGGCCCAAGCCAGAGTTGACCTATAGATGAATCCTGTACATTTTATAACTGATAACCATTGTGCTAATAGGTATTATACTAAGTTATAGCAAACCAACTATTCTGATGTAAAAGGTGGAAATACTGAAGCCTGAGCAACAGGCCCTGAACTGAAACTGCTAACTCTGTATGTAGTCATTAGTGAAATATGCAGAGAAGATGTAGCTTAAACATCATAAAACATTTCTATCTTGAATGTATCCTTGTATTTCTTTATGTGTGAGCAAGATAACAAGGCCACAGAAACAGTTATCTGACCTTGTGACCTTGCTCATAAATTAACTAGACCAGCAGGGAAACTCCCTTAGCTTCTCCCTTGAGCCCTGGCCAGGCTCTGGGGGGAACCTAACGTGAGATGAAAACCAGATATTTCCGCTTAAAACAAAGGTGCCAGCTATTCTGGCTTACTGATTTTTAGGTATATAAGGCTGGGCCCGCTCACAGCGACTTTGGAAGCCTCACCTACGGGTGGACGCACCGCGTAGGATTTCCCACTTGCAGGGAAAGGTTCTCCAAATCCTCGCTGTAACCGGGGCTCCCCAGCGACTGCGGGTCTGGGTGATGGTAACGTATGCAAGTGGTGATGGATCTTTCTTAATCACTATTCTCTCTCTCTTGTAGTAATGATTTGACACATTACCCTATATTTTTCTATTTGTTTGAGTGCACTATTCTGTCTTTTCTTACTGTATGTTTTCTGTATTATTCTGTTATATTATTTAGTTATTTCTAGTAAAATACGCCTGCTCTTTTCAATCTGGTGTGTAAGTTTAACTGATATCCCTAATCAGCAAAACACACTCCCACCCAACTTGGTGTCATCTGCAAACTTACTGAGGGTGCACTCGATCCCCTCGTCTAGATCATCAATAAAGATGTTAAACAGGAGTGAACCCAACACTGAGCCCTGGGGGACACCACTTGTGACTGGCCACCAGCCGGATTTAACTCCGTTCAGCACAACTCTTTGGGCCCGGCCATCCAGCCAGTTTTTTACCCAGCAAAGCGTGCGATCATCCAAGCCTCGAGCAGCCAGTTTTGCCAGGAGAATGCTGTGGGAAATGGTGTCAAAGGCCTTACTGAAATCAAGGTAAACTACATCCACAGCCTTTCCCTCATCCAATAAGCAGGTCGCCCTGTCATAGAAGGAGATCAGGTTTGTCAAGCAGGACCTGCCTTTCATAAACCCATGCTGACTGGGCCTGATCATCTGGTTGTCCCACATGTGTTGTGTGATGGTACTCTGGATGAGCTGCTCCATCAGCTTCCCAGGCACCGACGTCAAGCTGACAGGCCTGTAATTCCCTGGATCATCCTTCCGACCCTTCTTATAGATGGGCGTCACATTGGCTGATTTCCAATCTGTCGGGACCTCCCCGGTCAGCCAGGAGTTCTGGTAAATGATGGAAAGGGGCTTGGCGAGCACCCCAGCCAGCTCCTTCAGCACCCTCGGGTGTATCCCATCCGGTCCCATAGACTTGTGTGTGTCTATGTGATGCAGTAGGTCACTGACTGTCTCCTTCTGGATTGCGGGGGGGTCGTTCTCCCAGTCTCTGTCCTCTGGCTGAGGAGGCTGGATTCCCTCAGTACAACTAGTCTTGTTATTAAAGACTGAGGCAAAGAAGGCATTACGGACCTCAGCCTTCTCCTCAACACTTGTTATCATGTTTCCTCCTGCATCTAGCAGGGGATGGAGACTCTCCCTGGTCTTTGTTTTGCTACTGACGTACTTATAGAAACATTTCTTGTTATCCTTGATTGCTGAAGCCAGATTAATTTCCAGCTGGGCTTCAGACCTCCTGATTTCTGCCCTGCATAGCGTCACAGCCTCTTTGTAATCACTGTGAGTGGCTAGCCCCTTCCTCCAAAGGCTGTAAACTCTCCTTTTCTCCCTGAGTTGCAGCCAAAGCTCCCTGTTTTGCAAGGGTGGTCTTCTCTGTCGCTGGCTTCTCTTACAGCACCTGGGAATCGCCTGTTCCAGAGCCATTAAGACTTCCTTCTTAAAGGGTGCCCAGCCTTCTGGACCCCTATACCCTTCAGGATCGTCTCCCAAGGGATCCTTTCAAGCAGGTGCCTAAACAAGACAAAGTCAGCCCTTTTGAAGTCCAGGATGTCAGTTCTGCTTAGCCCTCCCCTGGCCTCTCTAAGAAGAGAGAACTCTATTATTTCGTGATCGCTGTGCCCTAGTCAGCCTCCGACCGCCACATCATCCACCCGTCCTTCTCTGTTCACAAAGAGGAGATCCAGCAGGGCACCTTCTCTGGTCGGTTCTCTCACCAGTTGTGTCAGGAAGTTGTCTCCCACACATTCCAGGAATCTCCGGGACTGGTCCCACTCTGCTGTGTTGTATTTCCAGCAGATGTCTGGGAAGTTAAAGTCTCCCACAAGAACAAGGGCAAGCGATTGTGAGATTTCTCCTAAATGCCTATAGAATATTTCATCCACCTCTCTGTCCTGGGTGGGTGGCCTATAATACACTCCTACTACAGCATCTGCCCTGTTGGCCTTCCCCCTGATTCTAATACAAAGACACTCTACCCTGTCTTCACTGTACTTGTACTCAAAGCAATCATAACAGTCCCTAACATACAGCACCACTCCACCACCTCTCCTTCCTTGTCTGTCCCTCCTAAAGAGCTTGTAGCCACCAATTGGTGCACTCCAGTCATGGGAGACATCCCACCATGTTTCTGTAATAGCCACAACATCATAATTTTCCTGTTTCATCATGGCTTCAAGCTCCTCCTGTTTGTTACCCATGCTGTGTGCATTGGTATACATGCACTTCAGCTGGGCTGATGTTTTGCCCCCTTCCCCCTTCAAATCTAGTTTAAAGCTCTGTCAGCTAACTCCTGCCCCAAGATCCTCTTTCCCCTCTGGGACAGGTGCATTCCATCTAATGCCAAAAGGTTTGGTGCCCTGTATACCAACCCATGATTGAAAAATCCAAAGCCCTGACTGTAACACCATCTTGGAACCACAAGTTCATCTGTTGAGTTCTCCAGTATTCTTCTTCATCCATCCCCACAACTGAAGGGATGGAGGAGAACACAATTTGTGCCCCTGACCCCTTAACCAGTTTCCCCAAGGTCCTGAAATCTCTCTTCATTGCTTTAGGACTTCTCCTAGTAATGTCGTCACTACCTACCTGAAAAACCAGGAGAGAGTAGTAGTCCTTGGGTCTCACTAGAGTGGGGAGTTTAGCCGTGAGGTCCTTCACCCAGGCCCCAGGGAGGCAGCAGACTTCCTTATGAAGCGGGTCCGGTCTGCATATGGGGCCTTTGACACTCCTCAGAATGGAGTCACCCACTACAATGACTCTTCTGGGATTCTTTTTAGAACTGGTTTTAATACCTGGTCTAGAATGACCCAGCCTTGGTGGACCTTGGTCTTCCTCCTTGATTGTCTCATTCTCTTCCTCCTTCTCTTCTTCATTCAAAGGTTCCAGGACCCCGAATCTATTGTGAAGGGACACCATGGAGGGTGAGGGAGGTCAGGAGAGGATTTTCCTGCCTCCCTGAGCGGGGACCTGTTTCCAGCCTCCCCCATCTCTTAGGTCCCCTCCTTCTGCCTGGTAGCAAGAGGATGAGGGATCACCTGCCTTGTTTGGAGCCTCCATTTGCTCCTGTTGCTTTAGGGGTGCCAGTGTGTTACTCCACCAATCAATTTCCCTTTCACACTCCTTAATACTTCTTAGTCTCTCGACCTCTTCTTTGAGTTCCGCCACCAGGCTGAGCAGGTCATCCAGCTGATCACAGAGCACACAGGTGCTGTCACTGGTGCCCTCCAGCAGGATTGACAGGCTCAGGCACTCCCTGCAGCCCGGGACCTGGACCGTTGCATGTTTGCATGGCAGCTTTGTCTGGGTCACCACGTTTTTTCTGGTGGTGGTTTTGACGCGAGTGGAGACCATGGTTCAGTCTGCTCATGGAGGACAATAAGATGAAACTAGCTCAGATAGTTGTAGACCCCAGAGAGGGACTGCGGCCTGTCCGCTCACCCTGCCTGCGTGAACTGCCGCACAAATTGACACGCCTCACCCTTCTGACGCGCCACGCCCTGTTTGCCCACCCTGTTCGCCATTAACTCTCAGGGAATCCCCTGTCCAGTTCCCTCAGTCCACAAGAGGTTTCTCTTTGCTCTTAATACTTGTGGAGGGGAAGGAGACAGATTTTCCTGCTGTTCCACACTGTGTACCGAGGGCTTATGTTTACCCGTTCCCCCGGTAAGGCCCATTCTCCGGCCGTAATTTCTTAAGTCCTGAGCTATCTCTCCCCAAGTCATGGCTTCTCCCCCTGCCCGTCTCCCCCCTCATGGGGCTAATGCATTCCGCAAACGATCTTGTAATTGTACTGCATGTGGTTTCAAAGAGTCTGGTAAATCCGAATTAGGGGAGTCATTTGATCAGGGTTAGCAATTAATAGCATCCGGGAAGGGTGCTGCGGAAACAAACACCTGTCATGCATTAATTGGAGACAAGCAGCCTTCTGCAGACTTTCAGTCAAATGATTATGGTTGGGGTCTCAATACATACTGGATCCCCCCTTTCCAAGGGGTCCAGACCCCCAGCCCAATAAGCAGCTCGTTGAGTTAACGACCACGGCTCTCTCTGGTCATCAGTAACTAAGAAAACCCCTGGCCCCCAGTACCCCTGGGCCTCATCTTCTGATAACAAGATTCAGTCACCACCAGTCAAAGATACCCTCCACACGTATTCAGTCTCAGTTTCCTGAGCTCGTCTGGTATATTTCTCCTGAATTTTCACAAGCTCACTTGCTGGATATGGTGTAGTTTGAATGGTGACCTGCGGAACTCTTCCACCCTGACCCTCGGTGGTCTCCATTTTAATTAATGGTCTTAAATTTGCCCCTTCATTTTCAGGGTAAAATATTTCTCGGCTTATCTCTAAATCCTTTGTTGGATACAAGGGTCTGGCTGCTGCTTTTGCCAGACTCGTAACTCCCTGTTCACTATCCGGAACAGAGCCGAGATCTGTCTGGTTGCAGGTTTTTTGTTCGTTCCCCTCTTTTTCGGACTGTGAGATTTTTTCTCGGTCCAAGGCATCTAACAGATCCGTGTGAAGTCGCTGAGTGGTGTTACGCTCATCAGCTAATTGGCTTTTCAAAACTTCAGTTTGCTCTTGCCAGAGTTTAGCTTTTTGTTCAGTAACTTTACGTTCCTCGACCAATTGATCCTGGAGAGCTTTTACCAGATCTTGTAAGGATTTGATCGTTTCCCCTTCTAATTGTTTCTTAACATGTTTCTCTTTTTGGGCTGCAGTCAGTGCTGCCCCTAATACAGCACACACTACAGCTTTTCCTTTGCCTGGTCGCGACCCTTGCACCCCCGCAAGTGCACTGATATAGCTTGCCACTGCTTCTGGATTATGCCAATTATCGTGGGCCCAAACCTCTACTAAAGGAGGAGGACAAGCCTTATACTCCTTCAGTTTCTCAAAAATAAGGGAGCAGTCAAGCACCGACATTTCCTGGCCAGTCATGGCTTGCCACTGCTCGAACCTCTCCTGTCTTAGAGCTGAGAGGTCACTTCCCGATTCTCCCTGTCCTTATCAGATAGACAACTGGTATCCCTCTGACCCTTTCCCAGCATATAGCTGAGGGGCCAATATTCCCAGTTCTCCCTGTCCGAGTTTGTCGGATAGAGAACCAGTATCTCATAAGACCTTCCGAAACCAAAGGGGATCCTGCTGACTACGCCAATTTTAATGTCACATCCCGCTCAGATGAGGGAGACAAGTGACTGAGATTCGCAAATCCCCAATGGAGCGGACAACAAGTCTCCAAGCATTTATTAACTACCCACTAAGTACTAATTGAACACACGATAGTTGGCTACGTATATAGCAAGTTGTGGCAAGCAATACAATATGCCTTGCATTTCTTAATAGGAAAGGGAAAAGAGGGAGATAGAGGGAATGGGGAAATACAGATCACCGGTCTGGGTTCCTGCACTGATCCTGCCAGTGAGGGTTCCAGGAGGCACAGGAGGCAGCCGTCTTTTTTGCTTGCATCTGTCTTCTTCGCTTCACTGCACTCTCCAGCCCCCCCCCCCCCTTTCTTCCCCCCTGGATTTATACCCACTTTCCTTGGGTCCGTCCCCTAGGTCGACCCACATACCTACGTATCCCATGTATGGGGAGGGGTGAGGTGTTTCATGGGATGATGTAATTAGCATGATCATGTTAGCCTTCGTTAACATATTGAGGGGTGTTAACTTTAATATGCATTTCGTGGATAATGAAGCAAAGGTCATTCACTGGACAGATGGCCCTTGAAATTTGGCCAGGTGCACCAGAGCAGAGCCGTCCTGTCTCCACAGGGCTCCCTCCTCCAGCTGCATCTTGTGCTATTTGGGCAGCCTTATCAGCTTCAACCTCCACAGAATGCACCCTGTGACTCATAGTTTTGTCTTGTGAGTGTTTGAGGCATTTCTTTGATCAGCCTCAACTTTTGCTTTCTCATGCTGTTTTTCTCAGTTTCTCGCAGGCCTGATTTCTTGTCTCTCCTCTCCTCTCCTCTCCTCTCCTCTCCTCTCCTCTCCTCTCCTCTCCTCTCCTCTCCTCTCCTCTCCTCTCCTCTCCTCTCCTCTCCTCTCCTCTCCTCTCCTCTCCTCTCCTCTCCTCTCCTCTCCTCTCCTCTCCTCTCCTCTCCTCTCCTCTCCTCTCCTCTCCCTCTTCCAGTAAAGATATATATGTATTAACAGTTAAAGGAAAATAAAAGGAAAATGTGTTTTCCAACTTTTCATCTACATGGCAGACCTAAATGAAACATTCTTCATTTGCACTTTGTCAGAGGATAGATGAAAGTGTCATCTGTAATACAATAACTGTGACCAACATGATGCAGCCTCAGAAGCTTGGCAACATATTCCTTCAAACTGATTTTTTACTTTTTTTAAAAAAGAAATGGCACTTGCTGGTATTTACAATCAATTAACTTAGGGTGGTTTTAGGAAATATTTTAAATTTATGGTAAAAAGAAATAAAAAATTAAAACTTGAAAAAATCAGGGCAAACTATACTTCAATTTACAGTGTTTGAAAAAAACTTTTCATTTTGAAATTGAAATTTTGGGCAGAAATATTTTGGTTAGGTTAGCACATTTTCATATTTTTACTTCTTTAAAATCAAGAGGTTTTAATTTTCTTGGTTTTTTTGTTCAGTTAAATCTCTGTAACTAAGAATCTACATCTGTATGGTTTGAGTAGATGGTATTTATGTATGTAATCACATCACATGACCATACAAAATAATAGTCATTTTTGTGCCAAACTAGCTCCTTTTAGGAATTGCACTATTAGTTTTATAGTGTTTTCACAGAAGTTAAAAACATACTGGTTTATACTGCATTGCTGTCTGTAAAAGACCCCTGAAAATTAAGGTTCTATTTATGTCTAAGGTAGAGGATACGTGATGTAAAAATGTCTTTATAGTTTTTCTGTGCTTAAACATTTTGAAGAAACAACGTATTTTAAAACTTCAACCATGAAAACCTAAAAGTTCCTAAAAGACTCATTGTGATTCATTCCAAATCTTGAGGTCTAGAATGGGAAATAGCCATCTATTGAAAGCATAACTGTCTGTAAAGAAAAGATTGAGTCTTTTTTGAATATTATTGACTTTTAAATCAAATTTCTAGGTCATAGATTCCTTCTCTCCATAGGTTTTCTTTGTATAATAATAGGAGAGAGAGAAAATGCCAGGCTGAAACAGACCCACACAGGAAGATACTCTTAAAATAAATACCAAGTTTTATTATTTCATGGCTAGTTCCTCAGCCAGTACTAGTTGATGTTACAGAATCAAATTAAATGGAGCTATGCCAGTTTCCACCATCAGAAGAGCTGGTCCAACATGTCTTCACATCTTCACTCTGTTCTCTTGGATTGTGAAACCTTCTTTTAATAGCTGTAAAAGCCACAGTGCTTGAACTAATGCAGAGTGCTGTTGTATCAGAAGTTGTCAGAGTTACAGATTTTCACAGAAATATGGTCCTTGGGGGGGAATACAGACTCGCTTACAAGAGAGTAACCTTCAACAAATGCATTGAAGTGACTGTGGATTCGCTGCAAGCTTTCCAAAGTGATCTCTGAGCCAGAAGCGTGGATATGTGTAGGGGACTGCATAATCCAGGTTGTGTAGAGCTGTTGTGGTTTAACTTTGCTGCACATCTTCCTCCAGCTGAAAATCAAAGTTGCATTTAAAAAAGCAGCAGAAGACCCTTTACTCAAGGCTTTTAATAGAAGACAACATACATCATTAGGAACTGTCCTCTAGGGAGCAATGGTATACTTATGGAGGACTAAACTACGTCTTCTTCTCTAGTTACAATCCATAACTTCTCCAATTCCATGGAAAGAGTGTCTCAGGGGAAATAAGAGATAAAATTTGCAGTAAGCAGTGGGCAACTTAAAATGAAGTAAAGCCTTGAGTGAGGGTCTTCAGTCATTTCTTCAGATAATTATGCCTATTTAATAGAGCCTGACAAAAGCAAGATTTCCCTTCTGATGTTAAGTATAATCTAGCTTTCCTCTGAGAATTAAATAAAAAAATTCTTTTATAGTCTTATATATAATCTATATATAAGAAAGTTCACTTTTCCCCTTAATAGCTAGTAAATGGAAGATGAATGAAAAAGGGGAAAAAGAGCATTTGCCAACCACATATATTTAATTACTATGCCATTGTTGTGTGCCGGGACAATGAAAGCTCCAACGTTTTATCTCATCAACAGGAAAATACATCAGCCTTTTGACTGTCGAATAAAGCCACTGCAATATTGTGAAGGACTGCTTAGTTACTGTGAGTTACAGGGCAGCTAGAATGCATCTATCAAATACGATCTTATATCATGAAATTTAAACTTATACCATTTATTTATCCATATTTTTGTATATGAGCAGAAGATGAGTAAGTGATATTTGCTCTGCAAAACTCCATGTTGGGATATCCAAGGTAATACTTTGGACAGTCAGTGTTCTCCTTGGAATTATTTCTGTCAACCAAAGTGCAGTTCATGTAAGGTAAATTGTTCATCTTCACTTTGTGCTAAGTTAGAAAGTTGTTACTTCGAAAGACAGTGTCATAAAATTTAAATATCATGGGCTTCCTTGACATTCTGATTTATGAGGCAAATAATGGCACCATTAAAGGAGAGTGAAGTACTTAGCCCGTTCAAATGCAGTCTGGGATTTGGGATACTTGAAATATCACCACGAAACATCAATGAAAATATCTGACTCAGGCTAATGGAAGATGGAGGGCACCAGAGATGGGTCACATTATTGTGTATTACGGCATTACAGAAGTTGTCAAGAGGTTAACACAACAAGAGTTGATATGGTGCCTAATGTGGCACTACTAGGCAAGCTGATGTGATACTTCTCAAGTCTGAGTATATCATGAAAAATCAGAGAGACCTATTCCGCTGTTGTCTGCAGCAGTATGTGAAGCAGATATTTCATCAGGCTTAAACCTTTCTACTGAGGTCACCATGTAAACAGTTAATGAAGCAGAAACACTCCTGTGATTCATTGACTGAGTACATTTAGATGTGTTTTGTATAAATGTTCAATTGGCAGTAGTGCAATTACCTCACTGATACTTTAAAGAAACTGTGGACATTGTACACTTCCAGCATTAAATGAGGTGTTCATAATTAATTAGTTATTTTCTAAGCCAATGTAGCAGTTTGAGTATAACTTTTATTAAGCACTGCAAAGCTAAAAGGGGAGGAAAAAGCCTAGAGGTCATAAACTACTTCATACAATTTAGAGTGCAGTAAGGAGTTATTGCTGCACTAGCACCTGTTAATGTGTCTGCAATTTTCTATGGAGTTAACTTTTTTGTCACAGTAATTGCCTCGTAACTGGTTACCACCAAATACTATATCACTATAATATAACTTAACACAAAGACACTTTGAGATGTAATTCATGAGCCTACGAATGGATGCTGCTTGCAATATTCTGCAAAGCCCCAAATAGTACTGAAACTAGCATAGTATTTCATGAGCCACGGGAACATCTTACAGCACCTTAACAATGTCATGTCCTTAACAATTCTTTAAGCATGTTCGTAGATCCTGGGAAGTCAAAGGCTAAGAAATACTCTACCACATTTCCTCCTGCTCTTAAACAAAACAAAAAAAAACCCCAAAAAAACAAGGATCTAATAAATGGAGCACTACTATGAACAGCTGAAGAGTGAATCTGTTAAAGCCTTCGTGGTACTGATTTGTATTATGCAAATCACCCTGTGAACCATCAGGTTGGCAATGAACCACTTTATTTCATTACCTACTCCATTACAGAAATAGAAACACACATCCCACAAGAACAGTGTTTTGGGAATAAATGCCACATGTGGAGATTTTAAGACCAGGAGTGTGGGAGGCATCGGCTTGTCAGCCCTGCACAGCCTCTGAATCAACAGCTAGGCTTTGATGAGAAACAGGCCTTGGGAGAAAGATAAGAAACTGCTGAGTTGTGCCAAGGTGGCAGGGAAAAACAACGGACAGCTGCAACACTGAACTGTGGAAAAGTACTGAACTGTGAGAAGTTACTGCCACGAGAACAGCGCATGAACGAGTGAAGTGCTAAGGCTTGGACAATAGGCCCAAGCCAGAGTTGACCTATAGATGAATCCTGTACATTCTATAACTGATAACCATTGTGCTAATAGGTATTATACTAAGTTATAGCAAACCACCTATTTTGATGTAAAAGGTGGAAATACTGAAGCCTGAGCAACAGGCCCTGAACTGAAACTGCTAACTCTGTATGTAGTCATTAGTGAAATATGCATAGAAGATGTAGCTTAAACATCATAAAACATGTCTATGTTGAATGTATCCTTATCTTTCTTTATGTGTGAGCAAGATAACGGAGCCACAGAAACAGTTATCTGACCTTGTGACCTTGCTCATAAATTAACTAGACCAGCAGGGAAACTCCCTTAGCTTCTCCCTTAAGCCCTGGCCAGGCTCTGGGGGGGAACCTAATGTGAGATGGAAACCAGATATTTCCGCTTAAAACAAAGGTGCCAGCTATTCTGGCTTACTGATTTTTAGGTACATAAGACTGGACCCGCTCACAGCGACTTTGGAAGCCTCACCTATGGGTGGACGCACCGCGTAGGATTTCCCACTTGCAGGGACAGGCTCTCCAAATCCTCGCTGTAACCGGGGCTCCCCAGCGACTGCGGATCTGGATGATGGTAAAGTATGCAAGTGGTGATGTATTTTTCTTAATCACTATTCTCTCTCTCTTGTAGTAATGATTTGATGCATTACCCTGTATTTTCCTATTTGTTGAAGCGCGCTACTTTGTCTTTTCTTACTGTATGTTTTCTATATTATTCTGTTATATTATTTAGTTATTTCTAGTAAAATACGCCTGCTCTTTTCACTCTGGTGTCTGAGTTTAATTGATATCCCTGATCAGCAAAACATAAATTGGTGTCAGAAGTGGGATTCGACAAAAATGCCGTTATTTAAATTTAAAGGTAATTTGTCAAGTCCACCAGAAATCCCTGGCTGGGAAAATCCTCCCTATAGTTCGCTGGCTCAGGAGTGGGCTAGGGTCGGAGGACCTTCCGAACAATGGGAGAGCTGGCTGAAAGAAGCCGAGCCATTAGATGTTTTAAATTGTATGAAAAAGATACCTATTGAAAAAGGAAAAGAAATTACAAATTCAAATAAATGGGGATGGGTTTTGTTAACTGCATACAGAAAACAGCACCAGAGTAAAGAGAGGCTACTGTTAGAGTGCTCCCAGATGGAGCGACAGATGTGTGATTTACAGAGTCAAATAGTGATGTTGCAATGCCAGAATAAGTTGCTTGCTGATAAGCTGGATACTTATCAGACAGTGGCGGAGAAAGCTGCAGTGCGAGTAGCACAATATAAGTACAAGAAAAGGAGAGGGCGAGTGAATCATAAGAAAGTGCATGCCGTAATTGCAGATGCAGGTGTGCAATGGGACCCAGAGAAATGGGATGGTGATATTTGGGATTCTACAGATTCTGATGAGGCTGGTTCCGCAGATGAATTTATAGATGCAAAACCTGTGTGGAGGCGAAAGATAGAAGTGGATCCTAATACTATGCAATCTGTGAGGAAGGATACCATAGAGGATTATACACAGCATGAAGTAAACGATATAATTGAGAGATTTAAGCAGAAACCGGGGGAACCCCTACTCTCTTGGATGGTGCGTTTGCATGATCAGGGAGCTGCAGGGATAACCCTAGATGAAAGAGATGCTAAAAAGTTTTTGATTTTAAGTTCAGATTCATTTGTGCAAGATGCATTTCGAAACAACCATCAGGGTATCCATTTGTTAGCATTGGCTGCTCTGGGATGTGCTACTAAATATCCTACAGAAAATGATTGGCCGGCATCTGACCGTCAGTGGTATACTTTGAGAGATTGTATACAGCGAATGAAAGAGGAAGGGATGAAAGCAGCTATATTTTTAGGAAACACTGACCTTTTCATGCAGTATCCTTTGTCGGTCACTATGAGAAACAGAGTGATTAAAACTGCTCCACCAGCATATAAAAATGTAATTATGACCCTCCTCATTAATGAAACGGGGAACCCCCTCAATGAAGTAATTGAAAAGGTGCAACAATTGCGTGACCTTGGAGAATGGGGCCCCCGAGGAAGTGCAGGGAATCGGGACATTCGAGGCAGCCCCAAGAGCAGTGAAAACAGGATTTCTCGTAAGGAAATGTTTACTGCTTTACTAAAAGATGGTATGTCCCGTGAAAAAATAGATGGAATTTCGACTCCAGAAATGTGGAAAATATATAAACAGAGAGGGTTGAATAAACCTAGCAAAAAGGTGCAATATTCACAGGCAAAAAAGGCAGGGACAACTCAGCCTACGGCGCCACCTCTTGACCCTCAACGGGACCTTCCATCTGCTCACGGAGGGCCCCCTGTGAGTGGATCATCGGTTCCGGGGGTGAAAGAGGATTGGGCACCGTTCTCTGACTTGTACCCTTTACAGGAGGCAAGGGAGGTGAGTCAACATTATGATCAGCACAAATGAATTAATGGCCAAGCTCCAGTGCAGTGGGTACGAAAGGACCGACGGCCCCATGTGGAGCTTAAAATTTTCTGGAACAACCGATCCCCACAAACTGTAAATGCTTTAATTGACACTGGAGCGGAGGCCTCTTTAATTTTTGGAAACCCAAGGAAGTATAGGGGACAACCTGTAGTTATTACTGGGTTGGGAGGAAAACAAATTGAAGCAGTGCAAACACAAATAGAAATGAAAATAGGGAACCTCCCAAAGCGATTATACCCGGTAATGATTGTTCCTATTCCTGAATATATAATTGGTATAGACATTTTAAAAGGTCTGACTTTAAATCTCTCTGATGGTCAGTATCAATTTGGAGTCAGATCCTACATTAGTGCCAGACCTGTTACAGTTGGCAAAGTAAAAATGCCTCCTGTGCAGATCCCTGCTGTAACTAAGTTGGTTACAATGAAGCAGTATAGAATTCCAGGAGGACATGAAGAGATATCACAGACAATTAGAGATTTATTAGATGTAGGAGTTTTAAAACCAACCACCACTGCTTGGAACAATCTGATATGGCCTGTCAAGAAAAGTGATGGATTCTGGAGAATGACGGTGGATTTTAGAGAGTTAAATAAACACACTCCACTGCTCACAGCAGCTGTGCCAGACACTGTCACTTTAATAGAAAGGGTGCAGAAACATCCAGGAACTTGGTACGCTGTAATAGATTTAGCTAATGCATTTTTTACTATCCCAATTGCAGAAGAGCACTGGGGCCAGTTTGCTTTCACGTGGCAGGGCCGGCAATACACTTTTACCAGATTACCACAAGGGTGTTTGCACAGCCCCACTATCTGCCATAGAATTATAGCTGAACACTTAGATGAAATACAGCTGCCTCCTCACACACAATTAAGTCACTACATAGATGATATTCTGATTCAAGGAAATAATGAGGAGGAAGTACAACAAGTTCTTGAATTAATAGTAGATCATATGAAACAAAAGGGGTGGGAAATTAACCCTGAAAAAATCCAAGGACTGTCTCAGACAGTGAAGTTTCTGGGAATTCAGTGGCATTGTGGGCATCGAGAAATACTGCCTAAAGCCCGACAAAAGATTTTGGATTTTGCTGTACCACAAAATAAAAAAGAAGCTCAAAGATTAATAGGTTATTCGGTTTCTGGAGGCAACATATTCCTCATTTAGGACAAATTTTAACCCCCTTGTATAAGATGACAAGGAAAAAATATGAATTTGAATGGGGTGATGAACAGCAAGCTGCTTTTGAGTTAGCTAAAGAAGCCATTCAAAAGGCTTTAGATTTATGGCCCCTGCAGGAAGGGGAGGTAGAGTTGAATGTGTCAGTAAATAAATCCCATGCTAACTGGAGTCTGTGGCAGAAACAGGGAAAGAAAAAAGTTCCTTTAGGATTTTGGGGCAGGAAGCTGCCAGAGGCAGGAAACAATTATACTCCTTTTGAGAAACAATTATTAGCATGTTATTGGGCATTAGTTGAAACGGATCAACTCACGATAGGCCATGAAGTGGCTCTCCGTCCTGAGATTCCTATCATGCAATGGGTTAAAAGTTCTCCAAAAACTCATCGACTTGGGCATGCTCAGGAATCAAGCATTATAAAGTGGAAATGGTATATTCAAGATAGAGCAAAGATAGGAGTGGGTGGAATAGCCACCCTCCATGAGCGAGTGGCTACTATTCCCACAAAGGATCAGGAAATAAACCCTGATTTTACAGCTGAACAGGAATCCCCAGTACAGTGGGGAAAGGCTTTGGACCAATTAGAACCCTCTGCAAAGGAACATGCCTGGTTTACTGATGGGTCAGCAAAGTACATAGGAGGGAAAAGGTTTTGGAAAGCAGTAGCCTATCATCCTCATTCAGAAAAATTTTTAGAAACTACAGGAGAAGGAAAAAGCAGTCAGTATGCTGAATTGTATGCAGTGTATATGGCTTTGAGACAAGAAGACCTAGGTGAATGTCATCTATATACTGACTCTTGGTCAGTAGCTAATGGATTAACAACTTGGCTGCCGACGTGGGTAGCAAAGGACTGGAAAATATATTCCAAAGAAGTTTGGGGAAAAGAACTGTGGAAAGATATTTGGGAAATAATACAAAGAACTAAAGTTACTGTGTTTCACGTGGATGCTCATAGTAACACTGACACTCTAGAAAGACTTTATAACTCTGTTACAGACAACCAGGCAAAGATTTCCCAAGCTGGATTGGAGTTCCCTCAGAAGGAGGATCATGAAGGCTTGGCAAAATGGGCACACCAAAAGTGTGGGCACCTCGGAGAAAAAGCCACTTATAGGTGGGCTCAAGATTGTGGCATAACAATGTCACTTGATATGATTAAAACCATAATTGCTCAGTGCCCCGTGTGCCAGCACACTCATAAATGCCCGGTACCACATGTGATAAAGGGACAACTGGGGAGAGGGAAGTTGCCAGGACAAATTTGGCAAATGGATTATGTTGGACCCCTACCCCAAGATCGAGGGTGCAAATACATTTGCACAGCTGTAGATACTTACTCTGGATATTTGATTGCTTATCCCTGTAAGAGAGCCACCCATCATAGTACTATTTGTACTATAGACCTAATAATTTTATACTATGGAATTCCACTACAAATTCAAACTGACAATGGCTCTCATTTTCGAAACAAGTTTGTACAGCAATATGCTGAACAACAAAATATTCAATGGGTTTTTCATATACCGTATTACCCACAAGCTGCTGGATTGATTGAACGAATGAATGGGTTGTTAAAAGAGCAATTGAGAAAATTGGGGGATGGGAACCTATCCCGATGGAGGACCCATCTCACAGATGCATTGCATATTCTCAACAACAGGCCTACTGGGAAAATGGAAACCCCCTTAATGCGTATGACTACCCCCAATCTGCAAATAAAATCTTTGACAGTAAATGAGACTTTAACTTACTGGGAAATTGTCCCAGGTGCCCTGGCCCCTTATAGGGCCACTCCAGAAGCTGCAGGGTTAGATCTTTATGCATTAAAATTGACAAAAGTGACCCCGAAACAGATAAGGGTCATAGATACTGGTGTAGGAATTCAGATTCCTACTGGACATTTCGGACTAATAACAACTCGCTCGAGCCTAGCCCTGAAAGGTGTTCAAGTCATGGGAGGGGTGATTGATGCAGATTATCAAGGTGAAATTAAAGTAATCTTGTTAAACAACAGTGATCAAGATTTGACTATTCAACCCCGAGACCGAGTAGCACAATTGTTGATACTACCGGTTTTGCAAGCAGGGGTAAAGAAAGGGGATCCACCCCCAGTCACCACAGTCCAAGAAAGAAAGGGGTTTGGATCAACAGATATTAATAATGGAGCCAAAGTATGGGTCCAAAGGCCAAGCGGCCCCCCTGAAGAGGCTGAAGTAATAGCCATGGGGAAGGACAATACCATTCTGATTATGAAACCTGGACAAGAAAAATGGGAATATGTCCCTGCAACAAAATGTTATTTGCGAGAATAACTAAATGGTATAGAATTTTGTTTTATAGATTCTACACGATTGAATCTACCTGTCTACCGCAACGGCCCCTTCGGGAGAGGATATTATCCACGTCACCTGATCTAAAAAACTGATCTTCGAAGAACAGAAGACATAAGGACAATGAAATTGTTGTTGGTATTACTAATTAAATGCTGTTATTGTAATCAAATTGCAAATTGGGAAAACAGGTTCTTGTCCCTCGGAGAAACAATAGCAAAAATATTCGACCTGCGCAACTGTTGGGTCTGCGGGAGCCCAGGCGGATTTGAGGACTGGCCTTGGACAGCCCAACCGATGTCACCTAGATGGTGGATCAGCACGCGAAGCGACGTACACGAAACAACAGGATTTTGGACTGATGACAGCGACCCTTGGCGACTGCATTTTCCCGGAAAAGGTCTTTTTTGTCTCAATCGGACACGAGAACATGGGGTTCAAATGGGGAAAAGTGTTTGTGAATGGACCTTGTCTCTTGGGTTTGATTGTTGGACTCCTAATTGTCCTCCTTATGATTGTTTTAAATATCGGAACAGATGGAATCAAACACATGTTAAACTCACTAATGGTAGCTGGGTAAGATGTTCTTACCACAAATATAAGCGAGATTTTGAAGGCTGTAAAGCCGTAGGACAGGACGGTTTCTTTGACCATCTATTTCTAAGCTGTCCCAGAGATAACTCTAGAAGTAAAACTCATGTTGTCCGAGATTATCAGTGGAAGTGGCAACACCAAAATGGCACCCGAACTCATTTTAGTACGTTCTGGTCCAAATCTAACAAAACAGCTTGGGGATGCAATTGTAAATGGAAATCCCCTGTGGGAGCCTGGAGATGCACCTATTGTGATTCTTATGGTACATCCACTGTGGTCGGAGGACCACTAGGCCCAGGAAACACATTATATTTTGACCCACCAATTGATGATGAAACCTGGGAAGGTCCCTTTGCCAATGGAGCTTGGGCTTTAAAGGGACATTATTGGATTTGTGGCCAACATGCTTATCGGAGGCTACCCCCAAATTGGTCAGGAATATGCTATATAGGATACATCCGACCCCTATTCTTTCTACTGTCACAAGATCAGGGAAAGGGGCTTGGAGTCAAAGTATATGATGATTTGGTTAGAGAAAAACGGTCCATTGACACTTCCCTAACCAGGGGAAGTGCTCAAAAATGGGGACAGGATGAATGGCCACCTGAAAGAATCACAGAACATTACGGACCAGCTTCTTGGAATCCTAACGAAATAATTTCAGGTGCCAGGGAACCCATTTATAACTTAAATCGAATAATTCGGTTACAAGCCGTTTTAGAAATAATAACTAATCAAACAGCTATGGCTCTTGACCTTCTGGCTGACCAATCCACTCAAATGAGGAATGCGATTTTTCAGCATCGCATGGTCTTAGATTATCTGTTAGCAGAAGAAGGTGGGGTTTGTGGGAAATTAAATGAATCCAATTGCTGTTTACAAATTGATGACAATGGGAAAGTAGTAAAACAAATAACTCAAGAGATGAGAAAACTAGCTCATGTACCGATCCAAACATGGAAAGGCTTGGACCTGGATCCGTTCTCATGGCTGCCAGGGGGTCCCTGGATCAAACGTGCCCTTTTCTTTTTCCTTTGTGCTGTTGCTAGCCTAGTGTTTATTCCTTGCTTAATCCCTTGTGGTATACAGTTGATTAAGCGCGCAGTAACAGAAATGCAATTTGTAGTTGTACCTGACAAGACATCATCAATTGATGAACGAGAACTAATGTCACTAACCACAGAAGTGGTTTGAGAACCATGATTCACCTATAGGTCAAAGGACCGAATGAAGTGCTAAGGCTTGGACAATAGGCCCAAGCCAGAGTTGACCTATAGATGAATCCTGTACATTTTATAACTGATAACCATTGTGCTAATAGGTATTATACTAAGTTATAGCAAACCAACTATTCTGATGTAAAAGGTGGAAATACTGAAGCCTGAGCAACAGGCCCTGAACTGAAACTGCTAACTCTGTATGTAGTCATTAGTGAAATATGCATAGAAGATGTAGCTTAAACATCATAAAACATGTCTATGTTGAATG
Source organism: Strix aluco (assembly GCF_031877795.1). Lineage (NCBI taxonomy): Eukaryota > Metazoa > Chordata > Aves > Strigiformes > Strigidae > Strix > Strix aluco. The sequence goes on from NC_133970.1 coordinate 39,916,987, forward strand.
TATCCTTATCTTTCTTTATGTGTGAGCAAGATAACGGAGCCACAGAAACAGTTATCTGACCTTGTGACCTTGCTCATAAATTAACTAGACCAGCAGGGAAACTCCCTTAGCTTCTCCCTTAAGCCCTGGCCAGGCTCTGGGGGGGAACCTAATGTGAGATGGAAACCAGATGTTTCCGCTTAAAACAAAGGTGCCAGCTATTCTGGCTTACTGATTTTTAGGTATATAAGGCTGGGCCCGCTCACAGCGACTTTGGAAGCCTCACCTACGGGTGGACGCACCGCGTAGGATTTCCCACTTGCCAGGACAGGCTCTCCAAATCCTCGCTGTAACCGGGGCTGCCCAGCGTCTGCGGATCTGGATGATGGTAACGTATGCAAGTGGTGATGGATCTTTCTTAATCACTATTCTCTCTCTCAGGCAGTAATGATTTGATGCATTACCCTGTATTTTCCTATTTGTTTAAGCGCGCTACTTTGTCTTTTCTTACTGTATGTTTTCTATATTATTCTGTTATATTATTTAGTTATTTCTAGTAAATACACCTGCTCTTTTCACTCTGGTGTCTGAGTGTAATTGGTATCCCTAATCAGCACAGCGCGTGTGAGAGTGGTCTTATGCTGATAGGAGAAAAGGTTGATAGCTGTCGAATTGCTGCTTTGCTAATTATGAAGTAAGAGCTTTGGTGAGAGCATAAGTATGTACTATTGGAAAAATAAATGGCTTTGCTTGTTATAACTCTCATAGAGTTGTGCAAGTCCGATATCCTCCCGCAACACAGGAGGAACTATTATTACTTCTGTGTAACAAGCCATCAAATTTTTACAAAGTGTCAAGCCCTTCACTTGACTGTGCTAAAAGCACACATTATGTATGTAAATCATCTTCCAGTGCAGAACATGTGAACTGTTTCAGTGCTTTTATCACTTCTATTGCTCTTCCTAGGAACATACCAAGGGATCAGTCCTCACCCTTGGGTTCATGTGCCCCATTCCTTCTGGAGGCTTGAGTATTATGTGGCTATCCTCCTTCACTCAAGATCTCAGTGATGGCGTTGCTTCTTGAATGCACATTATTGCATCAACAGCTTCTTTGAGTTTCTCACACTGTAGTTACAGCAAAATTCTTGATGTGCTCTTTCATGAGTAAACGACAGTTCCTCATACGTGGAATATATATTTTACGCACAAAAAGTGCAAAAATAAATAAAAGCATTCTTTTGCTTTAGGCCCTACAAACACAGAATCATAGAATCACAGAATCATCAAGGTCGGAAAAGACCTTGAAGATCATCAAGTCCAACCATTAACCTAACATTGACAGTTCTCAACGACACCATATCCCTAAGTGCTATGTCAACCTGACTCTTAAACACCTCCAGGGATGGGGACTCCACCACTTCCCTGGGCAGCCCATTCCAATGTCTAACAACCTGTTCTGTGAAGAAATACTTCCTAATATCCAGTCTAAACCTTCCCTGATGAAACTTGAGGCCATTCCTTCTTGTCCTACCCCTTGTTACTTGGTTAAAGAGACTCATCCCCAGCTCTCTGCAACCTCCTTTCAGGTAGTTGTAGAGGGCGATGAGGTCTCCCCTCAGCCTCCTCTTCTCTAGACTAAACAACCCCAGTTCCCTCAGCCACTCCTCGTACGACATGTGCTCCAGACCTTTCACCAGCTTTGTTGCCCTTCTCTGGACACACTCGAGTAATTCAATGTCCTTTTTGTAGTGAGGGGCCCAAAACTGAACACAGTCATCGAGGTGCGGCCTCACCAGTTCCGAGTACAGGGGCAAGATCACTTCCCTGTCCCTGCTGGCCACGCTATTTCTGATACAAGCCAGGATGCCATTGGCCTTCTTGGCCACCTGGGCACACTGCTGGCTCATGTTTAGCTGGCTGTCAATCAACATCCCCAGGTCCCTCTCTGACTGGCAGCTCTCCAGCCACTCCTCCCCAAGCCTGTAGCGCTGCTGGGGGTTGTTGTGGCTGAAGTGCAGAACCCAGCATTTGGCCTTATTGAAACTCCTACAGTTGGCCTTAGCCCATTGATCCAGCCTGTCGAGATCTCTCTGCAGAGCCTCCCTACCCTCAAGCAGATCAACACTCCCACCCAACTTGGTGTCATCTGCAAATTTACTGAGGGTGCACTCGATCCCCTCGTCTAGATCATCAATAAAGATGTTAAACAGGAGTGGCCCCAAAACCGAGCCCTGGGGGACACCACTTGTGACCGGCCGCCAACTGGATTTAACTCTGTTCACCACAACTCTTTGGGCCCGGCCATCCAACCAGGTTTTTACCCAGCGAAGCCTGTGCCCATCCAAGTCTCGAGCAGCCAGTTTTGCCAGGAGCATGTTGTGGGAAACGGTGTCAAAGGCCTTACTAAAGTCAAGGTAGACAGCGTCCACAGACTTTCCCTCATCCAGTAAGCAGGTCAGCAAACAGTGCCTTTGAAATGCATGAGGTGTTCAAACAGGTAAAGTTTCCTTCACTCACAGAGACAATAGTGAAGAGTGGCATTCCCGTGACTTTATAAAGACATCCATTAGGTGAAATACTGCATAACCCTTAGTGGGATGGAAACTGTAATGCTTCATGTGTAGCTAACAACTTGTTTAAATGAATCCTGCTATTCCAGTTTCACTCTACATGAGTGCACTTCTCCATGTGTTGCACAATGGCTACTGTGCCATGATAGGTGTTTCAAGAACTGGTAAATTCTCTTTTAGTAAGATTAAGTCAATAGCCTTGTAATGAAGGCTCTAAATCTTTAATAAGTAGCACTTCATACTAATTTACAGAATATAGTTTATACATAGATGTACTGACACTGTGCATACTCCAGTATCCATTAAAGGCAACTTAAATATAGATTATGAACCAATTAGTTGTGGAAATTAAAATAAAAACTGAAATGATTTTATAATGATAGTTTAATGTGTATGCCTATATTGAAGTGTATGCATGTATATATATATAAACATGTACACACTCACATACTGCATCCATATTGCTAAAATGTGAAGTATGATAGAGAAAAATCATCCAATACTTAAGTCTCTTATGAACACTCAGAGAAAAGGGGCAGAATATTCATTCAGGTCTAGTTAATCAGCATCTTGCTATCCAGCTAGTGATATAAGAGAAGTCTGTCTCATCTGTTGATTTTCTATAACAGGAAGGTTTTGATCCATCTGTCACACAATTCCTCCTGTTTCTATTTGGAGAAATGTGCAATTTGTTCCATTAAAAAAAATGTTGCAAGTAGTTTCCTCCTTCCATGCAGCTCTAAACCCACTTGACAGATGGATATTTTGACCTGTACATGGTGCAAAGCATTGAGTCATTTTAGTAAGTGTATGTCTCCACAAAGAAAAGAAAGATAGACACTAATTAAAACCTGGATAAATCATCTGGAAGACTGGTAGCACACTGGCATTTGTTAACACAGTACAAAAGTCACTAATTATAGTAGTATTGTTAGTGCCATTGAACTTATAACACCCTATCAGAGGAGCCATTATAAACCACTATTTTCAGGTATTCATAATGACAACCATAAAAATTAAAGCTGAAATTTGGCATCCATGATCTTGGTTTGGAGCACTTTTTTCCTTTAGCAAATTGGGCAGGAGGTGCTTGTGGCTACACATATTTACATCTAACTTCAGTGTTTTAAAAACCTTAGTTTGAAAGCCACTTATAAAATAAGTTGTTATTTTATTCATAAAATAAATGCTTTGGGATTTAAAAGATGTCAGTTTAAATCCTGTTTCATCTGTTTACTGTGATCCAAGCTATATATCTTCTGTTTTGTTCAGGTACTTAAATATGTGTATATCTCTAAACAGTTGAGGAATTTAATAGAAATAGTCAACTGGGAAAAGTAGCAGTTTAAATACTTTTGTGCATCTGGTTATTAATTATTCAGTTCATCAGATCCTTTCTTCAAAACACCACTTATAAGACTGAGGAAGAAAATAATGTCTCCTTTTCTTGGCTCCCTTTTGTCCATATACACTGTCATCTACTTGGGGTAGAAGTTGTTCTTTGCTGGTGTTTATACAGTGCTTGTCCCAGTGGGATTTCAAGCCTCAGTCAGATAAAATATAATGGGAATGCAAATACCATATAACGGAATGTTTGCAAATATTCCTTGTAGTGGTGGCTGCTTTTAGGGTTTTACAGGAAATTGATTACTCCTGTATCACCACTAAAATGGGCCAATTCAACAACAGCTGGCAAAATTAAAGATCCCAGCCCTTAATTTCTCATGGTATGTCAGTTCATAGACTTAATGAAAGAAAAATGTTTATGTTATGCTTATACCTACATTAGAATGATTAGATCCCATAAATTATGCAGGACACCATTAATAAATTTCATTATGCATCAGATTACAATGTCCTCATTCTGGCAGAAGTCTCCAGTTAATTATGTAGCAATCACTGCAGAGTTGACATTACTAGAGATGGGGGATTACCCTGAGTGCCCCTTGGTGCAAGCAGTCATTAATACGATGGCACAAGGATTTGGGATAACAAATCACCCCTGGTTAGAACAGACCTGAACTCACTGAAGTTTAAAAGTTGTATGGATTTAATCTTTTATTTAAAAAAGTAAACACCAGGGATTTGCTTGATAATAGTACCTTGGGTTTTCCTTTATCCAAATAAATCTGCTTGTGTCAACAATGCAAGAAAATAACAATGCTACTTAATAAGATACATCAGGAAAGTAAAAAACACTTGACTTCAGGACATTTTCTTCATCCAACATTTTCTTCATTGATTGCTTTTCTTCCCTCCCTCCTGTCACATCCTGCTCAGATGAGGGAGACAAGTGACTTCGATTCGTAAATCCCCAACAGAGTGGACAATGGTGAGACAAGTCTCAAAGTCCATGCACAGACATTTATTAATTTCCCACAGCGTACTAATTGGATACACAATAATTGGCTAAGTATATAACGAGTTACGGCAAGCGATATAGTATGCCTTGCGTTACTTAATGGTAGTGAGGGAAAAGGGGAAAAGGAAAATGAGGGAGATGATAGACAGAATAGAGAAATAGAGATCACCGGTCTGGGTTCCTGCATTGGTCCCATCTGAGTTCATCGAGGATGCATCCGTCTTCTTCACTTCTTCATGTCTTCTTTTTTCTTTCCTCATTTCACTCCTTGCCGCCCCTCAATTTATACCCACTTTCCTTGGGTCCATCCCCTAGGTCAACCCACATACCTATGTTTCCCATGTATGGGGAGAAGTAAGGTGCTTCATGGGATGATGTAATTAGCATGATCTCATTAATCTTCATCAGCATATGCACAGGTGTCAACTTTAATATACATTTCGTGGATAATGAAGCAAAGGTCATTCACTGGACAGATGGCCCTTGAAACTTTACAAGATGCACCAAAGCAGAAATGTCCTGTCTCCACAGGGCTCCCCCCTCCAAATGCATCGTGTGCTATCCAGGGACCCTTATCATCTTCAACCTCCACATTATCCATCTCGTGACTACAGTTTCGTTGCTTGCGAGTGTTTGAGAGATTCCTCAGCTCGGAGGGCCTCTGCTCCCCCCTTATCCCTTATCTCTTTCTCAGGCTGTTTTTCTCAGTCCTTGTTTCTCACAGGCCTGTTTCTCTCAGGCCCTGTTTCAGGGAGTTACAAGTCGTCTCTCAAATCCCACCCCGTGGCTCAAACACTCCAAGTTCTTCTTCGACCGTTGTGTTCCATACATAGCGAATAGGTACAGAGGGAAGAACAGACAGAAGGCGAGTGAGCATACATCTAACTGCTGCAAGACCTATCATTAAAAGCAAGAATCCACATAATATCATAAGACTGATATTTACAAGCCATCTTCCCCACTCTGTGAGTCCTAAGGATTTTAATAGCGATGCGACCCATGACCCGGGGGATCCTTGCAGCAGCACCCAGGCAGAGGCACGCAAGCAGGATCGAAGGCACCGTGGAGCTCGGTCCTTGATAGTCAGGAAAAGGAGAAGAAAGAAAGATCTTGGGCCTGCTGCTTTTGCCTGTCTTTGATCTTTCCCATAGCAGGGCAGGAATTACAAGGATGTTCAATAAGGTGCCTCTGAGTTTCTCACAGGCTAAACAATAATTAGTGTGATATATGTGTTTTTCGGTGCTGCAGCTGCAAGTCACTTGAGCGTGTTTACAATCCTCCTTGCCAATCTTCTGTTGTATTCCCACATTCCACCCCCTTGCTCAAGCGACTACTTCCGCTGGGGCTGGTAAAGCTGGAGGTGTTCCTTTGGGTTTGGCGGTATAGCACAGATCAATGTACAGAGGCACACAATAAACATACATAGAATAAAGAAAGGAAAAGAAGGAAACAAGAAAGAGCAAACATATCTCTACAATAATGCTTTTGGATAGGGCATCCCGTTCATCCCGTCAGAGAGTTAAACAACTCAGTCAGCCAGGCACCATCGGTAGATTGTTTCATTTGGTGCATTAAGTCCTGAGGATGCTGAATGTTGTTCTCTGCACTGGCTGATCCATCAGTGGTGTTGAAGCAACACATGCCTTCAAAACTGAAGTAGTGTTTATGTTGTGGAAGGAGGAAATAGTTCACCGCCAATCAATTTTGTAATGTTCATTGGCATACAGCCATTACCTACTCAGAAAAAAAATAGCAATGAGAAACATTAATATCAAAATCACTTAGCACAGTATAATTTTGTAACACAGCTACTGGGGTTAGCACGCCAATGAAACACGTTGTCAAAAGTCTTCCCTTAATATAAAAGGCAGATGAGTCAGTTACAGTAAAGGCCAACCAAATCTAAGCATGTACATGCCGATCTCATAGAAATGTATTCAGGGTATGTGCTTGTAGTATAAGACTATGAAGCACGACGAGCCAACCTGTGATAGGGGAGGAAAACAGTATCATCTTCTTCCAGTAATAGATACGCCATTGCTCCAGCTCCTTCAGTTAACATTACTCTGGGTTTAATAACCTGATGTAGGGTAATTGTCCTCCAGTACCCTAAAAATCTCAAAAACGTCTGCAGTCTGAAACTGTTTTACTGTGGTTGGCACAGAAAATTTCTGAATTGTTTGCTGTACCATATTTGGTATTTCTCTAATCTGTCCATACCAAACTATTCCCCAAAATTGTACAGTAGTACTAAGACCCTTTATTTTCTTTGGATTAATTGCCCAACCTTGGTCCTCTAAATGTGCTTTCAGCGATTCAACAGCTGCTTCAATTTCTTCTTGTAACTCTGACATAATCAATAAATCATCAATATAATGGTAAACAGCCACGGTACCAGGGCAAAGTGCCACATCAGCTGCTATCATCTGGTGGCAAATGGAGGGACTGTGTTTGTATCCCTGAGGCAATACTTGAAAAGTATATTGCTTTTGTTCCCAGGTAAAGGCAAACTGGTCTTGACTTTCTGAAGCAATAGCTATTGAAAAGAAAGCATTAGCAAGGTCTATCACCACTTTCCAGAGTTGTAAATTTTTGCTGATTTTTTCTATAAGAGCTACCATGTCTGGTACCGTAACTGCAAATTTGAGGGTGACTTTATTCAGTTCTCTATAATCTACAGTCATTCTCCAGCCATATGGTTCAGACTTTGTCCATTAACACTTTCTGCTAATACATACATTCCATCAGCGTCATCCATCAACAATCTACATTTTGCATGAGTTTCATGATCACGTCTTAAACAAAAAACAAAGTAACATATGAAACTTCATCCCTTTTCTCAGTTGTCTGACAAAATAATATTAATTGCAATATAGTATTATATTTTAAAGATCCATTTTCAGATCATTTTTCCTCATCCTCCAAAAAATATTGTGGCCACCACTGATTACAATATTGCTTTAGCTTATTTTTAATCAGGGGATCCCCTCCAAATTTATTCTGATTTCTCAGGATGCACCCTAGAAGAGAGCAGAAGGGTGTCTCCTGGGGAGTAGTAGTGCCCATTTCAGTACCGAAAAAGAATTTACCAAATGCCACTTACTTCTCAGCTTCCACCCCCCTTGATGTCAGATTATTAAAAGAAATGCTGAAATGTTAACGGACAGTTTTGTTAGGAACACTGTAGAACCAAAATATTACCTGTTAGGATAATGGTAGACACAAATGATTAACCTTGAAACAATCCACTATTGTATATGCATGTCAAAAAGCAGGAACCTAGGTAGGATTACTGGGAAGTAGAGACAATGAGATGCAACAAACTGCCTATGTCTGCCAAATTATGAGGAAACTAGGTAGAAGGTAATTCCGGCAGGGGGAGATTGCGACCACCGACCCATGGACCACTGACTAATTACACCCCAGACTCAAAAAAAGTAGGTGAAGAGGGCAAACTAGGCATGCATGATAATTTACATGCTAAGCGTAGACATTATGACCAATCACTTAGTAGGTATGTATCAGTGTATTGAATATGTATAGATTATATGTATAAATAATCGTAGTTTTCGGGACCACGTTTCCTGGGCAGGGGGAGGGTGAGCGACCGGCTGCCAGACAAGTTCAAGCCATGACAGGCATATTGAAAAAGATATGTGACAGTAATGACGGAGACGTCCCCCGTTTACCTGGTTTATTAATTACCGAAATGGGCAGTGCTACTTCTTGACAAATTCCCCCTTGTTCCCCCTTGTGATGCATCCTGAAAAACTGGAATAAATTTGGTGGGGACCATATGACAAATGATAAATTAAAGCAGTATTGTAATCAATGGTGGCCACAATATCAATTGGAAGATAGGGAGAAATGGCCCAAAAATGAGTCTATTAAGTATAATATTATATTGCAATTAACGTTGTTTTGCCAGATAACTGATAAATGGGGTGAGGTCCCATATGTGGATTTATTTTTTTCTTTGAGAAATTATTGGAATATTAAGGAAAAAGTGGTTTGGTTGATCCAAAGTACCAGAATGGTATATATCTGACTGAGAAAACTGAAAAGGATAAATCTTGTGTGAGGTGTATAGATGATGGATGATGAGGAGGATGTACAATTGTTAATAGCAGCCCCAAAGGTTGCTTCCAAGGGCTCGGGCTCTTCCTCACACATGACTCCAACATCCAGAGTCAAGAAAGAGTCTGGGCCAGGCTGGTTATTCCTGTGCCATCTCTGTTATCCAGGTCATATAAAGCATCCTGATTCTTAGCTTAAATGGCATCGGATGGATGGCTTGCTTTCCATGATTTACCTGAAGTCATGGCTAACTGGGGAGGTCCCATTGGACTGGAGGGTGGCAGATGTGACACCCATCTACAAGAAAGGCAGAAAGGACGATCCAGGAAACTATAGACCTGTCAGTCTGACCTCGGTACCAGGGAAGGTCATGGAGCAGATCACCTTGAGTGGCATTACAAGTCATATAATGGACAACCAGGGGATCAGGCCCAGTCAGCATGGGTTTATGAAAGGCAGGTCCTGCCTGACAAACCTGATCTCCTTCTATGACAAGATGACCCAACTATTGGATGAGGGAAAAGCTGTCGATATTATCTACCTGGATTTTCGAAAAGCATTTGACACAGTTCCCCATAGAATTCTCATAGAAAAACTGGCTGCTCATGGCCTGGATGAGCGAATGCTCTGCTGGGTCAAGCAATGGCTGGATGGACGGTCCCAGAGAGTGGTGGTCAATGAAGCTAAATCCAGCTGGCGGCTGGTCACAAGTGGTGTTCCTCAGGGCTCGGTGTTGGGACCATTTCTGTTCAACATCTTTATTGATGATCTTGATAAGGACATAGAGTGTATCATCAGTAAATTTGCAGATGACACCAAGTTAAGCGGGAGTGTCGATCTGCATGAAGATAGGGAGGGTCTACAGAGAGACTTGGATAGATTGGATTGGTGGCCAACGTTAACGGGATGAGCTTCAACAAGGCCAAGTGCCAGGTCCTGCCCTTGGGCCACAACAACCCCATGCATGGCTACAGGCTTGGGGAGGTGTGGCTGGAGAGCTGTCTGGAAGAGAAGGATCTGGGGGTTCTAATTGACAAGCAGCTGAGCATGAGCCGGCAGTGTGCCCAGGTGGCCAAGAAAGCCAAGGGCATCCTGGTTTGTATTAGAAATAGTGTGACCAGCAGAAGTAGGGAGGTGATAGTCCCCCTGTACTCTGCACTGGTGAGGCCACACCTGGAGTGTTGTGTCCAGTTTTGGGCACCTCAATACGAGAGAGATATCGAGGTGCTGGAGCGAGTGCAGAGGTGGGCAACAAAGCTGGTGAAGGGCCTGAAGAACAAATCCTATGAGGAGAGATTGATGGAGCTGGGACTGTTCAGTTTGAGGAAGAGAAGGCTGAGGGGAGACCTCATCACTCTCTACAACTACCTGAAAGGACATTGTAGAGAGGTTGGTGCTGGTCTCTTCTCACAGGTGATTAGTGACAGAACAAGGGGGAATGGCTTTAAACTCCAACAGGGGAGGTTTAGACTGGACATTAGGAAAAAAATTTTCAGAGAAAGAGTGGTCAGACAGTGGAATAGGCTGCCTGGGGAGGTGGTGGAGTCACCATCCCTGGATGTGTTTAAGGGTCATTTGGATGAGATGTTGGGGGATATGGTGTAGGGGAGAACTTTGTAGAGTAGGGCTGATGGTTGGACTCGATGATCCAAAGGGTCTTTTCCAACCTGAATGATTCTATGATTCTATTTGATACCTAGACTATGGGATCAGAAGCACGCCTCTGTTTCATGCCTGCATTTGCCAGACAAAGGAGCGAATTTGTTCATTCTAGATCAAAGCCATCCTGAACTAACACATATGGATAATTTTCACACTGGACCACTAAAGTAAAACAGGAGTGCAGATGAATTCAGTGGTGTGCATGTACCCACAATGGTTTCCTGATGTTAAATCTGTGCCAAATTTAATTTATTGAGGGAACACATTAGGGTGTAGAAAATCAAATATCTTCTCTGTCGGGGTTTGTGGAATACTACTGTGAAACTCAAAAGACTGAGTGTTTATGTTCATGGTGAACGTAGAAAGTGAAAGAAGGAACTAAATAAATATGAAGTAGATAAATTTCCTGAAAGAAGGAGTTATCCTGCTTAGACCCCCACATGAATAACCTAAATGAAGATCTTACTCATTGGAAACTGCTTGCATGGGGAATGAAGAGTGAAAGATACCTCTATAAGGCAGCTTAGCTCTTTGGTGAGCTAAATCATCCCCTGGGAATATTTATTTCCCCTCATAACGAAATAATGTCTTAGCAATGATTTAAGTGGGATGACTTAAGGTTAGTGACTGAACAGAGAAGACAGTTCACCTTTTTATCTTCCTAGTGCAGTATGCATCTGCCTGAGCCACTCCTTTATTATGGTTTCAAGAACTGTTAGTCCTGTTTGTGTAAACAGCCTCTTCTTCTGTACTAGTCAACAAGTAGTATCAACGCCTTTCCATTCTGTCTCATCTGTGGAGAAGGACTTAGAGATATCTCCTACCCAATTGCAACAGTTAGACCTCATGGATAAAAAAGAACCTTACCTATATTTGACTATACATATAAACTCAGATCAGTCTTATCATTTCTGGGACCCTGGTCTGTGATATTTGAAAACACAGAGCTTGTAGACAGCAAAGAAAGATAGTGATCCTGCATTAGAAAAAAGTATTGATTTAGTCTTGGTCCTGGGCAAAGTCTCACCATCTCCAATGAGACTCAGTTGAGATGCCCTGAGTGTTCTCACCGAAATTCTTCAGGAAAGAAAAATGCCACATCAAACTCAAACTAGACACTGAGGTTGAAATTGCCAGGGAAACAGACATGTTTCAGGATGTTGAAATGCTGCCAGGACATTTACTCCAATACACTTATTTCTTGAGAGATTTTTACATAACCCTTTACTAGCCAGAAACTTTGTCTCCATGCATCTCCTGCAGATCGTTCAGAGGCAGTGAATTAATACAATCCCAAAAGAAGCATAAGAACATGTGGGAAGTAACTTTATTCCTTCAGAGCCCTATTTTTATGTAATGCAACCAACTGAACGAGGAAACATATCTTTAAATGTGTTGGGGTGTTAGTATCTGCCACTTGCTAGAACATCAGGAAGCCTGTCCTAAACATTCATTGGACAATGAGCTTTTCATATTTGTTCTTTGTGTTTTTTAAGAGAAGTCCTCTTAAAACCCAGGGTGTTCCTGATGTTCCTGGTCTTAGTCTGATTTTTTTTAATTCTTTAGGTATTCATATTTGTGACCTTTAAACATCCCTCAAATGTTTTAAAGGCTCTGCTACATCATGTTTGGGGTGGGACTGATTCAGGAAGAGAGGTTTCTAAACAAGAAGTTATTGAAATCTATAAAGCTCCATCTCAAAAAGAAATGCTTCATTTTTAAGGTGTCGGTGTGGACACAGGGGTAATCTGAGGCAGGGTCTGGCTCACAGTCGCCCAGGAAGCCTGTGGCAAGGGGAGGAGTTAGGGCCTGCCCTCACTCAATCGGCTTTTGGCCTACTGGGTACAGAAGCCAGGGTGTCCTTTAGCGTGCTAGAATATTTCCCATTTCATAAATATAGGTTCAAATAATACCTATTTTCAAATTGTCTACTCCATAAAACACAAATAATTGCACAAAACTGCATTCATATGCCCTTTTTGAGGTTACAGAGAAGTAGCCAGTGGCATGGACTTTCCTTCTTCCACAGTTTTAATAGAAAACAGAGTCAAACACAAAGCAGACAGCAAACAAGCCAGAAAAGCCTCAGATTACGAGTAATGTTTGTCAAGGATACCAGAGTTGTTGAAAAACAGGGATCTGCCCTACACAAAAACTCCTTGCCCAATATACCTTGCACCAGCTTGCTGCTGCTTAATCTATCCTCCTGTTTTTGCTTTCATCTTCATGCTTTCCCTTTGTCTTGTACTTTATCACAGCTAAATCAAAAACATTTTTCTTCCCAATAAAAACCCTAACAGTAGCCCACATATGTAATTTTTTTTCAGTTCTACAGTCAGTACACTTTACGTCTTTGATGCTATCCTGGTTTCATAAGAATGGCGTGCAATTCATGCTGTCCCATTAAACTCCAAGATTGTCTGTGGGATAGTGCTTTCCTGTGCAAGATCAGATCTAGGCAACCTGCAGTACCCCATCCTTTGTAGCAGGGGATGAGTGAACCTGCTGAGCATCATTTCCCAGCACAGAGCACCTCTGGGTGCTGAGCTTGCCAGTGAGAAGTTCTATACTCTGCAAACTCCCTACTTTTGCCTGTCCATGGCCATTTCATGTTCGTGGGTGTTTTCTCCATGGTAATATGAGAGAAGCAGGCTTCCTTCCATCCTGCCAGACAATGACATTGAGTGAAGGTAAAAAATTATCCTGTTATGTCTAACAGCTGATGCTGCCAGCCTCGTGGATTGTTACAGTACTTGTAGCTTAGTGGCAATTATGTTTCTGAGACAAACAGCCTCACTATCTCTATTTCTATATTCTCACACTGAAGGAGGTCTCAAAGTAAGCTTGATGCCTGAATTTTCATATCTCCATTGGGCAGATGCAATTGCTGACTTCACTACATGCTGTGTCTGTTAAGATTTCATCTTTATTCCTTTAATAAGTTCCCCCCTGATGCCTTCACTTCTTACTCCAGCTCTCAAGCCAATATCAAACATTCTTTCAGACCTTTTTTTTAATTCATTTTTGACAGTTCCTGGCTTCTGAGCATTTTTATTATGTCTCCTATAAATTGGCCTCTCCACAAAATAATGAGCAAAGCCATAGTCCTAGCAAAAAGGAATGCAGTAGTGCCCCTGCATTTACAGGAACAGATGTAAACTATGGAGGGAGCACGTTGAACTCATTCATAAATTGAAATTTGTCCTTTTATAGTTAGATGTGGTCACTGTAAGAAAATATTTAAAAGGCAAAAAGTGACCTGAGAACACAATAGCTTTTATGCTTCGAGATAAGAAAGCCCAAAGGAAGAATCAAAATGGCCCAGTGGTGACTGCATTAGTCAGGTCTGAAGTTGTATCCTATCTCTATTCAAACAACACTGATAATGTTAAGCAGGTCACCTCATTAATCCATAGGTGTCTACATACATATTTTTTCCCTATATGGGGGAAAAGAAAGCATAAGGTTTGCTCCAAAAAAATGTTTCCCCTGGCTGATGGTACAAAATCTGTTGTACTGTCTTCAAGCATAAACCAGGGATAACAGCACTCCCCTGTCTCTCAGGGGTGTTGTGGAGATAAATACATTAAAAACTGTGAGGTGCTCACCTCTCAGATAAGTATTTTAGGCAGTTCCCACAGAATTCCCAGATGTTTGCTTTCTTAAACTGTGTGAAATTACTGGGCCCAATGTTTCCTGCTGTATGTCGTCTTAATGTTTGCCCCTGCTCAAATGAAATCAGAGTAAAACACTGTCTGTTGGATGGTGTAATATTTTACATCATCCCCCTGAGGACACTCTCAGTGGTCCATGGCAGTGTATGATATAATAGTGCAGTAAAAGTGATGATAAAGAAAGCATACTCATGAGAAAAGGGCTTATCACTGCTTCTTACTTGGATTCAGAGAAATCGCTAACAGATTCCTCCAGAGAAACAATATAGGATTTAAAGACATTTGTGTGATGTAAGCTTGAAAGGATCAGAGATGACATCTTCATTACTTCGATTTTCATTAGCTGCAGGTCATTAAACGGGCATTTGCGGTCTAATTCTGTATTCATAAAACAACTGAAATAATATTCATTACACACAAAATGAATGAAAATACACTCCAATCATTTCTGTATGTGATATTTTTAAGTATAAAGATACAGATGACCACAGATCTTTCTCTTGCCCCTTTCTCCCATTACAATACTGACATACAACAGTATTTATAGCCAAGCCTAGTAAGTGTCACCACTAAGTTCCTTTTTATCTTTTGTGATGTAAGACACTTTCCAAAGAGTAGCTGTAGCTTACCCACAGGAAACTGCATCAAGGCAACAGTAAGGTTTCAAAATCAATCTCTAAGCCATCAAGAAATACCTTTTCATGAATATACATGTAACCCAAATTCAATTTTCTTGTACACTTACACTACAACTACAAGCTAAATAACCCTTTACCATTTCTTTCCATGTGACTCTTGCCTCAGTCAATCCAGCTGTAAGGAAAGTAAAAATTTGTAATGCTTAAATATTTAGTATTAGTGCTACAACTTTCAGCTTGCATAAGTGGGGCCAGGAAAAACATGTATGGTGGTAGGGCATTCAGAAAAATAAAAAAGTAAAAAAAACTCTTGCAAACAACATATTTATGATAATCAGTTTTCCTCCAGCGTAGCACATGGAAAAGGAAGAGCTGATGATGCCTGATTGCCTACTGAGAGCTACAGACCTTGCATGACAAAGTCAGATCCAGTTTGCAGAGCTGTCAGTCTGGCAGCAGTAGCAGAAGTTTGTCACGAGGAAAGAAGTGGTATAAATAAAGAGCTTCTGGGTCTCTAATCTCAGGCAGAAATAAGCTCCTTGGGCCTTTTTTTTTTTAAAAAAAAAAAATGAGCAGCTAAAGTTAGCAAGTGAAACCTCTATTTAAGCAATTAAAGTGCTAAGCTTTCAAAAAGTCTTGAACATGTACAGAGTGACTTTAGTAGGAAATTCCTGTGTGTAGTGGCTGAATAAATCAGAGGTTTTTTTGGTGGATGGATGCTGGAATATGCTAAAAATGTCTTCTCAATGGAAAAAGGACTTGAAACATTTTAATTTTTTTTCCAGAGACAGCAAAACCAGTCAATAGCAAAGATGATTCCTGTGGTCTGCCTTGTGGGACTCTATTGGGCTGCAGAAAGCTGTCTTTCCAAAGACTTTCTTAGTGGAACTGGAGAAAGTCCCTTAACCTTTCTGGGACACAGTTTCTCATCTGCAAACAGTTCCATCCCTTCACTATGTATTTACCAAGGAACAATTCATTGAGAGGCTTCAGGCCTTCTGACACCTGAAATATAAGACAATAAAAACAAGAGGGAACAATTTGGCGGTGAGAAAGTGATGCTGGTGCTTTGCCCAAGAAATGCTATATAAAAAATGACCTCTGTAAACCTGGCGTAACTTCAGATAGCATTGAGAAAACATTTAGTACTCAGTGTGCTGTAACCTGTTCAAAGGCAGATTTGAAGCTCAGGAACTTGGTCAATATGAATTGTATTCATTCAATGCTTAAAATTGTATATCCAAGACCAACAATATTTTCAGATTCCTATCTAATAGGCCTTCTGTAGGTCAAAAATTGTGATCTTAAAAGCAGTTTAGTTACAATGTATTGGTTATTGTTTAGGAAAGGAGAGAAATGGAAAATAACATGTTTTCCAAGTCTTTATTCTTAAATGGTTTAGATAAAGGAACATGAAAGAAACTAAGCAATTCCTTCCTGTCCTCCTAGGAAAAAAAAAAAACCACACCACCTCACAATAATAGCCCACCCCCAGACCAAACCAAAACATAACCTAAATTTAAATGGAAAAGACAAATGAGCAGGAAAAAAAAAAGTCATGTTCCCAGAAAGCATTGTGTTAGGAAAACATCAGGAAGAAAATGACACACATTTCCATACTGCATAGTGCATGGCTGTGATTTTGCTGTGAGGCACAAAGGACTTGGAGCCTATACAAAGTATGTAAGGACATCAAAGCATATTTCAGCATCCAAATCAGAAGTGATCCCTCACAGTGTCAGCTGGCATTGGGGTAAGCATCAGCAAGCCAAGAAGGTGAAAAAAAGAGCAGCAGTGGCAGGAAGGGTCTTCTAGTCATTCCTAGTGGAATATAAGACACTACTCTAGCTGGGGTACTGTCCAAGCGAAGGCATTTTTCTCCCTGAAGTGCCAAGGCTTGGACCATAGGCCCAAGCCAGAGTTGACCTATAGATGAATCCTGTATATTTTATAACTGATAACCATTGTGCTAACAGGTATTACACTAAGTTATAACAAACCACCTAGTCTGATGTAAAAGGTGGAAGTGTTGTAGCCTGAGCAACAGGCCCTGCACCGAAACTGTTAACTCAGTATGTAATCCCTAATGAAATATGCATGGAGGATGGAGCTATCTTGAATGTATCTTTCCCTTCCTTGTATGTGAATAGAACAACAGAGTCACGGAGGCAGGTGTCTGTCTCCAAGACCTGATGTGATGAATGTATCTTCCCCTTCCTTTGTATATGAATAGGGTAACAGAGTCATGGAGGCAGGTGCCTGTCTCCAAGACCTGATGTGAGACCTTGTGCATAATCCGATCAGATAAGCAGAGAAATTCCCTTAGTTTCTTCCTTGAGCCCTGGCCAGGCTCTGGGGGGAACCTAACATGAGATGAAAACCAGATGTTTCCACTTAAAACAAAGGTGCCAGCTATTCTGGCTTACTGATTTTTAGGTATATAAGGCTGGGCCCGCTCACAGCGACTTTGGAAGCCTCACCTACGGGTGGACGCACCGCGTAGGATTTCCCACTTGCCGGGACAGGCTCTCCAAATCCTCGCTGTAACCGGGGCTGCCCAGCGACTGCGGGTCTGGATGATGGTAACGTATGCAAGTGGTGATGGACCTTTCTTAATCACTATTCTCTCTCTCAGGTAGTAATGATTTGATGCATTACCCTGTATTTTCCTATTTGTTTAAGCGCACTATTCTGTCTTTTCTTACTGTATGTTTTCTGTATTATTCTGTTATATTATTTAGTTATCACTAGTAAAATACGCCTGCTCTTTTCACTCTGGTGTCTGAGTTTAATTGATATCCCTGATCAGCAAAACACTCCCGTAGGAAATGTTTCCTGTCTATTCCTTCTGCATTAAAAAATAAACCCGCATATAACAGTATTGCCTTACATAACAGAAGCACCAAAACTGCAATTAGAAATGATGCCTTGGTTCCAGTTGGAAATATGGAGAAGAACCTAAAGTTCACTCTGGTGAAATAACTGTGTGGTAATACCAAAGTGAAGGCAGACACTGCACCCTAGTGGTACTTCTATCTGCAGCCTGTTCGCATAGTGCAGGGAAGTGCTTTTCAGCGAGCAGTCCTTCAAATGCTTAAAATGAAGCTGGATATATTCATTTAGGGATGATGAAAACAACAAAAAACAACAAAAATCCTTTGGCAGGTTGCTATTAGCTGGAGGGATTTGTCTTTAATTGGTATAAATAATTAATTAACCATCACTGTCCATGGATGGCTAAGCACGATAATAGAGATGTTTCCTTTTGAGATCAAGATTATATCCTTTGTAATACCAAATAAACCAGGCAGCTTGTAGGAGCACGTTGCTTCTTACTGAATTGGACTGGAAACGTTCACAAATCATACTCTGCTAACGATGACCCTCAGGGTAAATTTTCAAGAATGGCTGTGGTTTCCAGGGGAGGAAAGTAGAAGACTTCTCAGCCTGTGTTTTTAGGACTGGTTATCAGCACAGCATATAAATATTTCCAAACTAAAATGGATGCCTAATCTGGATTTTTCCTGTAATCTGCAGGTAAACACTGTATGTAGTACGATTTAAAAAGAAAATGTTTAAAAAAAGATTGCAAGACAAACACAAAATCTGCTTTGCATTATGTATAGATCAGCCAGATAGGATTCTATGATTCTTATATAAAAGAAACCAATCTGGTCAGGAGGATTTCCTGTAGTAGTTAGTGTTAAAAATATACCAACTCTGATTTGTGAAACACAGATAGAACAGGGACCTCAAACCAGGCTCTGTGAGATATCCTGGCAGCCTATATCAGCACAGCTGCACTAGGGTCTGCTTCCCTTGACTGCTGCTCAGTGCTGCACATCCAGCACAAATGGCTGCAGACAAAACCTTTATCACTCTCTAACATGTAGGAATATTTTCCACATCTCAGAAAACAATGTTTTGTTAATTTTTTTATCTCATTGAACTGGTTTGCAACCTTTTGGATTTGAGCCTTCTGAACTGACCTGACTCTGGGCAGAGCGTGTGTGCACACAGGAACATGCACACATGTGTATTGCCATGTGTGATGGCTCCTTTGTTTTCCAGGTGAAGAAAAGACACAGAATCAATGGCATTTAATAGGCTGAATTAATAGTTCCAAGGGCAGTTACTGAAGCATAAGGTTTTACTTCAGTGAGACTTACCTCTTTTCAAAAAGAAAGCAATATGCAAGCAATCTGTGATATTTATCATGACACTGAATTTCACCTTAATTTAACAGGATCCGCAGCTGTTGAAAATTGATTATATGCTCCTCATGCAAGACAGAATGAGAAAATAAGGCAGCTTCTGTGCTGCACCCAACTTATCCCAGGTAACGAGAGGCTTTTACAAAACCAGGTACCGCTCCTCAAGTCTCTGTGCCACCTCCACAGTGGTTTTGAGACTCCTGAGGGCTGCTCCAGATCTCATTTTGTGGCTTCACTCTCTGTGTGAAGTTCACTGTGTTGTCAACCCTTCATACTATTCACAGGTAGAGGCCAGAGGATGCAGTCTCCTATAGTGGCTTGTGTGTTCCAGGTTTCACCAGGCTATAAGGGGGTGCTTTGTGCCTTTCTGTTGAAAGTGGAGATCATTCTTAGCTATCCAGATTTCCTTCTCTTTACTTGATGAGCAAAATGTCAGTGGTTCATTCATTGGCACTCTACAATTATGTAAACTAGCATGAATTCCCTCTGATCAGCATCTTTGGTCGCAACCTTACTTCCCTAATTAGAAGATCAGGTTGTTTTCCAGCTTATCTGAGTTTCTGTGGTGCAGCTTGTAACTACAATTTTTCATGCATTACATAGAAATTGATTCTTCACTGTTTTGCAGAATTATAAGACATACACAGCTTTATCCTCTTGTTCTTTAAGGAGCTCTCCCATGTAGCTTTGTTTCTTTTTCATTTACATCGTTTGCCTGGGCTATTTGTAACATTCACCCAGCACACCCTTTATAATCAAGAACTGTAGGTCATCTCCTCCACTTCTAATTTGTCTCTCTTGACTCTCTTCTTCAGTGATCTTTCTGCCACCTCCTTCTACAATTAACAAACAATAAAATACCATTGCCAATTTATGTAGTTTCACATAATCATATAATCATATAATGGCAAAAAAAGCCAGTACATCTTCCATGGGTGTTCATCTCTCTTTTTCACCTCTCTCCTTTCCAGCAAGACTACTCTTCTTACCAGACTCAGGATCTGATATTTATCTTTGATGTTTCTCCACTGCTTACAGCTACAGAAATCTCAGCATGTTTTCTTCAGGCTGTACAAGGTGAGCTGCTAAACTCTCCATAAAAGTGCAACATCACAAGAATGTGGAGCTTGAAGAGACCAAAAGAGACCAATTTATTCTGTTTCCCACCAAAGTAACAAGATCAAATATCTCTGAAGTGCTTTTGCTTTGCCTGTTCTTAAGGATATCCAAAACCACAGACAGAGCAGTAGCCTGTAGCCTGTTCCTATGTATCCTACACAAAAAGATGAAAGTTTCATTATTTTATTCCTTGTTGTGGTTGCTCCCAAGCAGATTATTTTTAACCTTCTCTAAATGGCTACACAGCCAAAATTATGGGATTCCTTTTTTCCTACTGAAAAAAATAACAACCTTCTCTTCTTCAAGCTTAAAATAAAGTTTCCCTACCTTTCCCATATTAGTAATGTTTTCTAAGTTCAGATCATTTTTCCAGCTTCTCAAAATCAGCTTGAATTCTCAGCCCATCATACAGAGTACTTGCTTTATGTTTTTCCACAGAGCTTCTTGATACCACCTATATGGGCATTCATCACTGAAGTAATTCATAATAAAATTGAATACTCTCTTGGAAGACACTCCACTTAGACCCCTAGATGCAATGTCTTCACAGTCTGACACTGCCCTACTCATCTTATGTGCATCTACACATAAGAATATGACTTTTTAAGAACAGCTGTGCACCTAAACTATACTTGAAATGTTCTTATTTGCTTGTGAGAATGCCACAAAGGACCAAATATAAAGACATTAAAATCAATATGCCTCACATCTATCACCCTCTCTGCCTGTGTACTGTAAGAGGAAGACTATTTGATGTTTTGGCAAATCTGCTACAATTTTTGTCATCTTACTTCATAGAAATATAAACACATTTTTTTTAGAATTTTTTTCTACAGTTTCTTTGGCAAATCAATGTTAATATTCTCCAAAATCCCCTTTTTTTTCCTTTCAAGGGTAGTCAGTATGTTTGACTTCCTTCAGTCATCTAGACCTCCATGTTTTCTGTAAGTTATTACAAATAACTAATTTCAGTGCATAGATTGCTCTAACTGGTTTCTTAAGAATTGTAGAAATTATGATAATATGATTACATTCAGTCTTGAACATCAAACTGACAAAAATTATTGACCACTGAATCCTTCCATGAATGAGTGCTCTCACCACAAAACTCTCCTCATCTCTGCCCTTCATCTTTTCTTCTGACAGATTCTTCTTCCCATTGATCACCCACTCACACAGATGTCCTATGTCCTCCATGAAGCCTTATACGCAGAGCCCTCTCTCTGAACTGACTCACAAGGCTGTTATATCCCTTCAGGTTTCCCTTCGAGACACATTTTTGGGATGATTCATATAAGAAACTGACCAATGAATATTCACTTAAGGAAAAGATGGGCAGAAATTATGCTTACCAGTATCAACAGCAGCTTTTTATCATTTTACCTAATAACGTACATTACATTTGTTATGGATGTAATATATATCACACTGATATTCAGAAGGAATTAAATTCCCAAAGAGGGTAGCTAAAGTTGCTAGTGTAACTTTAAAAGCTGCATTTTTTTGTTTATGAGACCTTTAGTCACTTGACTTTCATGATGGATTTTTAGAATGAGATTATTAAGCAGAAAAACTGACTTTAATCTTACAGTACAGCATACAAAATGCAGTTTGTTTATAACATTTCTCATTGCACTTGAAATGATATTTTATCCACTGTTGACAAGACAAAGTATTTCTATTTCTGTAGCTCAGCTTCCCTGCTGGGGAAAGAAAACCTAAACTCTCTGCTATTTCAGCACTTGCTGCTAAATGATCCTAAGTGGCATGTGCCCAAAGGGGTTTCTGTGTGGCAGTGCTCGATGTGTAAATTCCGCATCAATGTATTTCCTGCTGAATCCATGATTTCCCTCGTCCTAGCTGTCACCCACATCAGCACTTGCCAGGTCTCAATCCTTCCTGCATTCTTGATCACTTTCTTGTCAGTAAAGTGATCCAGTTTCAGCCAACATCCCCTTAGCTTCACAAAAATGCACGCCCTCTGAACTGCCTGTTTGGAGGGCTCAGAGGTATCACTAGTAATATACAGAGCAACCAAACTTTCAAGGTTCAATTACTGATAAAGTCTAAATTTCTGAGAAAATAATGCTAAAGTGTTATTGAACTAATTTAACTTCATTTATATTGCCTCTTGTAATTCTCCTTCCTCTAACCTCTGTCCCCCTGTCTGTCTACGGTTAAATGTCAAGCTTTTTGGTCCACAGATCTCCATGACTTGAAACTTAAGAAAGTGATTTGTAGCATAGCTGTAAATAAAAGAATAATCAATATATACAGACATTCATAAAGACATAGGCCTAATAATCTGGAGATAGTCTGCAAATGTCTGCCAGATGCAATGAATTGTCCATGATAATCCTTCCTACTTATTAAAAGAGATTTCATCTATTTATTTATTTTTCTCCAGGGTAAATGAACCAGTATAAGGATAACTTGGTTTTGTGGTTTAATGTTTTCATCGTTGATGTTACTTACAACCTGAAGCCATTATGATGACTCACATGCTTTCATACTTGAGAGAAACACATGCTACATGTACTAAAACACAGTACATATCAGTCTCATCATCCTAAATTGCACACCTCACAAAAAAGACCCCAAACAACCACCCCAAGAGAAAAAAAGAGAGAGAGAGTGAATGGTCCTTTATGACTCCAGCAGTTCAATTCATAAGATCAAAACCTAAAATGCTTTGTAGTGATGTAATTGTTCTTTTATAGGCCTGGTTAATCTTGTTATGGAGAACAAGCACAGGAATATTGTCTTACTGTGGAAGGAGTTGGGTTTCTCTATATGTATTGAGCAGCATGGCCATCTAGTTATTTTCTGTAAAATTATAGGGATGTTTTGTGAAACTGTGTATTGGCTAAAGCCCAACATTTTTTTTTCTTTTTTTTTGACTTGTAGTGAAGTGTTTTCAAAGAAACTATCAGTATGAGAGATCAAGTCTGCAAGAAGCTGGGAGGGAGCAGAGTCAGAGCACCAGACCCAAATTGGCCAATGAAATATTTCATATCATGTAACGTTGTCCTGATCCAATGTCGGGGGAGGTTTCGATATGATCCCAAGAGCGAGATTAAGACACAAACGAGGTCAAATGCCGTACACCCAAAGCAGGTTTTTATTATTAAAAAAGTGAAGGCAGGTAGCGATAGGACAGAATGGAAGGAAAAGACAGAAATAAAGCAAGGATGCGGGATAGGGCTGCAAGAATAGTCACCACCATGGATCCAGCGGCATCCCGTTGGTCCTCAGTCTTCAGTTCTTCCGTGGTGGGTGCACACCGAGCAAAATTTTCTGCTGCCTTTTTAAGTTCATCGTATCCGCTGATTAGCATATCTGCCCACTTTTAGGTTTTTTTTCTCTGGTCCCACAGGTTTTCTTGCATCCAGCTTCTGGGCAGAAACGTTTGCCTCTTATCAGTTCATTAGCAATGCAGGCATGGGGTCTGGCTTACACAATAGAGCCACAAAAGGATGGGGCCAGCTCAGTACACATCTGCCCCTTTGAGTTTTATCTAAGGAGTCCGACAATGCAACTGCAAAGAAGTGGTGGGGTGCATCCTTCAAGACACTCCTGCTTCCCTGAGTGACATTCCCCAGACCAATTCACTGGCCACAGCAGCTTGTCCTTGAGGTTTGCACAAATATAAGCAACCTTTGAGACAGTCATATGACATTTCAGTCTCTCACAAACGTCATGTTCCGTATATAAGGGAGGGGCAGTCAGGAAAGAGGGGATTCTCTCTGGCTTCCAGGATTGTGGTTTCAGGATCTTGGCTTCTCCAGGATTGCTAGCCAGGAACAGGCTGGGTATCAGTCGGTGGGTGGTGAGCAATCGCATTGTGCATTACCTGTTCGTACTTTTATTATTGTTATTATTGTTTTATTTTATTACAATTATTAAACTGTTTTTATCTCAACCTATAAGTCTCCCTACCTTAACCCCTCCAATTCTCTTCCCCATTCCCTGGTAGGGGAGGCTGAGGGAGTGGCTGTGTGGTGTTTGACTGCCAGCAGGGTTTAAACCACGACAAAAGCAAAGGACATGATTGCAATGAACAGCAAAGATTACTCCTGTTTTTCAGACTGTAACATCTCTTCCCTTGCTTAGGATGCCAGCAGGATTGCATTAACACTCTTCCTTGTGCAGACCACTGTTTTATTTTCACTAATAAAATAAACCAATAAACCCATCTCATTATCATCTCTACTGCTTAGGATGAAGTGACATCCTGGATGGCAGAGATATTAATCAATGTCTATAGTGCAGCTCCATAGAAGAGGGTGCAAATGGTCACAAAATTTTTCCCATTACAGATCAGGAGTGAGCTAGCATAGAAACCAGGTGAATGAAAAAGAGTGGTGATACCTTTTTGCTTGAACTGAGGATCAGAGCAGGCAGGGAGATACCTACATTGAAGCAAGCCAGACATTTCTTTTCACAGCACTATTGCGTTACAGATGAGCAATTAGATCTCCAGTAGCTTTATGATTATTTTTTTCATCTGAAACTGGGTAATTTGTGATGAACATGCTGATAAATCAATAAAATTTTTCTAAAAAAATGCAGCTGTTCACTGAAAAAATGGCCTGCTATCTGCTAGTTACAGAAGCCATCTAGATTTCGAACCGATGTACTAAAACTTGAGATGCAGAATGAGTTTATGTGTGAGTGAGTGAGTGAGTGAGTGAGTAAAGATTCCTGTTTTGCTTATGTTTAGGTTTCTAGTTTTGGTGCTATGAATTGTACCATTCATATGTATTATGATCCTGAAGCGCTTGAAGTCAACCATATGAACATCTGCGAATAACTTCCCAAAGTTTCTAACCCAACCATTCTGCTATTGTTTCGTCTGAGGATTTTCTTGTTCTTGCTCATTAAGATCAGCCCTGATCAGCCCTCCCACCTGTGCACCGGCAGGACATGGGGAGTTGGAAAGTCCTTGATTTCTTAGCACCAACTGAAAACATCAGTGTATTATCAGCATTCTTCTCATACCAAAACCCATACTGAATACAAAGCACAGCACTATTCTAGCTACTAAGAAAAAAAATTAACTCTATCCTAGCTGAAATTATGACAGTTTTGAACAGTGGAGTTGGTTGGGTAATCTAGTGAAACTAACCATCTCGGACTCCTAATGTGCAAACCAGACATAATGATTATCACTTCTTTTGTAGGAAACTGAGAACTATTGATAAAAGATCTATGTGAGAGGCTGTACTGGGTCTGGAAGACATCATGGACTGGGCAGAAGGTAGAGATTTTGGAGCACTGCCTGAGGAGGTGGCTCGTGCCCAAGAGGCACCGCCATATAACGAGTTACCAGAAGATGAAAGGCGGTATGCTCTGTTTACTGATGGATCCTGTCGTGTGGTAGGAAACCATCGGAAGTGGAAAGCTGCTGTGTGGAGTCCCACAAGACAAGTCGTTGAGGCCACTGAAGGAGAGGGCGAGTCAAGTCAGTTTGCAGAAGTAAAAGCTATCCAACTAGCCCTAAAGATTGCTGAACGAGAAAAGTGGCCAGTACTGTATCTCTACACTGACTCCTGGATGGTGGCTAACGCCCTGTGGGGGTGGCTACAGGAGTGGAAGAAGACCAATTGGCAGTGCAGAGGTAAACCCATCTGGGCTGCTGCATTGTGGCAGGACATTGCTGCCCGAGTGGAAAACGTGGCTCTAAAGGTACGTCATGTAGATGCCCACGTGCCCAAAAGCCGTGCCACCGAAGAACATCAAAACAATGAGCAAGTAGACAAGGCTGCCAAAATTGAAGTAGCTTGGCTGGATCTGGACTGGGAGCACAAGGGTGAGCTATTTGTAGCTCGATGGGCCCATGAAACATCCGGGCATCTCGGGGGAGATGCAACGTACAGATGGGCTTGTGATTGAGGGGTGGACCTGACCATGGAGGCCATCTCACAGGTCACTCATGAATGTGAAACATGCTGCAATCAAGCGAGCCACACGAGTAAAGTCTCCCTGGAACAGAGGGCGATGGCTGAGTTTTCGATATGGTGAGGCCTGGCAAATTGACTATATTGGACCACTGCCACGAACACGCCAAGGCAAGTGCTACATACTCACCATGGTGGAAGCAACTACTGGTTGGCTCGAAATGTACCCTGTAAATCATGCCACTGCCCGAAATACCATCTTAGGTCTTGAAAGGCAAATGTTATGGCGACATGGTACTCCTGAAAGAATCGAATCAGACAATGGGACCCATTTTCGAAATAATCTCATAAACTCCTGGGCAAAGAAACACGGCATTGAGTGGGTGTATCACATCCCTTATTACCCACAAGCGTCTGGAAAGATTGAAAGATACAATGGACTGTTGAAGACTATGTTGAGAGCATTGGACAATGGGGGATGGAAGCACTGGGATATAAATTTAGCAGAAGCCACTTGGCTAATTAAGACCAGAGGATCTGTTAACCGTCCTGGTCCTGCCCAAACAAAACCCCTTCATACTGTGGGAGGAGATAAGGTCCCTGTAGTACACACAGGGAAATGGCTGGGGAAGGCAGTGTGGATTGCTCCTCCCTTGGGAAAAGGCAAGCCCACTCATGGGATTGTTTTTGCTCAGGGACCTGGATGTACTTGGTGGGTAATGCGGGAGGATGGGGCTACTCAGTGTGTGCCTCAAGGAGATTTAACCTTGGGGGGAAAATAATCTGTGGGGTGAGTTGTATGTTGCAGGAAGTGATGGAGGAAGTAGGAACGACGAAGAGTGAACCAGATACGTGCGATGATGACCCAAACCTAGCCGGTGCTGGAGTCCAACAGTCAAACATACTGCTCCTGTCCTGAACATCCATCTTGACAGATGGGAGCCAAGTCACTGAACATCTGGAGGAGTGAAGAAAGCTTACGGAATGAATAAATGAGTGTTATGTGGGACCTGGGCATGACGTAAATGGTATGGAATAAGGGGTGGAGACTGTACTGGGTCTGGCTGAGCCGGAATTGGTTTTCCCCTGTAGCAGCCCTCATGGTGCTGTGTTTTATGCTGGGAGCTGGCAGGGTGTTGATAGCACACTGGTGTTGTGGCTACTGCTGAGTAGTGCTTACACAGCACCAAGGCTCTTTCTGACATTTCCCCCCCACCAGTGGGACGGGGTGGGCAAGATCTTGGGAGGGGACACAACCAGGACAGCTGACCCGAACTGACCAAAGGGCTATTCCAGACCATATGACGTCTGCTCAGTAAAAAGCTGGGAGAAAGGAGGAAGGGGGTGGGGTCACCCTTGGTCCTCCGAGGCAACCACTACGCGTATTGGAGCCCTGCTTCCTGAGAAGGCCCGACATCGCCTGTTCATGGGAAATAGAGAATAAATCTGTTTTCTTTTTTTTGCTTCCGCATGCGGACCTTTGCTTCACTTTGCTTATATTAAAACTGCTGTTGTTTTACCCACAAGGGTTGTTTTTTTTTTCCTATCTTATTTTCTTTCCCCTCTTTGCCCTGTTGAGAAAAAAGGGGGAAGGGGGGGGAAGTGATAGAGCGACTTGGTGGGTACCTGGCATTTAGCAAGGTCAAACCACCACATATGCAAATGAGTTCTGAGAAATAATTATAATAATCACACCTATTCCCTGAACTAATTGTAATAACCCAGCCTTTCCTAATGAATATGTATGCTTTGGTGTAATAAATATTTGGCTACTTGCCAGAGACGGTGTGCAAGCTTTGTGGAGAAATCCCCTTGCACCCCGACTGGAATAAGCATACCTGCTTTATAACTCTATCCGAGTTGTAGAGTTTGTTTCCGTGCATCACTGCGCTGGCTTGGAGAAGCGTCAGCTCTACTCTGCACCAGCCTGGAGAAGCAGCAAGGTCTGGAGGAGAAACAGGCCTTCGAAGAGAGATACCAGGCTGTGCTGGTGTGGTGAAGAAAATGGCAACACCGAGACTGCCTGCGTGGTATGGAACTGTTTGTGGGATAAGAGTGTTGATGCCCGTCTAGCTGCTCATTTGTCTATCATGAAGTAAGAGCTAAGGTAGCGAGATCATAAGTATGTACCATTGTAATAATAAAGGATTTTCCTTCTGCACTGCAATGGAGAGTCCGTGCCTCAGTTGCCACGTATACTTATGAAGGAAAGAAAAATAAGCGAAGAAACAGGCTCAGTGGAACAGAAATCCTCAAGTCCTCTATCCAACACCCATTCTGTACACAAAAAAATGTACTTTCATTCCTTTTCCCTGTTTTCATAGGTTATTCTCAAACATGCCATATTGATGTTTGGAGTAATAAATACTGCATCAAATTTGTCACATTTAAAGATGAGGAATGAAAATGAGAAAAAAAAGAGATTCATTCTAATGTCAAGCTTTTAAAAGTTTATTTTTTTAACATTTGAATTTAATACCTAAATTTACCTGCCCTAATCTTTTCAAATGCTACAAATGAAAACTGAAATGTAAAAAGCATTCACTTCAGTGATCTTCTGTATTTGCTTTCATTCAAAGGAGCAGAGATGTTCCCCATAAGGGAATGTACCTCACGTATATCTTTCTGGCAGGTTAATTCACTCAAATCCCTTTTCCTGTAAGGACAAGTGGTTTAATGTTCTGTTCCATTTAGTTCCAGAGGGGTAATTAGCAGGGGTAAAACAAACATAGCGAATGAATAAGAATACTAAATTCCTTCCCCTCTTTAATGAAGACTTACTCCCTGGAGACAGTTATGCCTTAAATGAAAGCACAAGAAAGACACTTCAGAGACACAAAACACCTGTAAAACTGCTGAATTCAGCCCCTGGAGGATTTCTGCAGGGGATGGTCCCTGAGTAGCATCATGCACTCTCAACAGTTTCTGTGCCAGCTGTTCCCAGCATTCCCATCCACAGCACAGCACCTGCTGAAAGCATGCATTATCTTAAATCCTGGCATACCTGGACCACCAGGAAGGTTTTCAGCAGCAGGTAGTAAGCCACAATGTCTTGAAAAGTGCTGTATCATATTCCAGAGGTACAATGGCTTGTCACTGATTAAGCAACAGTAATCAGAACATAATTTTCTGTCCTATGGAAAGTTTAATTTTTTTGGAAGCCACTGTTTAGTGAAGGAAGTGTGAGGGACAAAGGGATTCTTTGTTACCAAGTATCATGGGAGATATGGGTCAGCCAAAGAATCAAACCCACATGGAAGAATGCAATAAAAATGCTTCTGAATTATTAAGTCCATGAATCACTGTGGAGAGAAATATATTGGGCTTTGGCTTCAGTATTTCAGTCCTGGGCCACCATATTCTGGTTTTCTACCAAAGGCTGGAAGATTTCCATTTTCATGGGTTCATAAAGCTTCTTGCTTGCTTTATTGTTTTAATATTAAATATTTCCACAAGCAGACTTTTGTTAAGAAAAGAAATCCAACCTTTATAAATACCTTTTTAAACTCTATTGTCTTTAGCCGTGGTAAATTCTTTTTTACCTTCCCTATCCTGTAGTTTTGTTGTTATTGTTGATCTCTTCAGCTGGCAGCTTCTGGTTGCTTTTATTTTGGCTGCTTTTTTTTTTTTTTTTTTTTGCTGTGGAGTTGTTGGAGGTGGTGTTGCATTTGACTGGATAGGCCTGGTTTGCATTTATCTCGAAGATGAACACCAGAAATCATGTGCTTATGGCATACACATATATGTGTATATACACAAACACACTGTCTCTCACACATATGTATGTATTTTTATATAAAAACATACATTTATATGTACATATTTCAACTAATAGTATTCAATCTGTTCCAGGGACAAATACGTTCAAATGCTTCTTCTGCTAATATGTCTTGACAAAGACTGGCTTTCTTGGCAAAACTATTGTAAATGTCTTAAAATTAAAGGACAAGCTTCAGGCAAAAAGATGTATATGCAGCAAAAACTTATTACATACAAGACCATACCTGCCAGAAGGCAAATACTCCCATGTTCAAAGATGGAATAGAGAAGACAACGTATTTCAGTTCTGAACCCTTTTAACATATCTCCCTTACACACACAATAAAGATTTTTGGATCAAGCTGACCACTTTCTTTCTACCAGAGCAATCAAGCTCTACATCATTAACCTTTATGTTTGCCTGGCAGATAATCTGGGAGAGTAGCAAGTGAATACTCCTATGGGCTTTGTAGGCAAGCCAACATAATTACTCTCACCCTGTTCTTTGAGGTGGCAACTGCAGATGACAACCATGAAATCAAAGGGTTACAGCCTTTGGAGCCAACTATTCATTCATCTGACAATCACCCAGAGCTCCTAATTTGGATGACAAAACCTCGCAACTCACTGTCTGTGCTGAATAGTTATGAACCATCAGTCAAGCAAAGAATCACAGAATCACAGAATCACAGAATAATCTATGTTGGAAAGGACCTTGAAGATCATGTAGTCCAACTGTTAACCTAGCACTGACAGTTCCCAACTACACCACATCCCTAAGTGCTATGTCAACCCGCCTCTTGAACACCTCCAGGGATGGGGATTCCACCACCTCCCTGGGCAGCCCATTCCAACACCTAACAACCCCTTCTGGAAAGAAATACTTCCTAATATCCAGTCTAAACCTTCCCTGGTGCAACTTGAGGCCATTACCTCTTGTCCTATCATTTATTACTTGGTTAAAGAGACTCATCCCCAGCTCTCTGCAACCTCCTTTCAGGTAGTTGTAGAGGGCGATGAGGTCTCCCCTCAGCCTCCTCTTCTCCAGACTAAATACCCCCAGTTCCCTCAGCCGCTCCTCGTACGACATGTGCTCCAGACCCTGCACCAGCTTCGTTGCCCTTCTCTGGACACGCTCGAGTAATTCAATGTCCTTTTTGTAGTGAGGGGCCCAAAACTAAACACAGTAATCAAGGTGCGGCCTCACCAGTGCCGAGTACAGGGGCAAGATCACTTCCCTGTCCCTGCTGGCCACACTATTGCTGATACAAGCCAGGATGCCATTGGCCTTCTTGGCCACCTGGGCACACTGCTGGCTCATGTTCAGCTGGCTGTCAATCAACATCCCCAGGTCCCTCTCTGACTGACAGCTCTCCAGCCACTCCTCCCCAAGCCTGTAGCGCTGCTGGGGGTTGTTGTGGCCCAAGTGCAGCACCCGGCATTTGGCCTTATTGAAACTCCTCCAGTTGGCCTCAGCCCATTGCTCCAGCCTGTCCAGGTCTCTCTGCAGAGCCTCCCTACCCTCGAGCAGATCAACACTCCCACCCAACTTGGTGTCATCTGCAAACTTACTGAGGGTGCACTCGATCCCCTCGTCTAGATCATCAATAAAGATGTTAAACAGGAGTGGCCCCAAAACTGAGCCCTGGGGGACACCACTCGTGACCGGCTGCCAACTGGATTTAACTCTGTTCACCACAACTCTTTGGGCCCGGCCATCCAGCCAGTTTTTTACCCAGCAAAGCGTGCGATCATCCAAGCCTTGAGCATCCAGTTTTGCCAGGAGAATGCTGTGGGAAACGGTGTCAAAGGCCTTACTGAATCAAGGTAGACAACATCCACAGCCTTTCCCTCATCCAATAAGCAGGTCGCCCTGTCATAGAAGGAGATCAGGTTTATCAAGCAGGACTTGCCTTTCATAAACCCATGCTGACTGGGCCTGATGATCTGGTTGTCCCACATGTGTTGTATGATGGTACTCAGGATGAGCTGCTCCATCAGCTTCCTGGGCACCGACGTCAAGCTGACAGGCCTGTAATTTCCTGGATCATCCTTCTGACTCTTCTTATAGATGGGCGTCACATTGGCCGATTTCCAATCTGTCGGGATCTCACCGGTCAGCCAGGACTGCTGGTAAATGATGGAAAGCGGCTTGGCGAGCACCCTAGCCAGCTCCATCAGCACCCTTGGGTGTATCCCATCTGGACCCGTAGACTTGTGTGTGTCTATGTGATGCAGTAGGTCACTGACTGTCTCCTGGATTGCGGTGGGGTCGTTCTCCCAGTCTCTGTCCTCTGGCTGAGGAGGCTGGATTCTCTCAGTACAACTAGTCTTGTTATTAAAGACTGAGGCAAAGAAGGCATTAAGGACCTCAGCCTTCTCCTCATCACTTGTTACCATGTTTCCTCCTGCATCTAGCTGGGGATGGAGACTCTCCCTGGTCTTTCTTTTGCTACTGACATACTTTTAGAAATATTTCTTCTTGTCCTTGATTGCTGAAGCCAGGGTAATTTCCAGCTGGGGTTTAGACCTCCTGATTTCCACCCTGCATAGCCTCACAGCCTCTTTGTAATCACTGTGAGTGGCTAGCCCCTTCTTCCAAAGGCTGTAAACTTTCCTTTTCTCCCTGAGTTCCAGCCAAAGCTCCCTGACCTCATGAAGGTCTAATGTTAGCCCCACTGTTCTTCCACCTGCCTTTATTTGCTGGTGGTGGCAGTAGTAGTATGAATATTTAACAGAGCCAAAAGTATGCTGTCTTGCAGATTCTATGTCTTGTTGGACAGTGTTATTGTATAAAGTCTACCGAAATTCTGCCAAACGCCAGATTAGATTTTTGAAAATGTTTTGTGTTCAGAAATTTACACACATGGAGGAAAAATACTTCCCTGCTGAAATGCCTCCATTCCTAGATAGTGAATATGGCAGCTCTTTTTTGTCGGTGATGACTGTAGTTAAGGAGAAGGTGGTTACCTCTGAGAGACAGGTAGTGAAAGGAGGTGACACCCAAGTCCCTTGTCCAGGATCTGCAGCTTCATAGGAGAAGAATAATTTCATTACTTGAAGACTGTGATATATTCAAAGGAGTTGCTGAAGCATTTAGTAAGAGACAGAATAAATAAATGTATAAAGAGAAAAAAGAATACAGAAAGGTGAAGTAATTTATCCAAGTCATGCTAATTGTGTTGGGCAGAGAAAAGATCCCAGACTCTCTGCATCGTCAGCCTGTATCCCAGTTGCTAAGCAACTGTCCTGAATATGAGGGTGCCCAAAGCACAGTATATCAGATTCTATAACATTGGCACTCTGCTTTGATTCATGCCATATATGAGATCTAATAAAGAAAAGAAATGGGCCTCTTCGTCTGCCTGTGACTTCAGCTCTTTTGTATTTAGTCTTTTAAATGACACCCCCAAATTAGGAAGCCAGTTGTACTGTAAGCTTCCTTACCAGCAGATATAAAAGAGCAGCTCCAGAGGGTGAGTTGTACAACCTAAGGTCTGAATGATTGCATGGAGGTGTCTCTCTCACATGTCTTAAAGAGGGAAAGGAGGGTTATTAGGCTCCTAGTTCAAGATGCATCAGCCATAGGCATAATATTAGATGAGACCAATATTGGCTTTGCTGTTTTAAAAAGCTGCTGGAATACATCTTTCATAACAGTAAAAATGGCTGAAATTTTTAATATCTAGGAAAAATTACTGGGAATTTTCTGATGGATAGAAATGGATTCTTAGAATTACCAAGCCAATGTCTGGAATCTTTCAGTGACAGTAATTACATGACACATCTGCTATAGCCAACTTCTGGATGATTTTCAGTTGGCAATGTGGAGGCATCCATCAACCATCAAATATAGCTCATAGGCCTAAAATGACAGCCCAGCCTTTCCTGAAAGACATCAAGACCAGGGTGCTGATCAACAATGAATTTGCGATGGAGCCAAACATCTGATCATGAAAGTGCTGAAGGGCAAAGAGTGAAGTGGTCAGGGCAGCCCTGCTCCCACTAAGCATTTGCCAAATGGCTTTTGTTTGCACAGTTCCCATGTGCTGCACTCCTGAAGTGGAAATCACAGAGCTTTCCAGGGCACCATGCTTGTGCAAAATTGAGGTGAGTTAGAGACCAAGGCTAAAAATCACCAGAACAGAACACGCACTGGAGAACTAAAGCTGAGAAATAAGGAATTCCAAAGAGAAGATCTGTCAAAGTCTAGATGAAATCTGGTCTGCATAAATCTAAACTACTTCATATATTTTTCAGAACTACCAAAACTTATGAGCACCTAAACTCATTAATCATTTTCCTACTCAGCCTAAAAACACATTTCCATATATACTTCTCTATATACTATCATAAAGGCCTGTCCTGGAGAAACAAATGCCTGCCTCCCACCAGCAGTTCTCTGATGGTGGTGGGGGTTCTGCCATTCATGTTGAACTTGATCCTAGACTGATGGTCTGGCTGAGGCTGAGTAAATTCTGAATGTTATTTCTTGCTCTGGGAGTTATGCTTATACATGTGCATAAACATATACCATAGAGATAGACCTACATATATATATTATTAAATGAAGGTGGAAATGAAAATACCAATATTGCATTCATAGAGATGAAACCGAAATCCTGCTTTACTTCAAGTTACAGTCAGGCTTTTTCTTGGCTGTCCCGTGGGTCTCAGTACTGTTGCAGTTCTGGATGCACAGTGGCTCAGACTCAACACAGTGGACAGGGATTACTAATGACTTTGTGGTTAAAGAGGTTTCTGAGGCAGTGCATGTCCAGTAGAGCCTAGAAGTTGCATTGGCTGCTTCCTGGGATGATGACATGATTGTTTTTGAGGCATTCTGTGTCTCTTCATGGAAAGAGAAAGATAGACAGGTTTGCACTTTTCTTCAGAGATGTCAGTCAGCATATTGACTGTACAAGGAATATGGGCAATCATGTTAGGTAGATACACTGGATCATAGCCATCCAGGATCAGGTACCCAGAAGACCAAAGGGCATGTTAGTATTTTAGCTAAGTTATGTCACATTCAGTGACATAGATTCCTTCTTTGTGTTCTGTAAAAAATCTTCTCCATTTACCATGAGAATTTTTTATTTATAAGATTAGTTAAGGACAACTAAGTATTGGAACAAACTTCCTAGGGTCTCTATCTACTCAAGCATCTACATAGAAACTCAATAGCTTTCTCAGAAATGAGCTCATGAAGACATTAATGGCTTGACACAAGATTCTTCACCATTTGTCATGCAAAAAGCTCAGCAGATGCTGAGAATAATTCCATTTACTTTTAATCTGCTTGCGTACTTGACCTTAACTATGAAAGAGCTAATTGTCTGCTTCAGTGAACCTACATTGCTTCCATCAACTGAGAAATCCATCCATGCGCTATATATATCTTACAGAACAAAATAAAAAACATAAGGCTGAGGGTTAGAAAAACCCTGCAAACAGAATCCTAGAAGTCAGCATTTAAAATGTAAATTTGTAGAACTAAATCAATAAATGAACAATTATCAATGAGTTTTACTATTATTGAAATTTTAAATAGTGTTAGAGGGCTTTTTTATTGTTTAGATTTGCTTTTAAAGGCTTGTCTTTGCTGTTTGCTGTTTTCTGCTGTCTGCTATTTCCATCATGATGCAGCAACAACATAACAATGTTGACTGAAAGCCAGCTTGAGAATAGACTGAGCCTTCAAAGGATTTTTGATGCATGAATATTTTGAGGGGCTATTTAAATGATGTTTGTGCTTCTCACAGTGTGAAAAAGCAACACTGCCAGGTTTCTTTGATCTACTGGAAACAGGCTATCATAATACAGAAATAGTTAGCTGAAATAAGTACATTCAGGTAGCTGCTTTCTACTTATCTGTGTATCATTTGCTTCTATGCTCACAAAGGAGGTTTTCATTCAGCTGGGACAAAGTGCACAGAGTTTGTGATGATTCAAGTATTTATTCCTTAAAATGACAGATCTGAAAACATATTTCTCTCACCACACAGAGAGTGGGAGGGCAGTGGAAAGGAGGAGATAATTGAGGAAGATGGAGGTGAAATGATATTCATGGCTGTCGGATGCCATTTCCCTTTTAATGACTGTAAAGAGGAGTCTCAGAGAGCAGCCAGACAGCAGAGGTTTGGGTGACCACTCACAGTGTCAGATGTTGAGGTACTCTGGGTTGGCACTCATGATTTGAAGGAAGGAATATGTCTCCTTTGTTCCTTCCTGTAGGGAGTGGCGTTCGGAAGATCTCGCGATGTACGGGAGGAATAGCTGTAGCCCTCCCTTGTTACGAGGTAAGGTGATGGATAGGCTTGTAATGTTAAGGGCACACCCACGAAGGAGGTGCTTGGTGAACGTATATAGGTAAGATACACAGTTTAATAAACGGACATTTTGTATCCATCATATTGGTGTTTGTACTGATGTCCCCGTGAAGGTCTTAACCTCCTGCAGCATTAGTCTGCGATCTGAGCGCCACTGATATGTGGATTGGCAGGTTTAATGAGGCAGGCTAATTGTGGTGTTGCAGTATTAGTCTCTGCGACCTGAGCGCCACTGACACGTGGAGAGGCAGGTTCAAAGAGGCAGAGCTAACTGCAACACCTTCCCTGGGATGGACTGATACTGCTCCAAGTTTTTGATGTTTCACAATTTTCTGATTAGCACAACCTAAGGCTTCAATGAGGTGAAAGCTGTGTTGTGTTTGACAGCCTACAAACACAAAGGCATTCATCATACCTCCACCCCATAAACCTGCAGTCTGAAAGATAAATATTGATGATTTGGTGAAGCAACCAGTCCAGGATAGAGGGAGGACAAGTAATAACAGGCTGTGTCAGTATAGACAGCCTGGATCTGTACATAGTTTAGAGGAACGCGCATATTGCCATTCTGGGCCAGATCTTTAATCCATCTAGCTGAGTGTCTTGTGTCCATGATTTGCCAGCACCATGTCTTAAAGAATTTGAGACAGTAAACATAGGACATTACATGAATCCTTAGTGTCCCTACTGAATGGTGAAGTGCTAACGCTTGGACAACAGGCCCAAGCCAGAGTTGACCTATAGATGAATCCTGTATATTTTATAACTGATAACCATTGTGCTAGTAGGTATTGTACTAAGTTATAACAACCCACTTATGCTGGTGTAAAAAGTGCTAAAGCATTGAAATACTGCAGCCTGAACAACAGGCCCCAAGCTGAAGCTGCTAACTTAGCATGTAGTCATTAGTAAAATATGTAAACTCGCTAGTGAAAGACAAAATATAATCAGTAGTGAGGAGAGAATGTATTCAACTTTCCTTTTGCAGCCTTTTTCAAGGCTGAGAACCCAAGTATTTGGCCTTGTTAGAAACTCCCTTGGTACCCCCCCCGAGCCCTGGCCAGGCTTTGGGTGGAATCCAACAGGAGAATGAAACCAGAAACTTTCCGCTCAAAACAAAGGTGCCAGCTATTCTGGCTTGTCGATCTCTGGTATATAAGGCTGGGCCCGTTTGCAGCGACTTTGGAAGCCTCACCTATGGGTGGATGCACCGCGTAGGATTTCCCACTTGCCGGGACAGGCTCTCCAAATCCTCGCTGTAACCGGGGCTCCCCAGCGACTGCGGATCTGGATGATGATCATAATATATGCAAGTGGTGATGTATTTCTCTTAATTACTATTCTCTCTCTCTCTCTCATGTAGTAATGATTTGATGCATTACTCTGTTTGTTGCTTTAAGTGCACTATTCTGCTTCTTCTTACTGCATGTTCTCTGTATTACGCTGTTACATTACTTGGTTATTACCAGTAAGGTATGCCTACTCTTTTCACTCTGGTGTCTGAGTTTAATTGGTATCCTTAATCAGCAAAACAAATGGTCA
The DNA here is from genome assembly GCF_031877795.1 of Strix aluco. Lineage (NCBI taxonomy): Eukaryota > Metazoa > Chordata > Aves > Strigiformes > Strigidae > Strix > Strix aluco. The sequence goes on from NC_133970.1 coordinate 39,954,817, forward strand.
TGCCTATGCCAAGGACCTCTGTAGAGCCTGTACTGCAAAATCAGTGTCTGAACAGCAGTTCATGAACACATTTACCTATAAATATGCATCTCCCTAGTTACATGGCAGCCCAGACTGCAGAGTGTCTAGAAACAAATATTTGGTGAATAGATAAAGTAATATTCTGTGTGCAGAACATGAAGACTGATGCTCGGCATGCACAACTCTAATATCAAAATCACATTACATGAACTAACCCCAGCATGAGCCACTAGGTCCTCAGGGTCTTTTTCCTCCAAAGGTTGTGGGATTTGGGCACAGGCCTAGAAGAGCTCTTCAAAGGAAAGTTCAAGAAATCTCGTTTTAAAAAAAGAGCTTTCAAATACTTCCCAACAAATATTTGGCTTTTTTATTTCAATTTCAGCAATTCTTTTTATCCATATAAATGTTTATTTGAAGTGTCCTTTAGTTTTCACTTTCAGTGTGTCAGAAGATTCCCTGGCTTAATCACTCATTGTAGAAAAAAGAGCACTGTTGCCTTTTATCTGTTTTGAACTTGCTACCCTCCTTAATTTTATTGCACATTCTCTTGTCCTTCCACAAGCTGAGGAGAAGAGAAGCACCTCATCTATCTTCTCTAAGAAGTCATTTATTTTTATCCTTTCATTATGTCCTTTTGTCCCTCTCCTTTCTAAGGTAACTCTTCCCAATATTTTCAATCATTCTACATGACAGATTTTTTTCTTTTTTTTTTAAGGCATGGATCACTTGCATTTGTCACAGGTGACCCCTTTCTAATTTTGATAAACTTTTTTCTTATTTTTTTATTATTTTGTTTTTATGGTAGTGTAATAATACTTCACAAAATTTTCCAGATGCCCATCTCAGTTCTTATGAACCCTCACATCTTCTTTGAATTTTTTTCTTAAAAGTACAGCTGCATATGGTGTGGAAATATGTCTTCATTGATACCCAGATCCCTTTCCTGGGTTGAGACAGTGAATGTAGACCCCTGTCAGATGTACAAGCAGTTTAATTTTTTTTTTTTTTCCCCTTCAGTATGCCTTACTTTGCATTTATTGGCATTGAACTTCATTTGCCCTCACTTTAGTCCTCACATGGTTTAGCTAAGTCTCTTTGAAGTTCCTCACGGATCTCTCTGGTCCGTGCTAGCTAAATAACTTTGTGTCATCTGTAAATTTTGCTAACCTCAGTATTACCCTCTTTCAAGATCATTAATATGGATTCCAAACACGAGATCTAATGCAGAACAGTGAGGCGAGGCATCCTACTGTTCACCTTGTGTCACTGACTATTTATTCCTCTGCTTTGTTTCCCATCTTTTACCCATTTTCAGCCCATGTTTGATGTACTCCATGAGCACATCAAATAAGTGAAACCATAAGTGTGGTTAAGCATCAGTGTGCTCAGTTTTTCTCACTGCTTTGAATAAAATTTGTGTGGTAAATACAGTGTGTTTTCATCCCTTCTTCAAGAAATCCCCTTTTATTTATTTATTATTTTTTAACATCTCTATAAATCCTTTTGGTAGGCCTAGACTTTGGAAATGTCTGAGAAAGAAACATGTTTACAGTTATCTATATAGTTCAGCATGTCAGAAATTATCAGTTTTCTACTTATGGAGGGACTGTGTCATTTTTCTCTTTGAGTAGTTAAGGATGAGGGGACTACATACAAAGATTTTTCACCATTTCCCTTTGTGAGGACATCACTACTATTTCTAGAAACAGCAGCACATGAGAAAACAGCCTATTTTTGCAAAAAGAGTAACCTTGATTTTGGCCCCTATCTTAGGAGAAGAATATAAGAGAATCTTGCAGCTTTCCAGACTGCTTTCAGCTATAAAGGATGCCCTCTCCATCTGTGCAGCATGGTCATTTATGATGTTCATGCTGTGAGTGCTGATACTGATGTGATGACTGCTAGCTAGGGGAGACAACTTTATATTGGGCCCTGAGGTCCCACGTCATGCACCTGCCTAGCAGGAGAACTCTTTCTGAGCTTGCTCCTTGCTTTTCTCAGATACCTGCTGTCCATACTTCTTTGTATAATAACTGGATCAAGCTCACCAGTCAAAAGGTGAGGGTCCTGACTTTGGTGACACAGGGCAGCTGGATTGTGGAACCTGGTGAAAATAATGGAGATGGGGCCTATGTCCCACCATTTCAGGCCTGTCATTATCTTCTGGTTGATCAGCTCTGTGCTGCTGCTCTGTCTGAAAGCTCCATCCACCACTTTATTGTGTAAATGAAGCTCATAAAAGCAAGTCTCTTACACTGTGGATACTCCCCATTATGAATATGAAACTTTTTTTTTCAAATATTTTGCAATATGGGCTTAAAAATGATCTGGTTCTGCAAATAATCTTTCCAGTTAACTAATTTGCCATAATATCAAGAGAAAGTTAGTATAAGTTATGTATGAGCATGGTCAAATCAAATGTGTTTATTACTTGGAAGGAATGCTCATAGAAAATATTTAGTTGTGTTCAAGCATCTCTGCTCAGGAGCCTTTGCAGTATGCTGAGAAAAAAGGGAGTATCAGAGTGCTGACACTGAGATTGATCCTACTTCCTCCTTTTATCTTGGACATCTTATTTTACAGTAGCATTTTACATTCCACGAACATTAAGTCACCGAGTGAGCTCCTCTGATGTTTCCTAGGAATGTGGTTTCGCATACGATGATGCTTCAACTCCGTACTGTTCATTAACACAGAACTTAATTTTTACCTTCCTAGTCACTGTGACAGCATCTGCAGAATGGGTTTTGTACACAGCAGGAGAAGGATTAAAAAGTTATTTAGGGAAATCTGTAGGAAATGCTGAGGAACATCCCTGTAGTTTCAGGATTTTACCATCTTAAATTTACCTATAAAGAGAAATTTGCTTCCAGTTGGGATATTCAATCATAATCCCTCTGTCCCTTCTTTATGAAAACAAGCAAGCTCAGGCAGAAGTCTTTTTTTTAAAAAGATGGAATGAAGGTAATTAACTGTGGTTTTATGACTAATCAAGTCTTAGATCTGCCTTCCAGCATGTGGGGGATCTGAGTTCAGCTCCTTCCTGTGCCTGAGGAGGTTCAGAAGTACACTGCTTATCTCCTGAAGCAGAAAAATGTCAACAGCAGTGATTCAGAAATTCTCATTTTCAAATACCCAATATGTCTGTGCTGTCAGCACTTTGCTAAAAAAACAGAACTGATTTTAAATCCCTGCTTCAAAGTAGGCTTTCAGTAACAGATCTCCTCACTCATCTGAATGCATGGACAGTTTTTCTGTCATTTGCAATGGGAAAGGCATATCTCTAGTTCCTTTCTATTTGGGTTGATTTCTTTTAGGTGTTCAGGTCAAGCAGAAGGTTAGCTGTTTAGCTAACTATTGATAGTGCGGTGTAATTTTTGATTTTTCCTTGGTATTTCCCACTAGAAAGTTTAGGGGATTCCTATATAAGCCTGGTGGCTTCCCTGAAACTACTTTTAGACATTTAACCCTCTCTATGTCTTCTATAAGGAACCTAAGCACTCTAACCGTGGTGAAGTATAAAGATTTCTCTAAAATTCATTAAATTAAATGTGATTTGTCTTTCGAAACTTAGCACTGGGTTCCCAAGTCACAGCTTCAATCACGAAGTAATATAATGACTTCTGAGACTCACTTTAGTTTTAGACATCTGTGCTTATGTTGTATCTCCATTCAGGTTTGGTTGAGAGTGTACTTTTGAAGCAAATCTCCTGATTGCCCCCAGTTATTACACATTGGTTCTCATCACAGAGGTGTCTCAAAACCTTTCACATGAAGCAAAACTAAAATATGCTCTTCAGAAGCACACTTGATGCACTGCAGCACGTATTGGATCCTAGTTCATAGGTCTAGTCTAAAGTTAATCTGAATAAAATCCCTATGGGAGAGAGGCAAGTCGACATTGGCCTGTCAGCTCTGCGCAGCCCCTGAGAAGCAGCCAGGCTTTGATGAGAAACAGGCCTTGGGAGTAAGATAAGAAACTGCTGAGTTGTGCCAAGGTGGCAGGGAAAAACAACAGCCAGCTGCAACACTGAACTGTGGAAAAATACTGAACTATGAGAAGTTACCGCTGCGTGAACAGCGCGTGAACAAGAAGTTGATTGGTCTGCACAGCCCGTGTTAGAGTGGTCTTATGCTGATAGGAGAAAAGGTTGATAGCTGTCTAATTGCTGATTTGCTAATTATGAAGTAAGAGCTTTGGCAAGAGCATAAGTATGTACTATTGGAAGAATAAACGGCCCCTGCCCTGCAGAAAGAAAAAAGAACACTCTGACTTGTTATTTTGGCCGCTACAAATCCCTTTTAAATGTAAAATGGCCCTCAACAGTGGCTGTTTCACTCTGCAGATCTACTCCTCTTGCACCATACTCCTTGCTTGTATAGACATAATCTTGAATTAGAATAGGTACCTCCGTTTATGTGAGGTGTATTCCATCTTTGTCCTGATCTTACTACAGCATGGGAATTTTCTTCTTTCAAGAAGTGTATGAGCATTTCTTTCTCAGTGAAAACTTGATTGCACATCACTTGATTGTAAAAGAAAAAAGTTCCTTGTGCAGCCTAGAATGCAAAAATCCATTTAGTCTCTTTACTGGGAGAAAAAATTGTTAAATCAAGTGCCAGAACTATTAAGCAGGTAGTTAACTAATGCTAGTTTCTTTTCTATAGGTTGAGAGTCACTTAATAAAGAATGAATAGAATCAGTAAGATTTGCAAAATTGGAAGGATTCATACTTGACAAGCTTCATAAATATTCTTTTTTCTTCAGATACTCTTTTTATCACAGACCTCTTTCCCAAGCCACAATCTCAAAATTAAGAAGTCTAATAAAACATATGTAGTCATTTCTCTTTTCTCTTTTAGGAGTGAAGAAAACCTCTGTGGGACTTTTTTTTTTCCTTTTGGAGAGAGAGAAATTAGACTGAACTAATCAGCATGAATTGTATGGGGAACATTATGAGTCAACAGGAGGAAATTCTGCTTCATCGTTGTTTAAAAAGGTATAAAAAATTATGATTTTTAGAATTACTGAAAGAAAAGGAAGATTAACTGTGTTCTGAATGAAAGAGCTTTTCAGGACACCAAATAAGTCTTTGTCCTGGTTTAACCAGGATAGGGTTAAGTTTCCCCAGCAGTGGGGGAGGAAGCTCTAGCCGGGTTATTCATATACCATGCTGACATCACGTCCAGGCGCCAGAGCGCAGGAAGAATCGGTGATCGCATGGGGTTCGCGCCGCCGGGTTTTCTCTCACTGCTATATTGGTAGATATTTTGCCCTGTTCATTGTTATTACTATTAGTGTTATTGTTGTTGTTTGTTGTGTTGCTATTGCACTGCTGTATTAAACCTGTCCTTATCTCAGACCGGGGCTTTGTATTTCACTCCCTTTGTGGGGGAGGGGCAGCGGTCGCGTGGTCTCAGACCCCGGCAGGGGCTAAACCATTACAACTTTGGTGCTCCAACGTGAGGCTGGAGAAGACTGAAATAAGGACAAAAGGAGAAGGTGTGTTAGAGCAATCTGTTAGGTGTAATTTTTCTGGTTTTACTTGTATTGTTTGATAAGAAATGTTTGCAATGCTGGGCAATTTGCTTGAGTGGTGGGGCTGGATTAATCCTCATATCCACTCTGTGCTCCTAGTGCTGGTGTTTGTTCTTGGTGGAAAACGTGTCAAGGGTTTTATTTTGCTCTACTGGTTACTGTCTGCTTATAATGGGCTCGTTTCGCTGCTTGTGGGGGTGAACCAGTACCTGTTTGCTGCCTGGGCTTTTGTTAAGGGTCTCACCCCCTCTGTGGGTGAGCCAGGGGAAGAGATTCTCTCGGCTTTTGAGAGTTTCAGCTATCCCTGGAGCACCCAGGCCACTGTGCTTGCGGCTCTGTGCTTTCTGAATGTCTGCCAGATCTTGTTTTGGGCCATGCGGTACTTCTCCAACAATAGCACCACCCGGAAACCTGCCCCGGGGGCAGATAGTTATAAATGGCAGGGTGTGTGGGAAAAGATGGGCAAGTGCCTGAGTCAGTGGTCACCCCCAGTGCTTTGGGATCTTACTCCCGAACAAGTGCAGAGTCCTGATAAACTGGTGGAGTGTTTGGAAAAGGTGTGCTGCCAATCTGACAAACCCCGGGAGACACAAATCCTTGCGATGTGCTGGGGGCCTGCCCATGCTTACCGCATCGCCCTTAACACTGATCACTGCCCTCAAGGGGGAGAGAGAGCTGCAGGGTCTGAAAGTGAACCTGCTGGTACAGCAGCTGGGCCAGAGGGACAGGCAGTGCCAGTACCGGTCGCCTCCACCAGCACAGCAGCAGAGCCAGAGGGATAGGCAGTACAATATCAGTTGCCCCGATACGGAAAACCAAATATACCAAAAAATCACCTCGCAGTGCACAGGGTGATAATGAACCAGGCCCATCACGAGAGCAGGAGGAAGAGCCGGAGGTAATCATCCGATCTCTATCCCTCAGTGAGTTGCGAGATATGCGGAAGGATTTCAGCTGCATTGCAGGCGAGCAAATTTGCACCTGGTTGCTCCGGTGCTGGGATACTGGAGCTGCTGGTTTGGAATTGGAGGGGAGAGAGGCCAAGCAGGTGGGACCTTTAGCCAAGCAGGCTGGTATTGACAAGGCAATAGGGAAACAGGCTCAAACCCTCAGCCTTTGGAAGCGACTCCTGCTCGCTGTGAGGGAGAGGTACCCCTACAAGGATGATGCTCTATGTCGGTTAGACAAGTGGACCGACATGGAGAAAGGCATTCAGAACCTCAGGGAAATGGCTGTGTTTGACATGATCTATGGTGATCTGAATGATGAGCAGTCACCAATGGATCCAGATCAGGTCCCTTGCACACAGCTGATGTGGCGGAAGTTCCTGCAAAGTGGACCAGAGGGACATTCCAAAGCATTAGCAGTAGCATCCTGGTGGCGAGACACTCAGACAGTGGATGAAGTGACTATGCAGCTCCGGCAATATGAGGGAAGTCTCCCTTCCTCCCAACATGCTTTGGTTTCAGCTGTAGAGGAACTGTCTCAGAGGCTCCAGAAAGTGGAAGAGGACATGTCCTACATTCCACCTGCACGGGCCGATGTCTCAGCTATTAGAAGCGAGTGCTTCCCCACCCAAGAGAAGGGCAGTGGAAGGCACACACCACGGGGCACCCTGTGGTTTTTCCTCCGCGACCATGGGGAAAACATGAGAAGGTGGCATGGACAGCCCACTTCCTCCCTAGCTGCACGAGTACAGCAGCTGAAAGGGAAGACCACCATGAAAGGGGAGTCTTCCAAGAGAGATGCAGCTCCAGTGTCTAGTCGGAAATCCCCCAGACAGAATAGAATGGCCAACAGTATGCTTGACCCTCTTGAGGGGACCAGGAAGTCATTCCTGCAGGAGTCACTCTTAGATCAAGTGAGTGATGGTGAGCAGGATTAGAGGGGCCCTGCCTCCAGCCAGGTGGAGGAAAGGGATAATCGGATTTACTGGAAGGTGTGGATCCGATGGCCTGGCACATCAGAACCACAAGAATATAAGGCCTTGGTAGACACTGGCGCACAGTGCACCCTGATGCCATCAAGCCACAGTGGGGTCGAATCCATCTGCATCTCCGGAGTGACAGGGGGGTCCCAACAGCTGACCCTATTAGAAGCTGAAGTAAGCTTAACTGGGAAGGACTGGCATAAGCACCCCATTGTGACTGGCCCAGATGCCCCGTGCATCCTAGGTATAGACTACCTCAGGAGAGGGTACTTTAAAGACCCAAAAGGGTACCGGTGGGCCTTTGGTATAGCTGCCCTGGAGGAGGCTGAGCAATTGTCCACCTTACCCGGCCTCTCAGAGGACCCCTCGGTGGTAGAGTCGCTTAAGGTTGAAGAGCAGCGAGTGCCAATTGCCACCAAGACGGTGCACCGGCGGCAGTACCGCACTAACCGAGATTCCCTGGTCCCCATCCATCAGCTGATCCGTCGACTAGAAAGCCAGAAGGTGATCAGCAAGACTCACTCACCTTTCAACAGCCCTATATGGCCAGTGAGAAAACCTAATGGCGAATGGAGACTGACCGTGGACTACCGTGGCCTGAATGAAGTTACGCCAGCGATGAGTGCTGCAGTGCCGGACATGCTAGAGCTCCAGTATGAGCTGGAGTCGAAGGCAGCCAAGTGGTACGCCACAATTGACATCGCTAACGCGTTCTTCTCCATTCCAATAGCACCAGAGTGCAGGCCACAGTTTGCATTCACTTGGAGGGGTATCCAGTACACCTGGAATCGATTGCCCCAGGGGTGGAAGCACAGCTCCACCATTTGCCATAGACTGGTCCATACTGCACTGGAGAAAGGTGGGGCTCCAGAACACCTGCAGTTCATTGATGATATCATTGTATGGGGGGACACAGCTGAGGAAGTCTTTGAGAAAGGAAAGAAGGTAATTGAAATCCTTCTGAAGGCTGGTTTTGCCATCAAGCGACAGAAAGTTAAGGGGCCTGGAAGGGAGATTCGGTTCCTAGGAATAAAATGGCAAGATGGGCGTCGCCACATCCCAATGGAGGTGATAAACAAGATAACAGCCATGGCCCCACCAACCACTAAAAAGGAGACTCAGTCTTTCCTGGGCGCTGTGGGGTTCTGGAGGATGCACATCCCAAACTACAGCCTGATTGTGAGCCCTCTCTACCACGTAACCCGCAAGAAGAACGATTTTAAATGGGGCCCAGAGCAACAACAAGCCTTTGAACAAATTAAGCGGGAGATTACCCAGGCAGTGGCCCTTGGGCCAATCCGGACAGGGCAGGGGATTAAGAACGTGCTCTACACCGCAGCCAGGGAGAATGGCCCCTCCTGGAGCCTTTGGCAGAGAGCACCTGGGGAATTCCGAGGCCGACCTCTAGGCTTTTGGAGCCGGGGATACAAAGGCTCTGAAGCTAACTATACCCTGACTGAGAAGGAGATACTGGCAGCGTACAAAGGAATTCGAGCTGCCTCAGAAGTGGTCGGCACTGAGACACAGCTCCTCCTGGCACCTCGACTGCCGGTGTTGGGATGGATGTTCAAAGGAAAGGCTCCCTCCACACATCATGCAACAGATGCCACGTGGAGTAAATGGGTTGCGTTGATAACACAACGGGCTCGAATAGGGAACCTCGACCCCCCAGGATTAGTGGAAATGATCATAAACTGGCCAGAGAGCAAAGATGCTGGGATGTCACCAGAACAAGAGGTGAAACGTGCTGAGGAGGCCCCACCATATAACGAGCTGCCAGAGGAAGAAAAACAATATGCCCTGTTCACTGATGGGTCTTGCCGCATTGTGGGAAAACATCGACGATGGAAGGCTGCAGTGTGGCATCCCACACGAGAAACCACTGAAGCTGTTGAGGGACAAGGTGAATCGAGCCAGTTCGCAGAGGTGAAAGCCATCCAATTGGCTTTGGAGATTGCTGAGTGAGAAAAGTGGCCGAGGCTCTATCTCTACACTGACTCGTGGGTGATGGCAAGTGCTCTGTGGATGTGGTTGCAGCAATGGAAACAGAACAACTGGCAACGCAAGGGCAGACCCATCTGGGCCGCTGAAGTATGGCAGGACATTGCAGCCCGGGTGGAGAACCTCGTTGTGAAGGTGCGCCATGTGGGCGCCCATATACCCAAGAGTCGAGCCACTGATGAACATCAACATAACCAGCAGGCGGACCAAGCTGCTAAGATCGAGGTGGCTCAGGTGGACTTGGACTGGCAGCGTAAAGGTGAACTGTTCATAGCCCCGTGGGCCCATGAGACCTCGGGCCACCAAGGCAGAGATGCAACATACAGGTGGGCTCGAGATCGAGGGGTGGACCTCACCATTGACACCATCGCAGAGATCATCCACGGATGTGAGACGTGTGCTGCAGTCAAACAAGCCAAATGGGTTAAGCCCCAGCGGAATGGAGATCGATGGATGAAATATAAATATGGAGAGGCCTGGCAGATCGACTACATCACACTGCCACAGACCCGCCAAGGCAAGCGCCACGTGCTCACAATGGTGGAAGCAACTACTGGGTGGCTCAAAACTTATCCAGTGTCCCACGCCACCGCCCGGAATACCATCCTGGGCCTTGAAGAGCGAGTCCTGTGGCGACACGGCACCCCAGAGAGGATTGAGTCGGACAATGGGACTCACTTCCGAAACAACCTCATAGATGCCTGGGCAGAAGAACACGGCATCAAGTGGGTCTACCACATCCCCTACCACGCACCAGCCTCTGGGAAGATCGAGCGCTACAATGGACTGTTAAAAACTACATTGAGAGCAATGGGGGGTGGAACCTTCAAACACTGGGACACACATCTGACAAAGGCCACTTGGTTAGTCAACACAAGAGGATCTGCCAATCGAGCTGGCCCGGCTCAGTCAAAACTTCCACGTGTTGTAGACGGGGATAGAGTCCCTGTGGTGCGCATGAGGGACCTGCTGGGAAAAATGGTCTGGGTTAGTCCTGCGCCGGGCAAAGGCAAACCCATGCACGGGATTGCTTTTGCTCAAGGACCTGGGTGCACCTGGTGGGTGATGCAGAAGGATGGAGAAGTCCGATGCATACCACAAGGGGACTTGATTGTGGGTGAAAACACACCGTGAGTTATACTGTGCTTTTGTTAATTTTTCTTTGTCAATGCTAATTGCTAAGTGGCAGCTGGATGTGACGCACATGGTATAGAATAAAGGGGTGGATTATGTCCTGGTTTAACCAGGATAGGGTTAAGTTTCCCCAGCAGTGGGGGAGGAAGCTCTAGCCGGGTTATTCATATACCATGCTGACGTCACGTCCAGATGCCAGAGCGCGGGAAGTATCGGTGATCGCGTGGGGTTCGCGCCGCCGGGTTTTCTCTCACTGCTATATTGGTAGATATTTTGCCCTGTTCATTGTTATTACTATTATTCTTAGTGTTATTGTTGTTGTTTGTTGTGTTGCTATTGCACTGTTGTATTAAACCTGTCCTTATCTCAGACCGGGGCTTTGTATTTTACTCCCTTTGTGGGGGAGGGGCAGCGGCCGCGTGGTCTCAGACCCCGGCAGGGGCTAAACCATTACAGTCTTCTTGATTTGCTTTTCTGACTGCGATTTAGTAGAGTGACACCTAATTTGTTCTGACAGTCATTGATGCCTCCAACACAATGGAGTTTGCATAACCTCTCTTTAAGCTTTCATCTCATTTATTCCATTTGAAGTTGAGTTCCAACAAGAGAGAGGCACAGAATTACCTTAGATCAGCCCAGTATCCAGAGAGAGTAGCAAAAGCTTTTCTGGAAACAGTAAGCCCTTTAAACATGACAGGATGAATAGGACCTTAGGAGGTATCTGAAAGTATCCATTATTAAAGAAAAAAAAAATCTATGTGGGTCACTTTGTGGTTTTTTTCTCCTGAACAACAAAAGATGAGCTACTACCAGTTTTACATACAAATGTAAATATTTTGGATACTTTGTGCTTAACATTTATATTATACACACACATACATACATGCATACGTATGTTTTCTTTTTTGTTATTGTAGCAGAGTCCCTAGCCATGAATGGTATTTGTTTTGACTTTGAAATTCCCTGCTGTTTGATCTGGTTCCCTTGCAATTTAAGATAAAAAATCAAGAAGGGAAATTCCCATCACATCTGATAGTTTATAAGGTCAGATTTAATTATTGCAATTTGCATTTAAAATTAATGTAACACTTTTAAAGTAAATCAGAGGAAGCCAAAGAGATAATTTGTGCAGACAGCTTTGTAGAAGGAACAAAAATAAAGAAGCATGACAATTTCTGTGTAGTTGTGTACACTTTAATCTGTGGTCTACAGAACATCAGCATGGGTAAACTGGCACAATTCCCTTCAAGCAATAAAGCTACAGTGAATTATGCCAGCTAGTGGTCAGACTTTATATATATATATGTGTGTGTGCATGTGTGTGATTGACAAATTAGATAGTTGAAAGGAAAATACATATAGAAAGACTAGAAATGTTGCTGTTTGTCTAAAACCTTCACATCAAACTACAGCTAAAGAAAAAAAAAATCCCCCTGGGGTTTTAACAACTAAGAGTGGACAGACTTAATATAGGGGCTACCATTAATAAATAATCTACCCAATGGATAAACCTTGCAGCATTTTCTTTTTGTGAATTCTCAGTGGACTTTGGATTTCTATCAGCAGACATCCAATTTACATGTGAATCATGATTTCATCATATCATATCCACTCATTCCACTAAGAATAATTTCCTGTCATTTCATTGTGAATCATTTCAGAAAAGTACAGTTGACTTAATAATTTACAATTAAATAGTTCATGTCATGCTGGAGCAAACCATATGAAAAGAATTAGTGTATTTGCCACAGAAATGCAAATACCTCTGGGAGATGCAGGGTGGAGCAGAAAAGAAAGGAAGGGAGAAGGAGGAAAAGAAGAAAAGCCTATAATTTAATGATGGACAGTAGAATGGTGGCATTTAACAGGACTGTGGAAAAGGAGCCTGATTTTGATAGAAGTCAGAAAGGTAGAATATAAATGAGAATGTTAAGTAGATTGGAGAGAAGGCAGCCCAAATATCACTTTGTTGGGAAAGGTGATGTAAAACTTTCCTGTTCTGCTGAATACAGGAGAACACTTAACAACCTCAAGGGACGAGCTATAGGCCTGATATTACACTTGCCTTCTCACTGAACGATTTGCTAAATTAATGTCACTTGTCTTCCCCCCACCCCATTCTCCTCCATCTCCCCACCCCCATTCTTGAAATGTTTATTTGAATAGGCTTTGATTTTCAGCGTTTTGTTAGAAGTTCAACATTTTTTGTCAGCAGCATTGAGCAGTTCTACATATGGCTTTGTGCTTATCTATTCACTTTGGCTGTGCCTTTTATCTTATTTGTGATGTGTGGCCAGCTCCACTGTATTCCCCTCTGACTGGAAGAGCAGAGAGAGGAAACATATTATTGTGGTCTTAGATATGCTACCATTACTTCTCATTTCTTGATGGGATTCATCTTCCTTAACTTTAAACAGTTACAGTACAGATGTCTCCATCTGAGATACTCATCATTGGCCCTCCTTATGGTCTATGAAAAGAAATAGGTGCTTTAAAGCAGGACTGTTCTGTCCTACATTAAACTATCTAATTCAAGATAAGATTAATTTCACTCTAAAACTGCCTATTTCTTTCCATAGTCTTTAAAAATAACCTATAATAACAGCTCAGATGGAAACATCTACAAGTTAGATGTTCAAAATTAGGTGTAATTAATGCTACACTTCAAGTCGGCTTATTTTGGTAATCCAGATAATGGAATGGATGCTGAAAAGGGTTTTTGAGCATAAAGATGAATAAGCCTCTTTAAAGCAATGTAAACAGACAAAAGGTGACATTCTAACTGAGATCTGAAATAAAATCACTTACCTACTAGACAAACATCCCTTGGGAAAACATTCTACCAGGGTGAGTCTTTGTGAAGAAGGTCAAAACTTAGAACACAAAGCCAGAGGAGGACAGAAAAAAAATTAGCCCTTTGACAGCATGTAACAGTCGGGGTAAATTAATTCCTTTCATTGAATTAATTTACTTATATACAATGAGGGCAAGGCAAAAGGTGTCATACATCTCTGCAACCATACTTTAAACTTACTCTTTAAATAAGCATGGAGTGAAAAAGGAGAAATAATGAAGTGTCAACAAAAAATGCAGGGCTTCACTATGATAAGCTTTATTGTGAGGTTTGTCTCTGGCTTGTAAGGAAACTTCAGCAATTCTGAATTTGACAATTATTCTGTGCATGAATTCACAATCAATTTTAAGAGCAGAAATCATATGAAAAAGTGGTGCCTGCTTAGATACTTTTCTGGATGCAGGGTACATTAAATAGTGGAAAGGTAAATTAACTCCCATGGGAGTTAACTTCCAGTTTACTCCATGCAACGCCTGAAAATGGTCAAACAAGTTACATCAATAAAAGACCTCACATATTCAGTGGAATTTATATCAAAGATCACACAGTAATTAACAAATAACAATAAATTCTCACTACATCACCCTGAGACAAAATTGATAAAAACTATTTAATCTGTGGGTGGACTCACACCCAGAACAAAATAAATAAAATAAAACCCCTGGCTCTCATGGCTGCATTTCAGAGGAGTACATACAGTGAATCCAAGTAAGTCTTTCATCTAGCTTCCCTCCAGAGAATGAGATTGAAAAAGTAATGATAGAATATGTCTTTATAACATTAAATCTGTGTTTATAGCAGCACTCCAGGACTGGGAAAGCTATGTTCAATTCCTCCCTGCAGGAATTTAGTCTCTTTTCCCTCCTTACATCTGAAGAATCTTGTAAAGCTTCTGTGCTAAAAGACAAAGCTTCAACAGAGCACCAGGAAAGTGTTCATGCCCTACTCAGTTCATAATAGGAAAGTTTCATATCTGTTATGTCACAAATGAGATTATGGTAGAAGCATTCTCTGCTCTGCAATCATTTTAATTTTATAGGAAGGAATTAAAGATTAATTAATTGGACCCAAGATAAAGAAATAAAATTGAATGGGTGGGTATGTCCTAGGATGTCCAGCTCTAGGACCCCCCATATAAGAAGGACATAGACCGATAAAGTGGGTCCAGAGGAGGGCCATGAAGATGCTCAGAGGTCTGGAGCACCTCCCCTATGAGGACAGGCTGAGAGAGTTGGGATTGTTCAGCCTGGAGAAGAGAAGGCTCCAGGGAGACCTTATAGTGGCCTTCCAGTACTTAAAATGGGCCTACAGGAAAGATGAGGAGGGACTCTTCATCAAGGAGCGTAGTGATAGAACGAGGGGTAACAGATTTAAACTGAAAGAGAGTAGAGTAGATTAGATTAGCTATAAGGAAGAAATTCTTTACTGTGAAGGTGGTGAGACACTGGAACAGGTTGCCCAGAGAAGTTGTGGATACCCCCTCCCTGGAAGTGTTCAAGGCCAGGTTGGATGGGGCTTTGGGCAACCTGGTCTAGTGGAAGGTGTCCCTGCCCATGGCAGGGGGGGTTGGAACTAGATGGTCTTTAAGGTCCCTTCCAGCCCAAACCATTCTATGATTCTAAATGGACTCTAGTGTTCTAGTGCTCGCTCTTGATTCTCTATCTCATCCAGCTGATAAAAACTTCAAGTTTATCCTATTTATTAGCAGGGTCTCCCAGGAAGCTGGAGATGACATTTGAATCATTATATGAAAAAGAGAAAAATAAAATTGGGCCACACACTTTTTAAGGCTTTCTCTAATCACCAAACTCTCATGACTGTCAAAAAAAGACACCTAATTCCTTTGGGGGGAAAAAAAAAGTAATAAATAAATATGTTCCAGAGAAATTTGGGACTGTAATCATGATGTGCTATGGTACATCCTAGAGACTGAGCAAAGTGTCTAAGATTCAGAAAAGAATAAAATCTGGAATATATATTCCCGTATTTCATGTTTCTTACGAGGTAGTCCTCAGCCAAGCATGCTGGATACTTTTGATATGATGCTGACCCAAATGCACTGTTCAGGGAGCCCAGGTACGTGACAAACAATTCTATCTTTTACTGCTGTTATAGGATGCACCTACAAGATCTGCAGGTCCTTTGATGTATCTTGCCTGTGCAATTATGTAGACCTGACTTGTCCAACATGACAGAGGGAGATGTATTAGAAACTTCTGCCTCAGATTCAGCACCATTACTGTCTTTTCTGTGATATGAGATATTTTTTTGACATATCTGTATCACTAAGCATTATTCTCAACAACTCCAGCTAGAATGCTAACTCATTACCACCGCATGTTGCACACAGGCTGGATAACTGTACTTCCTTCTCTTGACAAAGCTTTGGACATTCTATTTGTCTTAGAAAATATATGTAGTATTAATTATTAGTAGTATTTCATGTCACTGTTCATTTCCT
Source organism: Strix aluco (assembly GCF_031877795.1). Classification (NCBI taxonomy): domain Eukaryota; kingdom Metazoa; phylum Chordata; class Aves; order Strigiformes; family Strigidae; genus Strix; species Strix aluco. Next base: position 39,970,757 of record NC_133970.1, read on the forward strand.
CATTATGGGGTGAAATACTTAAGTGCATGTATCAACATTAATTTTCATTAATGATGCCAATTAGCAAGTGGTTATAAACATTTAATAATATTGTAACTATATAAATCCTTATTGGGGTATTTCCATTAATTTTTATCATTCACATAATCAGGTAAATAGCTGAATTCTTCTGCTGTAAATTTCTTACTTCTGTCACAATTTTGTTAATCGGTGTTTAGGGTCTTAAGTAATTTTCTCTCAAAACATAGAATTAACGACAATCTCGGCTCCTCCCATTTGCCCTGAACTGTATAAACCCTTCAGAAAATCCTGCCTCAAGCATCCCAGAAGTAGAAGGCAACCCTGCCTGTAAGGCTGTTTTTCATCTCACCTCAATTTAGCTGGCTGAATGTTACGCATCTGACCACAGCTTTCATCTAGGCTCTCTTTATATCCATGCAGAAACAAGCAGCTCAAACTGGGTTTCTTTGTTAATACCTGTTTTGCAATTAGGTGATTCATATTTGGGTAAAGTGGAAATATTTGGGGAGGGGAGAGTAAATTAAAAGGTTTGGTTTTGTTCATTTTGGAAGGCAGGAAGAGATGGGAATGGTTTATCTGTGGAACCCCAAAACACCCTTAGATCAAACAGAATTTTTCAGTGACCTCAAATTGTTTCACTTTTTGTATTTTTGTTTATATATTTCTTTCCTGATACAGAAAACTGACGAAAAAAATAGTAATAAAAGGACATTCTGAAACCAAGAACAGATAATCTGGGTGGGATTATCCTGCCTGCCTTGTGTGTCTCCTGTCTTTTTACATGCTCTGTTTTTTCCCACCCAACCTCTAGCTGTAACTTTGCAAAGGTGCAGGTATTCAGTGGCTCCTGGGCTGCATCTCTCAGGCCCATGTAGATGTGTCAGACACTCCAAAGTATTTAAACGGATTTAGACATCTGTGTTCAGGTATCTAAATTGTTGTGATGAAATGAAACATTTCAACTCTCAATAAAACAACATACTGTAGATTTCTTTGAGAATTTGTCATGGTTTGAGCTCAGAGAGCAACTGAGTACAACGCAGCCCTCACTCCCCCCTTCCCCCTCAGCGCTGAGAAGGGGAAAATAAACAAAGGTGCCACTCACTCCCCGCTTCACCATAGAGCTGGGAAGAAGGAAACCAAAAGGACCAGGAAATTGAGATACGGACAGGGAGGGATGATCTCATCCATTATCGGCAGAGGCAAAAGATAGGCTCGTTAGGGGAAGAAAAAAAGAACATAAAATTTAATAGAGACACTAACAACAACAACACATAATAGACAGAGTAGGACCATGAGAAGCATTACCACATCCCTCCCTTCTTCCCATGCTCAGCTTTTCTCCTGATATCTCTACCTCCTCTCCTCAGCAGCGCAGGGGGAAGGGAATGGGGGGTGCAGTCAGTCCTGCTGCTTCTTCCACCTTGGTGTCTGTGTGGGGGAACTTTTGGCATTCTTCCCCTGTTCAAACGTGGTCCCCCTCTTGTAAGGAACTGAAGGAATTAATGCCTCAAACATTCATTGACACAGAAAACCTCAAGGACAAGCTGTGGCCTTTATGATTAGTCTAAGGAATGCCACCTGTGGTGGTTTAGGCCCTGCTGGGATCCGAGACCACGTTGTCACTGCCCCTCCCCCACCCTCCGACCAGGTGGGGAGAGAGTGAAATACAAAACCCCGGGGCTGAGATAAGGAGAGGTTTAATACAGCAGTGCAACAGCAACAAACTGAACAACAACAAGAACAGTAACAATAGCAATAATAGTAATAACAATAAACAGAACAAAAAATGTACTGATACAGCAGTGAGGAGAGCGACCACACAACCCGCGCGTTCACCGATTCTCCCGCGCTTGGGCGCCCAGAGGTGACGTCAGCATGGTATTGAATAACCCAGCTAGAGCTTCGCCCCCACTGCTGGGGAAACTTAACCTATCATAGCTAAAACAGGACACCACCCAAGGAAGCTCGGAGTGTATCGAAGGATAAATGTCCCCACTCCCTTGCGGTTGTATTGCCAAACTCACAGAATCACAGAATCATCTAGGTTGGAAAAGACCTTGAAGATCATCCAGTCCAACCCTTAACCTAACATTGACAGTTCTCAACTACACCATATCCCTAAGCGCTATGTCAACCTGACTCTTAAACACCACTGTCCTGGGCAGCCCATTCCAACGCCTAACAACCTGTTCTGTAAAGAAATACTTCCTAATATCTAGTCTAAACCTTCCCTGGCACAACTTGAGGCCATTACCTTTTGTCCTATCGCTTGTTACTTCATTAAAGACACTCATCCCCAGCTCTCTGCAACCTCCTTTCAGGTAGTTGTAGAGGGCGATGAGGTCTCCCCTCAGCCTCCTCTTCTCTAGACTAAACACCCCCAGTTCCCTCAGCCGCTCCTCATCAGACATGTGCTCCAGACCCTTCACCAGCTTCGTTGCCCTTCTTTGGACACGCTCGAGTAATTCAATGTCCTTTTTGCAGTGAGGGGCCCAAAACTGAACACAGTAATCGAGGTGTGGCCTACTAAACTCCTTAGATAAGTCTCAAAGGGGGGGTTGTAACCCATACAAATGTTTCTCATCAAGCACAAAGACCGCTAATCACTGGCTCTACTGTGTAAATCCGATACTTTGTGGCTCTATTGTGTAAGCCTGATACAATCTAGACCTTGCTACCACCTTCACCATTGAAGAGGTGATAAGGACTGATAAAAGGTGAGCATCCAGCCCCAGAAGCTGGATTATTGCTCAAGAAGCATGAAGTCAGCAAAAATCTGTGGAAACTGGTGGAGAAGTAAAGGCGGCAGGGCGAACAAGACCACCAACTCAATTGGACAAGGGGGTTGGTGCTCCCCATTCCCTCTCAATGCATGTGCAGAACCCATGCTGCACCTTCTCCTCATCTTTCATGGAAATGTGTTCATGGAATACCTGCCTGTGAGAGACCGAAATGTCAAATGATTGTCTCAAAGCGTGCTTGTGTGTTTGCTTTGAGTCACGGGGTGGTGTCAGTAATGCCTCAAACGTTCATCAAGGTCCAGCTGTGGCCTTTGTAATTTTTTTCCCTTTCTCAAAAACTTCTTCTGCTGTATTACCCCATACAATGATGTCATCAATGTAAGTGTTCCGGGGCTTCACCCTGTTGCAGTGCAGTCTGGATCAGTCAATGGCAAATGGTGAGGCTGTGTTTCCACCCCTGGGGCAGTCGATTCCAGGTGTATTGGACACCCCTCCAGGTAAAAGCAAACTGTGGCTTGCACTCTGCTGCCAGAGGGATGGAGAAAAATGCGTTGGCAATATCAATCGTGGCGTACCACTTGGCTGCCTTCGACTCTAGTTCATACTGAAGTTCTAGCATGTCTGGCACGGCAGCACTCAGTGGTGGTGTGACTTCATTCAGGCCACGATAGGCTACTCTCAATCTGCACTCTCAATTAGACTTTCGCACTGGCCATATGGGGCTGTTAAAGGGGGAGCGCATCTTGCTGATGACTTCTTGGCTCTCTAGCTGACGAATCAGTTTATGGATAGGGATTACAGAGTCTCGATTGGTGCAATATTGCCGTCGGTGCATGGTTGTAGTGGCAGTTGGCACCTGTTGTTCTTTGACCCTCAGCAGTCCCACAACAGAAGGATCCTCTGAGAGGCCAGATAACACAGAGAGCTGTTTCCAAGGCATCTTCCTTCTGTTTCCAAGGCAGCTATACCAAAAGCCCACTGCTACCCTTTTGGGTCCTTAAAATACCCTCTCCTGAGATAATCTATGCCAAGAATACATGGAGTGTCTGGGCCAGTCACAATGGGGTGTTTTTCCCACTCTTTTCCACTCAGGTTCACCTCAGCGTCCAATACAGTCAGCTGTTGAGACCCCCCTGTCGCTCCTGAAATACAAATGGGTTCTGCTCCTTTAAAATTTGATGGCTTTAGGGTGCATTGCACACCAGTGTCCACTAGAGCCTTATACCGCTGGGGGTCAGATGTGCCAGGCCATCGAATCCACACAGTCCAGTAAACTCGATTGTCCCTGTCCTCCGCCTGGCTGGAGGCAGGACCCCTCTAATGTTGGTCATAATACCCACTGATGACAAATGGGTTGGTGTGGTGTGCATGGATTTCAGTCTCATCTTGATCCCTTACTTTTTGTAAATATAAGTCAGAAGTTCTTCTCATAGGATCATGAGCAAAGTCTACCTTTCTGCTCTGTTTGGGCACTTGATTACTGGAAACTGGAGCAGCATTTCTCCTACAAGAACCCCGTTTTGTACTTGTTCTTCCTTCCAACTCACATACCCGCTCTTCTAGGAGGTAGGTAGGTTTTCCATCCCATTTCTTCATGTCTTCTCCATAGTCACGCAGGCGATGCCACAGCTTCCCCTGTGGTGTGTACCGGTTCTCTCGAGTAGAGAAACGACTGCTCCTGATAGCCGAGATTCTAGTCCGTGCAGGTGGGGAGTAGGACATGTCCTCTTTAAATTGCTGGAATTCTTGAGATAATTTCTCCACAGCCGCGACAAGGGAGGAAGAGAGACTTTCTTCATATTGTTGTAGTCGGTGAGCCAGTTCATCCACTGTTGGTCCCTCTTTGTCTCTCCAATCCATTACTGCTAATGCATTGGCATATGATGATGGTGTGCTCCGTACAAACTTCCGCCACATGGGCCGGGTGCATTGGACTTCATCTGGATCTGTGGGTAGCTGTGCATTATCTGGGTCATAGTAAACTGCCTCCCATACAGCTAGCTCCCTCAAATATTGAATACCTCTCTCCATAGTGGCCCACTTACCTGGATGACATACAAAATCTTCCTTGAAGGGATACCTCTCCCTCACACTTGACAGGAGTCGCCTCCAATGGCTTTGTCAATGCCCCCTTCCCTAGACAGGGATCCTAGCTGTCTTGCCTCCCTGCCCTCTAGTTCCACGCTGCTGGCCCGGCTATCCCAGCACCGGAGCAGCCAGGTAACGAGTTGCTCACCTGGATGGCGGCTGAAATCTTTTTGCATGTCTCACAACTCACTCAGGGGTAAGGATTGGGTGACTATTAGTGGCTCTACCTCCTCCTCTTGTTCTCTTGATGGGCCTGGTTCATCATCACCCTGTACGCCACAAGGGGATTTTCTTGTGTATTTCTTCTTATGTATGGGAGCAACTGACACTGTCATGGGTTGGTCCTCTGGTTCAGCTGCAGCGCCTGTGGTCGGGCTTGTAGTAGCTGCAGTTTCTGTTGTGGACTTTGGAGTGGTTGCACTGTTTGTTACTTTGTTACCAGATCCACAGCCCTTCTCTTCCTCTTGAGGGTGCTGAACAGTGTTTAATAGCACTCGGTAAGCATGGATTAAGCCCCAGCATGTTGCAGTGAGCTGTGCCTCTCTGGAATTACCTGGGTGACAACATATTTTTTTCAAATATTTTACTAATTCTTCAGGATTCTGCACCTGTGCAGGAGCGAAGTTCCAATACACCGGAGGTCCCCACTGTTCTAGGTACTTGCCCATGCTACTCCACACCCCCGGCCACTCATAATTCTCCAACCTTGGGGTAGATTTCCAAGGGATACTCTTAAATAGTTGTTTAACCCTGAACAAAACCTGAACCACGTGCAGGAACACACTAGCTCCTAGCAGTAAGACGACCATGTTAATCTCAACATTCCAAAGGTATCTGAAATTCCTGAATTCCTCAAACACAATTGTAATTAGCCCCAGGGCCGATGACAGCACCCCATCATAGATGAGCATCACATTGTACAGCAAAAACAAGATCTTAACCCAACTCTCATGGACTGTGAGGAACAGCATGGGAAATATATAATGCAAATTAGGTGATAAAATCTTAAGGAGCCAAGAAATCAACATTATTACCCTTTCTGCCATTATCTCAAACTTTATGCCCCACGTTGGGCGCCAAAAACTGTTGTGGTTTGAACTCAGCCAGTAGCAAATCGCCATGTGGCCAGTTGTTTACTCCCCCCCCCCCCCCCCCGTTGAAATAGGGGAGGGACAAAAAAAAAGAAGAAAGTTGTGGGTTAAATAACAAAAATTTACTAGCAAAAACAATAGTAATGATAGTAGTCCAAAATGGTACAGAGCCCATCCCCAGCAGTGATCTCGATTGCACCAGAGAAACCTGTCTAGCCGATCCGGAAACCCAAAACAAAACAAACAACTTGCATGAGAGAGCACACGCCCACCTATATGCTGAGCTTTGACGTCACATGACATGGAATGCTCCAATGATCAATCAGGACCCAGCCCTTCAGCTGTGCTCCCTCTCAGTCCACAGAAAGTTAACTCTATGCTGGCCAAAACCAGGACATAAACCCAGATTCATCTGATTCATTTTAATGAACACCTAGGCCAGAAAAGCAAAACCGACCATCTGTGTTGCAAAGACACTGAATGCTGGAATTTTTTTCCCTTCATCGTCATATTGCTATATCTGCACACGTGCTAACTTCAAACATTTCCCATAACACATGCTCGAATTGCAATCATTTGGATGAAATTTGGGTTATGCTTCCATTTCCCCCCTGTTGATACAAGTGGGGCGGTTGTTGTTGCCATTGGAAATGCTTTGACATCTCTGTCTCAATTTCTTAATGTTCTTCTGTGTGACCTTGTCCAATCAAATCTAACAGGTACTGGCATACACGCTTCTGCCTTGATCTGAAAATGTGCAGAATTATGTGCTAGTTGTTTGTGATTTGTAATTGACGGTGCTTAAAAAATATGCATATAGCTTCCTAATGAGATAAACAAACAGGCAGCACCCTGTTGCAGAATGTGAGGGTGCAGGAGAAGGCATCTTACAAGTTCTTTCATTGAATATTAAACTACTAAATTGAATTAAAGCCAGGTGACCCACAAGCAAATACATACAAATGAAAAAGATCCCAGTCCCATAAAGAAACCAACAGTAGTCTGAGAGCTGGCAGCTCTTCCAGTCATTATTGCCTGGACTCATTTACCCTAATTTAGGCCCTCCATTTATGTTCCTTTTCATCCCAGGCTTCCTTTGCAGCCATGAAGAGGGAGAGGGATAGTCACTTCAACATCTCCAGGACGATGTGCTCTATCCAAGATCTGACTCAGCCTCTGGAAACTCCGCTTTCTCTCTCTCTCCACTGCCCATGGAAACTTTTACTAATGAAGTTTCCCTGCTTTAGGGGCATAAATGAGTACTTGTGCATGGCTTTTCACTCGTCTGAGTAGATACATCAACTCAATTGGTACTAAGTCAGGGATCTCTCCAATTGCTCTAGGCAGACATAACCCTATTATTAAAATTATTATTGGGTTAAAATGAGGCACACGGAACAGTGCTGGATGCACTGATTCATGCTAATTGTGATAGCTCCATTTTTCTTTGCTGAAACAAGGGTGTTTGGAAGCTGATATCTGTGCCATTAACAAACAAGGATGTTACAGTGCCACAGGGTGAAAACATATTGCAGATGTTAAACGGATAGGTTGAGTGAATGCAAAACAGTGTCAATAGTTGAATGATTTTGATTATTAGATTTTTCATTTGAAGGTGGCAGGATGCAAAGCCTGCATGTAGGGATTACATGAAGGGGGGGGGGGTGGCAGGGAAGAGAAAACCTAGTTAATGGACAAAATGTGGTTATGGTTAACAATAATAGTAAAATTATGTCTTTGTGCTTCTTCTGTGGTGAGAGGATTAATCTATAACATTTTTGTATGGATATGGCAATGCTGTGTGAGATGTTTCAGGGAACATCCATCGTGTAATGCATGTTTCCAGAAGTCTCTCCACACTTATTCTGACATTAATTTTTATGCTTACTTACTAACCTACTGCCTCAGTGCTTGTTAGATAAAGCAGAGCTGTCTTATGCATTTGCTGAACACTAGCTTTGGTCTCTCATGCTTTCTAGAGAAGAATCTTCATTTCTGTAAGTCCTTTTATTCTGATCTCTCTGGGATTTTAGCTGATAAGTAATTGTTGCTGGGTTTTGTTTTTACAGAAAAGCATTGTTAAAATTATTGTGGTTAGCAGATGTTGAGGTTTAAAGAGACTGTAACAATTTTCTTTTTTGAGCAGACTGTACCATTTCCACAGTCAGTCTACTGGATGGCTCTTCCACAACAGATGGCCTGAAGCTTATACATGTCTTTAAAATAGGTAGAGACTTTTTTGAGGAGAAGTATTTTAAAGAAAACTCATCGACACTTGTATTCCAGTCATGCAATTTTCTATTTATTTTTAAATTATTATTTACTTATTAATATTTAAGGACAGATTCAGCTTTCATGGATTTTTATATAGTTCTAAAAAAGAAGTCTGTTTTTTCCATCTTCCCCTAGATGCTTCTGTTACTTATGGTTATTGTGAGAAACATCAAGGATGTGAAACATTTCTTTTTTCTGAGATTTAGCTTATATAAAGAAAAAATATTAAACTCCAGATCTATACGCCTATGTTAGTCACCTTAGTCTCCCTTTGCTGTCAGTTTAGGAACAGGCAGGCTAGGGTGCAGTTCACCTCATCCTCTCTGGACACTGAAAATAGATCAAATTAATCATTCTTTTCAAATGCCCATTTCTCCCCATTGACTTTATTAGACATCAGAAGTCACTGTAGCATATTGAAAATGTCTATGTTCAATCCCTTGTCACCTTGTTCAGAATGAAACAATTTCGTTTCGAAAATCTAATATCTAATTTATTCTCTGTAATTTTTTATGTGGCATTACCACTGGAAGAATGAGCATAAAACACTGAGCGTAAAAAATCCCAAACTGCATTGGAACTATTATGCTTCAGTATTTTACCCAATTTCAACAGTACAATAACGTCCTTTTCTCGTCGCACACATGAGTAGTTCAGAACTGGAAAGGACCACAGAACAAGGCAGTTGCAACACAAAAGCTAAGAGCAGCTCCAATTTAGAAATAATATAATTAAGGTCTCCAATTTTTCCATTCAGCTAAAAAGCAATTACTTTGCCAGAAAATATTCTTTAATACCTGCCATCTGTTGTTTTTAATTTTTATTGATTTTGAATGAAAATCACACTGGCTGTAAAGGATTGCTGCTCGAATTTAGCAATACATAACAGACCAGAGTTCTAACTGGTTCTTTAAGAAGTGACTTTTTTTTTCAGTCACTGGATGCAAATATTTTAATGGACTTATTAAAACAAACATTTCTAAGTAATATTTTCATGAGTGAGAGTTTTTGAGTTCATGAATGTGATTATTACTTTAGCCAGAGCAGTAAGTGATGTGCACTTCTGAAAGTCAAGTTCTCAAGTCTGGATTTAATTTAGCCTTTGCAAAATAAATAGATTAATTGTTTTGGCATTTCATAAGCATTAAAACAAACAAACAGACGTTGTTTTGAACAAAAAAGAAATAAAACATAGACTCTAAAGGAAACATTTCAGTGGGAATTCCAACTTTTTCTTTTTTTTCTGTTGAAAACTCAAAAAAGCCGTTTACTTCCAAATGGAGGTGAAGTGACAAAGGTTTCCTGAAAAACTGAGGAAACACCCCCAAACTGACATTTCCACAGAACAATTAACAACACTTCAAAAGAGGAAATAAAACTGCATGATACCAATTCCATTTCCTTCAACACTCTCACTCATCTGCTGACCACACAGGACTCCACATCAGCTGTAAAAGCCATAACACTCACAGCACAAGCCAGAAGCACAGCGTATAACATCCCAAAATGCTTGTTAAAATTGGGCAAAGGGGAGCTCCAGCCTTGCCTTCTTGCTCTGGGTTTTGCCATCCAAAAGCTAGCATGTTGAGCAAGTGTTTTGCTGATTAAGGTCACCAATTAAACTCGGACACCAGAGTGAAAAGAGCAGGCGTATTTTACTAGAAATAACTAAATAATGTAACAGAGTAATACAGAAAACATACAGTAAGAAAAGACAGAATAGTGCACCTAAAGTAACAAACAGGAAAATGCAGGGTAATGCATCAAATCATTACTACCTGAGAGAGAGAGAGAATAGTGATTAAGAAAGGTCCATCACCACTTGCATATGTTACCATCATCCAGATCCGCAGTCGCTGGGGAGCCCCGGTTACAGCGAGGATTTGGAGAGCCTGTCCCGGCAAGTGGGAAATCCTACGCGGTGCGTCCACCCGTAGGTGAGGCTTCCAAAGTCGCTGTGAACGGGCCCAGCCTTATATACCTAAAAATCAGCAAGCCAGAATAACTGGCACCTTTGTTTAAGTGAAACATCTGGTTTCACTCTCACATTAGATTCCCCCAGAGCCTGGCCAGGGCTCAAGGGAGAAGCTAAGGGAGTTTCCCTGCTTACCTAATTGATTTATGTCCTTTTCAGAACAAGGCCACACATCTGGTCCCAAGGCCAGACAGCTGGCATCATGGCCTTGTTAACTTGCTCCTACACAAAGAAGGAAGAAGACATATTCGGATAGACATGCTTTATGATATCTAAGTGTGGCAGGCATCGGCAAGAGCATAAGTATGTACTATTGGAAAAATAAAGGGCTTTGCTTGTTATAACTCTCATAGAGTTGTGCAGGTCCAATATCCTCCCGCAACATCTAAGCTACATCTTTCATTAATGAGCATACATATTTCGCTAATGACTACATACTAAGTTAGCAGCTTCGGCTCAGGGCCTGTTGTTCAGGCTTCAGTATTTCAATGCTTTAGCACTTTTTAAATCAGCATAAGTGGGTTGTTATAACTTAGTACAATACCTACTAGCACAATGGTTATCAGTTATAAAATATACAGGATTCATCTATAGGTCAACTCTGGCTTGGGCCTGTTGTCCAAGACTTAGCACTTCACCAAGTCATTTTATTTCTTTGTGTTCCACTGATAAAATATTTTCTGGTTTGCAGGGGAGGTCTAATTTTTAGGTCTATTTAATGTTTGTAGAAGATATTTCAAAGACATTTATTTGTTAATGTTGCAATATGACTTCATAGTATTTTCAACACTGATAAGATATCCCTTTAATAGCAGTTTTTGTTTTACCTGTTTCACACATCTTGTTTTTACTGAAGCCTGTTTTTCAACACTTGCAAGCCCTAAGAGCAGATCTGATCTCTTTAATTTCTTCTTAAAAATACAGGTTACTTTAAGGGATTATTCTAGACGTGGAAAGTGTTTTCAAGATCCTGAGCCAGGTGTTTTTGAGACGATATTACCAAAATCCTTAAACTGAGAAGTAGGTTCTTGCTGAGATGAATATTTGACCTAAAATTCTGATAATTTTATGTTTAATGATTTTCTGTCTATCCTTTTCCTTGACCATCACAGTCACAGTATTTGGGTATGTCACACTCAGGTATAGATTTTTTCTTCACAACCTCTCTGAGATAAGAATGAAATATTATCTCTATTCCACAACTGAATAAAATATGGTGTACTAAAGGACTTGCCTGTAGTCACACAGGCCATATTCGAAAAAGGACACAAGATGTCAAATATATTGTTATCCATCGTAACTCAGCCTGCCTAGTAGCCAGGCAAATAAGCAATGAAGATTTACATGAGTAGCTCTTTAGAAGTTGTTTTTTTTAATAGATAATACCCCCAAAACACTTTCAATATCAAGGTGTAAATAATGTTCCTACACCAAGATGCTGGGTGGATGCTTTGCACTGATATTGCTTGGTCAGAGGCACAATCCCATGGAGACTGAGGACTATGTTCTGTGCAAAATACATCTTTCAGCACTAAAACAGAACCATTTGTATCAGTGCAGTGTGGCGTGTCTTCATCAGGGATGTCTCAAAAATAACTGGTGTCATAATCACAATGATACATATTTCCTCAATCTGGGTAACACAGGCAGCTTTATGGAAATCATCTCTATATTTTGGGGAAATTTTCAAAATTAGTAGCGAGCTGTGTATCTGTGTTCACATGTATCAGATTTTTATATTTGCAAACAGTTGATATATTTTAAGACGGTCCTTCTTGACACAAATCTAATTTCCTTGGATGCCTTTGGATATTTGTACAGAAGCATTAGACACATGAAAGAATTTTTTCCCAGGTTGAAATTCCACCTACCTAATATGAGCTACTTAAAAATCAAGTATCTGATCTAAATTAACTCATAAAGCTCCTTCTTTAGTCCCTTCTTGAAAGCAACTCATGCTATGTGAAGATCTGACATACACAGAATGAACTGTCCTGTCAAGGTCTTTTCCATGGCAGGAAATTATATTCACGAAACTTCTGGATGCATAAAACTTAAAGATTATTTCCACTTTGGAGTGGCACTCCAAAGGCTCTCTGGAAATTTAGTCCTAAAAGTCACCTTGGATCTTGCAGTCAACAGTCTTGGTAAAAATGACCCTTTCTGATAAATTCAGAGTTTTTAATGAGACCTGCTATGAGGCTCTTTATCATTAAGAAGTAGCATTCACAGGAAAGCACATAGGTAACATTTTCATAAAGTATATTTAAAAGAACCAGTCAAGAATTCTGGCCAAAATTAATTCCAAGGCTAAGAAGCAGCAAAACCATTCAGGCAAATCTGCTTGAGTATTTGCATTTTGTCATGAGAGGGATTTAAGAGGATGTAACTTCAGGCTCAATTCTGTACCAAGGTAAATATAGATTGGTGAAAGGCTTTGCAGGGAAGGGGATGAGAAGGGAAACAGGGAGCTCATTTGTTTGCTTATTTGGTTCTTAAGCCATTTTTTTATAACTGAAAACTGTTTGATCACTTTGCGTACTCCATAGGTCCTCTTTGAACATTTAGTCCTAAAAGTTTACTCGGAAGCTGAAATCAATTTACAGGGTGGATAGCACACAAAAATAACCTCTCTCTGATACACGCAGTCTTTTAAATAGCATCCTCTATGAAGCACTAAAGCTTTAATATCAACAATATCCCTGAAATGAGGGGAGTGAAAAAACAAAACATGAAGTGCAGAAACTGCTATCAATTTCATTCACAGTGGCAGAATGAGTCTAATAGCAGAGACGTTTATGAGTCATAAATTACCATTTATAAATGCAGTGTTTAGCATTCATTTCAATGGACAACATATGGTAGCAACATTTCTAAATAGCTTCAACTGATAAATAGGCCAGTGAAGTGGCTCAATTTGTTAAAATGCTAAAACATTAACTACTGCATGTGGTGGTGGCATGTTTGAATCCCTAACACTGTCTGTCTGCTTAGGCCTTATGGAAATAGACACTTGCCTTGAATTTATGAACTGGCACAGTCAGTCTAATTTTCATAATGATTTATGAGAAATCACCGTTTGCAGACTGGGTGATCCATCTATGACTGTTAACCTCAGTCCTACCACATTATATAACATGACCACATCCCACATGTTTTAGCCCCTGGTGTCTTGAGAGACTGATTGATTTCTTAAGGAGGTTTAAATCTTATATTTTGTCCTTTTAAAGGAGTTATATAACGATTTGAACCTGATCATTATTACAGAGACTAATTAACACAAACATTTCAGCCAAAAACTCACATGATGTCATCTCTGCTCCTGTCACAGCTGTAGTGTCGTATGCACATCATACACAGATGCTCCTTCTTTCACCTTATGTAATGACAAAACTAATTTTCAGTTTAAAAAAAAAATAAATCAGTGCTAGGACTGAAGAAAATAGAAATGCTCTAGTGACTGCAATATTATAGTAACAGAATCTGACTGATCTTTATGGAAACTTTGGATTGGTTTGTTTCTACTCTATCTGTATCTAAATAGCTTTCTTCGGTCCTGTCAATGATTTTTAAAAACAGTCTTGATACTTGTACAAAGCCAAAGCAGCTCCTCAGGCCTCCAAAATATAGTGCAGATTGGTGGGTGCGGAGGCTCTAGCACAGCTGAATAAAAATTACCTGGGAAACTCAACATTGTAATTTCTTTTTCTTTTTCCTCTTTTTCCTTTTATTCTTTCTTTTTTTTTCTTTTCTTTTTTCTTTTCCTTCTTCTTCTTTTTCTCTTTCTTCCTATCTATCTTTTTTCTTTCACCACAATTCACAATCACCTTCACTGTATGGTTAGTTATTTTAAAGAAAGAGGATTGTCCTTCATACCTTCCTTTTCTCATTGCTGGTCATAGAAGTACAAATTCATAGGGCTGTTCTGTGACTGTCCAATAATATATGTGGTGTAGTTCATGAAGTCAGAAACACAGCAGAACAGGTTTCTGCATCCTGATAACATTATAAAGAACTTCTTGGGTGTGTTGCATGGGGTGTTTAAAAAATGGTGCCTGAGTTTGCTTTGGAAACAGACTGTCATCTAGAACTGATGGGTGGGATTCCTGTCATCCAGCAGAAACATCTACAGTGGAGACCTTTGTCTCTAAACTTGCTAGGGAAAGATTCGTCTTATTCTAAAGTGGATTTATAAACCAGGTCAGGTGAATTTCTCTTCATCAGCTATAAAGGGAGTCTAAAATTTAGGTCAGGCATCAACTAAGCACTTATTCATCCTTTCTGAATAAGATTTTTATGCTGATAGCTCTTCTGTTTTGGGATGATGCTTTAACGACAATGACAACTGCAACAATAATAATAGGAATTATGATGATGACAGAGATAATGATGATAATGATGAAGAGAAATATGTAGTGGTACCTAAAAATCATAGGCAGAATGGATCCCATTACATTTGGTATTATGGAAACTTTGAGGGTTAATCAAACATGCCAAGATAAATCAGATATACAAAAACCACACGCATACACTGAAATGTGAGTTTATTCTTCATATTCAAGGATGGGAATAGAAGTGGAGTACATCCTTGCAATCACTTGTTAAAGCATCTGGTTCCATTTAAATTTCTAATGATATAGATACCCTTGGTATCTCATCTCAAGATGAGTCAATCAAAAGACCTATGTGCAGCTCTACAGAGCATCCTTTAAGAAGAGCTGCTCTGGTAAGCTTGCCTTTTCAACTTTTTTCCCAGGAGGAGCTGAAAGGCTAGGGTTTATTGAGTGTTTACAGTTTCAAAACCTAGGAATATGTAAGGATTTAATGAGCTATTGATTTTGAAGCTGTAACCATTTGAGAAGCAATATTTTGCAATAGTTTAAGGAAATAGCTTAGATGACAGCTTTTCAATCATCTCAACTTCTAGGGAGAATCAAATGAGCAGGATTCAACCATTCACACTGGAATTAGTAAAGAAACTAATGAAGATGTCTATTTTGCACTGCAAATATCTGCAGACTGCTCTTTGTGTTTTCTTTTGTGTTTAAAATAGTTTGTGTAAATTCCAAACTTTCATGAGTGGTTATGGCTAAGACAAGTGAATCAGCCAATATCTGAGGAAGAAAATTTCCAAGCGAGGAAGAAGAATCTGTGTCTGACAGTTCAATTTCAAACATGATCCAAAAACCAGCAATCTATGCCAAGGTGCTCCAAAGGAAATACTGTCTTTAAATACAAGCTTCTCAGCAGGCCAGATACCCTGCCATGGTTTGAGCTTAGAGGGCAACTGAGTAGCATGCAGCCACTCACTCCCCCCTTCCCCCACAGTGCTGGGAAGGAGGAAATAAAGCAAAAGGCCCAGGAAATTGAGATAAGGACAGGGAGGGATGATCTCATCCATCACCGTGACAGACAAAAGAAAGACTCGTTAGGGGAAGAAAACAACATAAATTTAATAGAGACACAAACAACAACACCACATAACAGACAGAGTAGGGGCGTGAGAAGCATTACCACATCTTGAAAACACCTTCCACCATCCCTCCCTTCTTCCCAGGCTCAGCTTTGTTCCCAATATCTTTACCTCCACTCCCCACAGCAGCACATGGGGCAGGGAATGGGGGGTGCGGTCAGTCCTGCCGCTTCTTCCACCTCAGTGTGGGGGAGAACTTCTGGCATTCTTCCCCTGTCCCAGCATGGTCCCCCTCTCACAGGAGACAGTCCTCCACAAACTCCCTCTGACATGAGTCACTCCCATGGGTGTGTGGGTCACCCCCACGTGTTGCAATTCTCCCAGTGCCAAACTACAACAGCGGGGCCTTCTTCCCATAGGGCCCAGGCCTTCTTCAGGCACAGTCACCTGTTCCAGCGTGGGGCCCCCCCACAGGCTGCAAGTCATCATCTGCCTCACCATAGACCCCCATGAGTGGCAGGGGGGGTGGCCCTGCCATCTCACCACTGGATACAGGGGAGTTTCTGCTCCGGCGCACCTCCCCCCCCTTGTCCTCCTTTCTTCCACTGACCTCAGTGTTCGCACAGATGTCCTCCTTGCAACTCCTCTTCAGAACTCCCACAATTCCTCCCAGGTTTCCATTCTTAAATATGTTATCACAGAGGCACAGCTAATTGGCTTGGTCTTGGTGCAAAGGCAGGTCTGACTTGGAGCTGGGGGAGCTTTGAGAAGTATCTCACAGGGGGCCACCGCTGTAGCCCCCTCCCCTGCTACCACACCCCCCCCAATCAACCCCCCACCCCCCCTCACTCAAACCAGGACATACCCTCACTGGCTTGATTTCCAGAGAAGCTGAGCAGCTCAACCTTTAACAAAGCCTTTAAGAGTAATAGCTGGTCAGGACCTAAAAAATCAGGCACTGAACAACTGATCTAAAACCTGTCAGAATGAAAGGTTTGGAAGTGTACTTTTATTTAAGGAATCTCTATGTCCCTTCATATTATAGTTATAATTTTCTTTTATGATTGCCAAACAGTCAAGATAGGATTGTCTCTGCTGATCAGATGTACCTCAAGGTGGTATAGAGCTGAGCTCAACCCAGATGTGTGAGAAGGAGTAAATGGCTATGGGAAGGAGACATTTCTCTCTTTTATACTTCATTGTTTGACCTATAGAGTCCTTTCACATTGGCTTAACAGCGTTACCATTATACAGCTCATTAGTTCTTGCTATTTCTTGACTGAACAGTCAGGTAAAACATGTTTAATTTATGCCTAGTTTAGGACTGAAATATATTCTCCATAAAACTTTAAAAATGAAAAAAAAATATAAAAAATGTTCCCTCCAGCATAACCATCACTAAGAAATAATGAACTTGTTTATCATTCCTATTTTATGTCTGATACTTCAGGCATTTCAAGAGCCCTTTTCTGACTATTATCTACCGCCCTTCAAACCCTTCATGTTTTTATCCTCTCTTTTATATCAGTAATAGGTTTTAAGATTCATAGTAATAAATGCAAATATATTACTGTTTTAGGGCAATAAAATTGTTCTTTAACAGTTAACTACACTCTTTGCAACAGTGAAAAGCATTTTAAATTAGCAGTTGGAGAAAACTAGGATATTGGGACACAGAGACAATATAAGACTGCAGCAACCTATTGGCTGTTACCTAATGGAAAAGTTAGTTCATTAATGCTCAAGTCAGTTGTTGATTACTAAAAGCCGCAATGTGAAAATTGACTCCTGCCTAATGCCTTGTTCTTAGCTGAAATGGTTTTCTAGAATCCCTGTCTAGAGTTATTCACAAATTTTAAAGAAAGGAGAACAGAAAAAGTTTATTTTTCCTTTTTTTTTATTGGCATTGAGAATGCCATTTGTCTAGAAATTTAGCAAGGTTTTTTTTCTGTTTCCCAGGAATCCCTATCTGTAGTAACGTCTTGTCTCAGCCCCAGTTCTAGGAAGCATCTGAGAATGTGCTTATCTCTTAGCAAATATATAGATAAGCCGGATAAAGCCAAAGGAACTATCTAGCTAGCTCCTTAGCAACAAGTAGTCCATCCATTAGGATAACGGTGTCAGAGTCGTAAAGCTGGATTCAGGCTTGCTATATGCTGGGGAACTGATGGGTGACCAACGCAAAGATATTTAAATCTACACTGCTTGATGGAGCACAGCACTCTCCAAGCTAGCATTATTCTGAGCTGGTGTGCCCATGAAAAAAACCACAACAATGCTGCACAATGCAGGAGCTCTATTTCAGGGCTGGAAACAATATCACAGCATTAGGATGGTGCTGTGCCCACGTTAATAAGCCCTGCTTACAAGCAGGCTCAGCTGACAGCGATTCAGATCTCTCTGTACTGTGCTTCATTGCACTGCGCAGATCTATAGCCCCAGATCCTCAAAAGAACTGAACACTGTGGGAATTAGGAGCCTACTCTAAACATGTTTAATCTCCCTCCTGTAAATCAGGGATAATAAATAGCACTTTCAACTTCATGATGGCAAGAATAAATACATTAAAACTCATGAGCCACTAAGTTACTATCACACTGAAGGTTCTTTAGTTCTGTTTCTGTGATGGATGGATGAAGTTAAGCATATTGTTTTAATCCTTTCCTTGACCATAGTCAGTGCTATGGGAAACTCTCCTCATAACTGATCTGTCAGCAGACAATCTGTTTCCTGGATTGTAATGTTCTATAATTTTGTTAGTGGGAAGATGCATATGAAGCAGCTTTTTAATTTTTACACATTTTTTGACACATTTATGGTACAATTAGCAATCAAGATTTTTCAGTAGAAAGTACATAGGGGAGATTTCGGTTCTATCACCTATTCAAAATTCAGTGTTCAATCTTGGACAAGTTATTTGTTTGAGCAGTAACATTATTGGAAAGTATGGAGGAAAATAACCTTCACAGAGTGATTGTCGAGAATTGGGATTTACTGTAGCTGAGGATAGGGGTATGTATTTCATATGTATTAGAATTCTTTTGTAATGTTTTGGGGTTTTTTTCCTTGTAAATTTTATCTGTGGATTTCGCAGTTCCCTCAAAAGCTTGATTGAGATGGGTGTCACAGCACAGAGAATTTCAGGAACCAGATGAAGTTCTCTGGAAATGGACGTAGGATTTGCTCATAGACAATTCAGTGATTCTCTCGCATCACTAAGAGTTCAACTCACCCACTTTCAGCACTAAATGATGTACAGGTAAGATGGGAAAGTCATTAGCCCATTAGCTACAGAATTGCGAAAACAAAGCTATGATCACTTCCAGCATATTTTGAAAGTCTTTAGTCCAGCTAGCAAGTCTGCGGACTCTAAGAGATCAGATATGACTATTGTTCAGTCATGACACAATTTCAGTAATTTTTATTCAGACCCAAAGGGTCTACTTTAAGTTTTCTTGGGTTCCATGTAGAAAGTTGTACCGGGTCTGGCTGAGCCAGAATTGGTTTTCCCCTGTAGCAGCCCTCATGGTGCTGTGTTTGATGTTGGGAGCTGGCAGGGTGTTGATAGCACACTGGTGTTGTGGCTACTGCTGAGTAGTGCTTACACAGCACCAAGGCTCTTTCTGACATTTCCCCCCCACACACAGTGGGACGGGGTGGGCAAGATCTTGGGAGGGGACACAACCAGGACAGCTGACCCGAACTGACCAAAGGGCTATTCCAGACCATATGACGTCTGCTCAGTATAAAGCTGGGAGAAAGGAGGAAGGGGGTGGGGTCACCCTTGGTCCTCCGAGGCAACCACTACGTGTATTGGAGCCCTGCTTCCTGAGAAGGCCCGACATCGCCTGTTCATGGGAAGTAGAGAATAAATCTGTTTTCTTTTTTTGCTTCCGCGCGCGGACCTTTGCTTCACTTTGCTTATATTAAAACTGCTGTTGTTTTACCCACAAGGGTTGGTTGGTTTTTTTCCTTCTTATATTCTTTCTCCTCTTTGCCCTGTTGAGAAAAAAAGGGGAAGGGGGGGGGAAGTGATAGAGCGACTTGGTGGGTACCTGGCATTTAGCCAAGGTCAAACCACCACAGTCTTTTTTGGCGCCCAACGTGGGGCGGGACAAAGGCAGTTTTATATTAATTGTGCTATAGCTATAGCAGTTAGCAAGCGACAAGCTCTTGTGCTGGTCACGGGTTTGTTGATTGCTCTGCTTATCTTTATTTTGCTAAGCTCGGGAACATGCTGGAAGAAATTGGGAACATCATGAGTGGTTTTATTCTGCAAGCTCCCGAAGTACTTATTCACCCTTATGTTAGCTCTTTGATACTGTTCATTAATGCTATTCGCCTATTGTGGGCTGTGTGAAGCTCAGTAGGTTTCTGGTGTAAGAGAAGGCAAATTTTGAGTGAGTCAATACCAAAATGTGCCCTGAGGCGGCCTGTCCCTGGGTGGCAGGGGGAGTGGAAGGATTTGGGCAGATTCCTAGGACGGTTATCACCTCCTGTAGCCTGGGATCTTACCCCTGAACAGGCAAGCAACCCTGCAAAATTGACACAACACCTGATAGAAGGGTGTCTTGTCTATCCCGATGAAAATCAGCAACTCCTAGCGCTGTACTGGGGCCTGGCCTGTGCTTATCGAGCTACAGTTCAGTGCTCTCAAAGGACTGTGGTGGAGATGGGAACTCAAACAAAAACAACAACAGCAGAGATTGCCCCAGTAGTAAAAAAGAAACAGTGGACAAGGAGAACAACAGGTCCATACCCTCGATTAATAAGGGAGGAGAAAGAGGAGGAAGAAGCGGGTCCTTCAGCAAAGGGGTCAGAAGAGGGAATAACAGAACTCAAACAGGAGGCAGAAACTACCCGGTCCCTGACATCATCAGAACTGCGAGATCTGCGGAAAGACTATAGCCGCCAGCCGGGTGAGCGGATTGCTGCCTGGCTGCTTCGATGCTGGGATAATGGGGCTGATCCTCAGCAGCTGGAAGGTAAGGAAGCCCAACAGCTGGGTTCCCTTGCTAGAGATCGAGGAATTGAAAGGGGAATTGGAAAAGAAACAGGAATTTGCAGTCTGTGGAGACGGCTCCTTTCAAGTGTTAAAGCAAGATATCCTTTCAAGGAAGATCTTACGGACAACCACCCAGGGAAGTGGACTACTGCAGATGAAGGTGTCCAGTACCTGAGAGAATTAGCAGTGCTGGAAGTCATCTATGGTGATCCAGATAATGATGAAGCCCCTAAAAATCCAGAGGATGTCCTGTGCACACGGGCCATGTGGAGGAAGGTGATTAAAGGTGCACCATCCTCGTATTCTGCCGGCTTGGCTGCAATGTACTATCCTGAAATGGATATGGGAGAAGGACTAAGATGTACACCAACTGTGGAGGCAGTCTCTTCCTGGCTTCAGAACTTTGAAGAGAATCTTGGTACCTCCTCATCTCTACGGGTGAGTGCCTTAGATGTCAGGAGCACCCCAAGAAATCAGTTCTCTTCCACCCCAGTCAGAGGGAAAGGGAAACCTAGGCGCATGACACGTGGCGAACTTTGGTTCTTCCTGCGTGACCAGGGGGAGGACATGAGGAAGTGGGATGGTCAACCCACCTTCAAGTTGGAAGCTCGTGTACATGAATTGTGAGGAAAGATCCCTGCCAAGAAGAAGACATCCAAGAAGGTTTTTAATGTAGCTGGTGTGAAACCGCAAGAAAGTAATCAGCGATCTCCCAGATACAGGAAGACTGAGATCACCTCCCTTGGCCCTGATGAAGGAGTTTCCGGCCTGGCACAGCAAGGGTCAGACAGTGAATACTCCGACCAAGAACAGGAATAGAGGGCCCCTGCCTCCAGCCAGGAGGAGGAAAGGGATGATCGGGTGTATTGGACAGTGTGGATTCGATGGCCTGGCACATCAAATCCACAGAAGTACCAGGCTTTAATCGACACCGGGGCACAGTGTACATTAATGCCATCAAGTTATAGAGGGGCAGAACCTATCTGGATCTCAGGAGTGACAGGGGGATGTCAAGAACTGTCAGTACTGGAGGCCGAGGTTAGCTTGACCGGGGACAAGTGGGAAAAACATCCCATTGTAACTGGCCCAGAAGCCCCTTGTATCTTGGGCATTGACTACCTCAAGAGGGGGTATTTCAAAGACCCAAAAGGATACCGATGGGCTTTTGGTGTGGCCAGTGTGAACACAGAGAAGGTCAAACAGTTGTCTAATCTGCCTGGCCTCTCGGAAGATCCTTTTGTTGTAGGACTGTTGCGAGTTAAAGAACAACAGGTGCCAATTACTATGAGGACTGTGCAGCGACGGCAGTATCGCACGAATCGAGACTCTCTGGCTCCCATCCAAGAACTGATCCGTCAACTGGAGACCCAAGGTGTCATCAGTAAGACACATTCGCCTTTTAATAGCCCAATATGGCCAGTGCGAAAGTCTGACGGAGGGTGGAGGTTGACAGTAGACTATCGTGGCCTGAACGAAGTGACGCCACCACTGAGTGCTGCTGTACCAGATATGTTAGAGCTCCAGTATGAACTGGAGTCAAAGGCAGCCAAGTGGTACGCCACAATCGACATCGCCAATGCATTCTTTTCAATTCCTTTGGCAGAAGAGTGCAGGCCACAGTTTGCTTTCACGTGGAGGGGTGTCCAGTACACCTGGAATTGACTACCCCAGGGGTGGAAGCACAGCCCCACTATTTGTCATGGACTAATTCAAACTGCACTGGAAAAGGCTGATGCCCCTGAACATCTACAGTACATCGATGACATCATTGTGTGGGGCAACAAGGCAGACGAAGTGTTCAAGAAAGGACAAAGAGTAATTGAGATTCTTCTGAGAGCTGGGTTTGCCATAAAGAAAAGCAAGGTCAAGGGACCAGCACAGGAGATTCAGTTCTTGGGAATAAAATGGCAAGATGGACGCCGCCATGTGCCTATGGAGGTTGTCAACAAGATAGCAGCTATGTCTCCACCGACCAACAAGAAGGAAACACAAGCTTTCTTAGGACTTGTGGGATTTTGGAGGATGCACATTCCAGGTTACAGTCAGCTGGTGAGCCCTCTCTATCAAGTAACCCGAAAGAAGAACAATTTTGAGTGGGGTCTTGAGCAACAACAAGCCTTTGAGCACATCAAACAGGAGATAGCTCGGGCGGTAGCTCTTGGGCCTGTTTGGACAGGACCAGATGTGCAAAATGTACTTTACACATCAACTGGGGAGCATGGCCTCACATGGAGCCTCTGGCAGAAGATAGCAGGTGAAACTCGGGGTCGACCATTAGGATTTTGGAGCCGGGGATATCGAGGATCAGAAGCCCACTACACTCCAACTGAAAAGAAGATACTAGCAGCATATGAGGGGATTCGAGCCGCTTCCGAAGTTGTTGGTACAGAAGCACAGCTCCTCTTGGCACCATGATTGCCTGTACTACATTGGATGTTCAAAGGAAACATCCCTTCTACGCACCATGCAACCAGTGCTACCTGGAGTAAATGGGTAGCGTTAATCACGCAACGAGCTCGACTGGGAAAACCCAACCATCCAGGAATCCTGGAAGAGATCATGGACTGGGCAGAAGGTAGAGATTTTGGAGCACTGCCTGAGGAGGTGGCTCGTGCCCAAGAAGCACCACCATATAATGAGTTACCAGAAGATGAAAGGCGGTATGCTCTGTTTACTGATGGATCCTGTCGTGTGGTAGGAAACCATCGAAAGTGGAAAGCTGCTGTGTGGAGCCCCACAAGACAAGTCATTGAGGCCACTGAAGGAGAGGGCGAGTCAAGTCAGTTTGCAGAAGTAAAAGTGATCCAACTAGCCCTAAAGATTGCTGAACGAGAAAAGTGGCCAGTACTGTATCTCTACACTGACTCCTGGATGGTGGCTAACGCCCTGTGGGGGTGGCTACAGGAGTGGAAGAAGACCAATTGGCAGCGCAGAGGTAAACCCATCTGGGCTGGTGCACTGTGGCAGGACATCGCTGCCCGAGTGGAAAACGTGGCTCTAAAGGTACGTCATGTAGATGCCCACGTGCCCAAAAGCCGTGCCACCGAAGAACATCAAAACAATGAGCAAGTAGACAAGGCTGCCAAAATTGAAGTAGCTCAGCTGGACCTGGACTGGGAGCGCAAGGGTGAGCTATTTGTAGCTCGATGGGCCCATGAAACATCCGGGCACCTCGGGAGAGATGCAACGTACAGATGGGCTTGTGATCGAGGGGTGGACCTGACCATGGAGGCCATCTCACAGGTCACTCATGAATGTGAAGCATGTGCTGCAATTAAGCGAGCCACACGAGTAAAGTCTCCCTGGAACAGAGGGCGATGGCTGAGTTTTCGATATGGTGAGGCCTGGCAAATTGACTATATTGGACCATTGCCACGAACACGCCAAGGCAAACGCTACATACTCACCATGGTGGAAGCAACTACTGGTTGGCTTGAGACATGCCCTGTCAATCATGCCACTGCCCGAAATACCATCTTAGGTCTTGAAAGGCAAATTTTATGGCGACATGGTACTCCTGAAAGAATCGAATCAGACAATGGGACCCATTTTCGAAATAATCTTATAAACTCCTGGGCAAAGAAACACGGCATTGAGTGGGTGTATCACATCCCTTATTACCCACAAGCGTCTGGAAAGATTGAAAGATACAATGGACTGTTGAAGACTATGTTGAGAGCATTGGACAATGGGGGATGGAAACACTGGGATATAAATTTAGCAGAAGCCACTTGGCTAATTAACACCAGAGGATCTGTTAACCGTCCTGGTCCTGCCCAAACAAAACCCCTTCATACTGTGGGAGGAGATAAGGTCCCTGTAGTACACACAGGGAAATGGCTGGGGAAGGCAGTGTGGATTGCTCCTCCCTTGGGAAAAGGCAAGCCCACTCATGGGATTGTTTTTGCTCAGGGACCTGGATGTACTTGGTGGGTAATGTGGGAGAATGGGGCTACTCAGTGTGTGCCTCAAGGAGATTTAACCTTGGGGGGGAAATAATCTGTGGGTTGAGTTGTATGTTGCAGGAAGTGATGGAGGAAGTAGGAACGACGAAGAGTGAACCAGATACGTGCGATGATGACCCAAACCTAGCCGGTGCTGGAGTCCAACAGTCAAACATACTGCTCCTGTCCTGAACATCCATCTTGACAGATGGGAGCCAAGTCACTGAACATCTGGAGGAGTGAAGAAAGCTTACGGAATGAATAAATGAGTGTTATGTGGGACCTGGGCATGACGTAAATGGTATGGAAAAAGGGGTGGAGACTGTACCGGGTCTGGCTGAGCCAGAATTGGTTTTTCCCCTGTAGCAGCCCTCATGTTGCTGTGTTTTATGTTGGGAGCTGGCAGGGTGTTGATAGCACACTGGTGTTGTGGCTACTGCTGAGTAGTGCTTACACAGCACCAAGGCTCTTTCTGACATTTCCCCCCCACCAGTGGGACGGGGTGGGCAAGATCTTGGGAGGGGACACAACCAGGACAGCTGACCCGAACCGACCAAAGGGCTATTCCAGACCATATGACGTCTGCTCAGTATAAAGCTGGGAGAAAGGAGGAAGGGGGTGGGGTCACCCTTGGTCCTCCGAGGCAACCACTACGCGTATGGGAGCCCTGCTTCCTGAGAAGGCCCGACATCGCCTGTTCATGGGAAGTAGAGAATAAATCTGTTTTCTTTTTTTGCTTCCGCGCGCGGACCTTTGCTTCACTTTGCTTATATTAAAACTGCTGTTGTTTTACCCACAAGGGTTGTTTTGTTTTCCTATCTTATTTTCTTTCCCCTCTTTGCCCTGTTGAGAAAAAAGGGGGAAGGGAGGGGGGGAAAGTGATAGAGCGACTTGGTGGGTACCTGGCATTTAGCCAAGATCAAACCACCGCAAAAGTAATATGCTGTTTATGACTAACTGAATTACCTATTGTATTTCTTCATATGCAGTGAGGTGGTCATAAAAAAGGACCATTCAGCCTATTCAGACAGGTACTCCAAGTAATAGGGTCTGGCATAATATAGATAACAGAGAAAATACGCATTGAAAACATTAATGCCTCCAGTCCTAAGCTGGTTGCCACAAACCCAGTTCCATCATCTTTCTACAGATTCAAGAAGCAAGTGTGACTAGCACAGACATTTTGTTGTGGAAATGCACAGAGCATCACCGCTGCTTTAGAAACATGGCAAGAAGACATCCACAAGAATCTCTGCATGAAGCCAGCTCATGCACAGCAAGGTCAATGCTATGCTTGAGCACAAAGATCATGTTAAACCTAAGTTACTATGCCTTGCTTCTGTACCAAACTCCCCAGAACTACTTAATTAAAGAGAAACATGCAGAGATACCCTTGTTCTGCACGGGGCCAGCATATTTCCTTCATGCTAATTAACTTGGGCTCTGAGCACCATGAGAAGGTGGCTATCTGGTCTTGAAATAGCCTTGGAAGCAATATGCTTTCATGTAGTCCTGTGCCAGAGCCAAAGGTCTGCTGTACCCAGCTTGCTGTCACTGTTTCTGTCAGACTTGAGCTGGCTCTGAGAGTGGGATTCATCTCACTTAACGTTAGATGTCTGCACTACAGACATCTACATCTCGATTAGTCATCCTTGTCTCCCTTTATAGTCAATGGAAAGAAACAAACATGATTCACCTCATTCTAAAACAGACATCTCAAATGTGGATGAATCATACCTCTACAGTGTCTGTTTTGCTCAGGCAGTGAGAGAAAATGATGGAAAC
Source organism: Strix aluco (assembly GCF_031877795.1). Taxonomy (NCBI): domain Eukaryota; kingdom Metazoa; phylum Chordata; class Aves; order Strigiformes; family Strigidae; genus Strix; species Strix aluco. The sequence goes on from NC_133970.1 coordinate 39,997,097, forward strand.
ACGGGGATGGTGTCAGGAAAGAAATTAGAGCTTGAAAGTTACCAAGTGGCAGCACCTGTTTTGCTGATCGAGGATGCCAATTAAACTCAGACACCAGAGTGAAAATAGTAGGCTTATTTTACTGTTAATAATTGAAGGATATAACCAAGTAATACAGAAAATAAGCAATAAGGAAAATACAGACTAGTACACTTAATTATTAATACATACAGTTAATTACAGAAAATAAGAATAAGCAAGGCAATGCACCTAATCATTACTACATGATGGGGAGAATAGTGATTAAGAAAGATCCATCACCACTTGCATACGTTACCAACATCCAGATCCGCAGTCGCTGGGCAGCCCCGGTTACAGCGAGGATTTAGAGAGCCTGTCCCAGCAAGTGGGAAATCCTACGCGGTGCGTCCATCCGTAGGTGAGGCATCCAAAGTCGCTGTGAGCGGGTCCAGCCTTATATACCAAAAATCAGCAAGTCAGAATGACTTGCACTTTTCTTTGAGTGGAAACATCTGGTTTCATCCTCCTGTTGGATTCCACCCAAAGCCTGGCCAGGGCTCAGGGAGGAGAACCAAGGGAGTTTCTAACAAGGCCAAACATTTGGGTTCTCAGCCTTGAACGAGGCTAAACAAGGGAAGTTGGATACGCATTCTCACGATGTTTCATCCTCACTACTGATTATATTTTGTCTAAGCTACATCTTTCACTAGTGAGCATACATATTTTGTTAATGATCAGATACTAATTAATAAATGCTAATGGCAATACAGATTTTACTAATTAACAGATACTAATAATGGATAACGTTTGGTTGTGAGGTTCATCTAGAGGTCAGTTTGTTTCAGGGCCTATTATTCAGGCCCTAGCACTACAGCACCTCATGGGAAGGGTCCCTGTGGGACATACAGGTAAATAGAGACAAAAAAAACATATAAACTACTTATTTATGGTCATGTGGCAACTGATTTGGAAACTCAGGAGACAGAGCATTACCTCCCAGTCAGGAATAAAGATGGACATTTTGGTCTTGGTTTCAACATTGATGGTAAAATTGCTGTGTTTAATCAATGAACTGTATGCATTTGCCTCCTCCCAAGGCAGGTCACTATGTGTTGCATCTCTCCAGTATCACAACATTAATTGAGCTAAATGAGATGCAAAGAACTTTGTAGGCTTTAGTGAACAACCTTAACCCCATTTCTTGTTCAGTATTCTTTCTTTTCTTTCTGGTGATTTATCAAAACCAGTGAAGCCTAGTGGTAGCAGTGTCCCATGGCTCCTATAATCTAGGCAAGTTACTTCATCTCTCCATTTACTGATTTTACAGTCTCAAAAAGTGAGATAACAATTCTTCTTCCCTTTTTGTACAGCAATTTTCCCTTTAAAACAAGTTTTAGAAGGGAAAGGGATTATATAATACTATACTGCAGCTGAACTTTCTCCCCAAATAGTGACAAAGTGCAGTTTTGTCCCATCCAAATGAGAAAATTTATCCAATTAAGTTTGGATGTTCACAAACTTCATGTTTTTGGGCAGCATTTGCTTCTGACCTATGTAGCATCCGCAAGAAGCTTGGGGAGTCATGTGGTCTAAAATAAAAAAAATCAATATGTAACAAAACAGCTTTTAAATGTGATGTTCTTCTAAAGCTTGAAACATGAGCAGTTAGTCGGGGATACACAATTTGTTGCCCTCATTTTCTCAAACTGGAGCTCTTTTAAAGCTTGCATCCCCTGCCTTTGCTCTTGACATTCAAATTGACTTTTTGCATTTCATAATGGTAGTTCCTGTCTTGCTTTCCACTTTATCTGCCAAACCCACTGCTGGGTCTTTCTCAGATGAACAAGAGTCAGGAGTCAGGGATAAAGCTGACTGAACTTATTTCAGTCATTTTGCTAAAGTACACCCTAGTACCAGCAAAGCAAGACAGGAAATTATTAGAATTGGACTGCTGCAATCAATGGCTTTCTCATCGATTGCTCAATTTTCTGACAAGCCCCAGTTCTTCTTAGGTTTCAGACATTAAAATAGTAGTAATAGCAGTAATAATAATAATAATAATAATAATGCTGTCCACTCAGAGAAAAACAAGGCAACCCCCCAGCACTTTAGACAGGAAAGTACTGTGTTATTGTCAGTGAAGGCTATCATCTCCATGTAACCTACAGAAATGCCCTCAGCCCACTGCTCCTATGCTACAGCACTGCCAGGGGCTCTTGTCTGCATGTTCTCCGGTGTCCTTGTTTCTGCAGGATTGTCTTGATTCATCTCAGGATCTGCTCACTAAATTCATTCCTGTCTGTTGGGGAAAGAATCAGACACTGAACAAGAACTTACTTGAAATGCAAGTGATGGGGGAGGAAAGGCTGCACTCTCACTCCCTGAACACCAGTCCTGAAGGAGCGGATTTCTACTTTGCAGCTTCTAGGAAATTTTGTTGCTCTGAAGAAACACCCGCTGGCGTTCCAGTCCCTGGCCTTGCGCACCTACCAGTCTGCCCTACGACATGAATTCTTTGGGCATGAAACATTCCCCCTTGTGGAAAATGTTGGAAAATGTCTAGCCTGCATGGCTCTGCAACAGATAATAAGTACATAGAACTGAGAGCAGAAACCACACCTATTTTTGCAGATGAACTGGGCCAAATTGTCCTGTTAACACCACCAGCCTGTATCCAAAGAATCCCACTGACCTCAGCAGAGCATAAGAGGAGAATTCAGCCTTAGCACACATCCCCTTGACTTGCGGAAACACGACTCCACAACCTATAAGGTTATAAAGTAGGTATGTTTATTCAGCGCTGAGACGCACGGGGGATCGCTCCACCACAAACGTGCGCACCTCTCGTGGCACCTTGTCTTGGCTTTATGCTACAAAGCATCACATATTCATAATATGCCTATACATATGCATGACCTATCCCTGCTTCGTATTATAATGAGCCTGAAAGTCTTTTTCATATGTTCCGCCCCGGTCTCCTCCTAGTCGCATCTGCGCAGTGTGTCCCGGTGGTCGTGGGCTGGGGTTGCAGAGATGAAGGAGCTCCTCTTCCTCACTGTTGAACTTTTTACCTCCGTTCCTTGCGCAGTCTCTGTCGCCTCCTGGACTCAGGCCGGACCATAGGGTTGGTTTTGACCAGTTTTTAGGGCTGTCTTCCTATTCCATCAGGAAGCGTTCCCTCACAGCTTCCATTAATCAAGGTTTCCATATTGTTCTGCTCTCTGGCCCATCGACTATGATCTATTATCCTATTCAATCTTAGTTATCTTTTAACTAATGGGCCTCTAGCCCCTAGCCTGATCTCTAAGTCTTCCATCTTTATCTCTAAACTAAGTTATACCTTCATTTCTTGAGTGCCTAATTTCTATATCCTATTTTAATTTCCTAGCTCCTCATCTCACCCTATGGCTGTACTACAGTACATAATTATTGCTCTTTGTTATTTCCATTGCAGTAGAACCCACAGGGTCAAACAAGGATCAGGATCCCGACAGGTGTAATACAAACATATAAGCAGTCATGGTGCCTGCACTAAAGACTTTACAGCCATGTCTCAGGAGAACATTTCTTCATCTAATAGACTTCTCTATTAAGAACTGCTAATTATTTAATTCAGTTTAGTTTTTTTTCTCTGCTTAGTTTCTTCTATTTCTCCTGCCTAGCTCCCCTAGACCATACTTAATAATTCTCCTTCCTTCACAGTGTCAACAGCTTTCCACACTATGCAAGCAGTTATTACTCCCCTTCTTGCTTCTTGATTGTCTCATCAGACACTTCTCTCCCAGTCACTTTCTGCTTTTCAATCAAATGTTGAAAACAACCATTTCTTTTCATTCTTTTTATTGTAACAACATCTTTGGATCATTATCATTTCAGAGTGGCTGAGTGACACAAGAGTTGTGCCTCCTCCCTGGGCCATGATGTCACATTTCCTTGCAGGACTCCTCAAAGTGCATTCACACTCTCTGTTGCTCCCTTTGCCTGTCTTTTACTACCAGAGAAATGGCTCATTGTCACCTCACAGGTTTCCTTCACTGTCATTGCAGCCTAAATATCACCTCTTGCATTTACTGAGTGACTAGTTGTGGTGGTTTCGGCCCTGCCGGGGTCTGAGACCACACGGCCGCTGCCCCTCCCCCACAAAGGGAGTGAAATACAAAGGACTGAGATAAGGAGAGGTTTAATACAACAGTGCAACAGCAACAAAACAAACAACAACAATAACAATAACTATAGGAGTCTGGGCCGTGCTGGAGGGAAGTTAGTGCAGTCAGAAGAATGCAAGGATGTGGTGGTTTGGCCTTGGCTAAATGCCAGGTACCCACCAAGTCGCTCTATCACTTCCCCCCCCTTCCCCCTTTTTTTCTCAACAGGGCAAAGAGGAGAAAGAAAATAAGATAGGAAAAAAAAAAAAACCAAACCAACCCTTGTGGGTAAAACAACAGCAGTTTTAATATAAGCAAAGTGAAGCAAAGGTCCGCGCGCGGAAGCAAAAAAAGAAAACAGATTTATTCTCTACTTCCCATGAACAGGCGATGTCGGGCCTTCTCAGGAAGCAGGGCTCCCATACGCGTAGTGGTTGCCTCGGAGGACCAAGGGTGACCCCACCCCCTTCCTCCTTTCTCCCAGCTTTATACTGAGCAGACGTCATATGGTCTGGAATAGCCCTTTGGTCAGTTCGGGTCAGCTGTCCTGGTTGTGTCCCCTCCCAAGATCTTGCCCACCCCGTCCCACTGTGGGGGGGGGAAATGTCAGAAAGAGCCTTGGTGCTGTGTAAGCACTACTCAGCAGTAGCCACAACACCAGTGTGCTATCAACACCCTGCCAGCTCCCAACATAAAACACAGCACCATGAGGGCTGCTATAGGGGAAAACCAGTTCTGGCTCAGCCAGACCCAGTACAAATGATGAAGACAAGGCCAGCAAAATAAGGCTGGCAAAAACACACAAGATAGCAGATAAGTGAGAAACATCTGTGGTCAGCAAAAGCACACAAGTCTGAGCAAAACAGGGTATGAGATAAGGGAGTTTTTGGCAAGTTTTGGGCTTTACGTACTAATTGCAATTAACCAATGCAAATGCTTGTAGAGGCGCATGAACAGCGCGTGCAGATAACCTGTAGCCTATTAGAAGATAGATGAGCGTGTGTACGGAACTTAGTAGAATATAAATGTAACCAGGTTTGGGGAATAAATGGACCATCTGATCATCATATTGGTTTTGTGTCATTCCTGTTCCCGCATGGAGAAGTAAGGACCTTGACAAATGGTGACCCCGACAAATAACAATAACAGTAATAACAATGAACAGAGCAAGATATATACCGATACAGCAGTGTAAGAGAGAGATCGCACAACACATGCTTTCCCCGAATCTCCCGCACTCCCGCTCTTGGGCGCCATGAGGTGACGTCAGCATGGTATTGAATAACCCGGCTAGAGCTTCCCCCGCACTGCTGGGGAAACTTAACCCTATCCTAGCTGAACCAGGACACTATTTCAGATTATCTCTTTGAACACCTCTCTCCAGAGGCATTAGATGATTTTTTTTTCCACTGTTCCAGACTGAATCTCATTTCCCCGTTTCCTTCTCATATTTCTAATGTCTCTAGATCCCTTTGTACAACTTCTTCATCTCTGCTGTAATTCGCACACAGAAATCTCAGTAGGTCTTGCCTGGAAGCCTGTCTCTGTGGCTTCCAGAGGCAAAGTGTACCCTTTGCAGTGCAGCCACACCTTCAAAAGATCACAGGCTTTGACTCCCATAACTTACATGTAACTGCAACTGCAATTCTCCGTTCAGTGGCTAGCACTGGTCTCCACTCCACTGGTTTACTGCCAGTACTGCCATAGCAACATCCTGCTGTAAGGGGAATTTTTAGAAATGCAATGCTCAGGTTGTTTATTTCTTATAAGTCACATACAGTGCTGAAATAGCATTCACACTGCTCCATGAACTGGAACATTCTGTTAAACTGAAGTTTCCCATAAAAATTTCTTAGAGAAAGAATATTCTCCAAATGTAACTGCTTTCTGGTCCCACACTTTGTTAGACTAGAGCAGGGCAGGATAGGAATGGTGCTTTTTTTCCTTCTTTTTAAAAGGTTGAAAATTCATCAGACAACTTTCATCTTGTAGGTCATTAATCATACATTATTGGACATCTCCTAACCAACTGACTTTTCAAGAGGAAAACATGAACCAACATATCTGGAGTCAGGTGGTTAGACATCCCAAAGGAAATATCTTTAACTACCTTTAGTTGGAGAAAGAAGTTTTCTTACCTTCTCACTACAAGTGGAGTCTCTCCTCAAAAGTCCTTTTCATAACGTCGAATAAGGTGCAGTTCCTTTCTCATATGTGTTTGAAAACAGGTCATGAAAGGATCGGGCACCAGACACACTTTTTAGACAAGAAAGCTATACAAGCTCTCAGAGATAGGTTTGACTTGCCTCCACAATTTTCCCTATTAAGAAAAGAGTAGATGACAGTACTTCTTTTGATGATATCTGAATTTAAGACAAGGACATGTGATACAAGGAAATGATCACCTGCTTTGAAACTTATTTACTTATAGCAATTTATAATGATTTCTGAATATTGCTTAATAATCCTGCTTGCCCTGACTGTTCTGTGGAAGCTTACCAAGGGCTACTGCTACTGTGTTCAGCAAAACAAAGCAGTTTTCGGTGGAAACTTACCAAGAATTACTATGTTCGGCAAAAATGTTTCTTGTCCTTGGGAAGTAGATGTGCTCTAACTAGTTTAGTCTTGGTAATGAATAAGATAGCCATATATGGACAGTAGAAATGGATACACTGGTACTTTTAGATAAGATAGAATGAGTAAACTGGCTGAAAACACTCTTGCTATTCAATAAATTGGCTAAGAGAATCTGCGCATGCTCCGAGGAAAAGTACAAGGTGAGAAAGACTATGAGCCTGTGGGGACGAAATCCCGTGCAGGCCACAGGAGACAAGACCACAGACAATCAATATGATTGGAAGTCAAGCTCAAAGCTTTATTAGCAAGCAAGCCCTTATATACTCTTGTGCCTTCTAAAAATAGCAGCAAGCCCTTATATACTGTTGTGCATTCTAAAAGTAGCTCCCCTCGGTACTTTCCACAAACATTGCTACCCGCACACAGCCAGTAGATAAGTTCCTGCTTTTGCAATTCCAAAAGGTCCCTTCTTTATCAGTTTCTTCCTTAACGAGCACATTCTTTTCTTCTGGCCTTCTTGTAACTATTTCTTGTTTTCAGACGTCGTTAATCTTCTGACCCGAGTGCTGGTTGTACTTTTCCATTGTCAGTGTGGGCAGAAAGTTCAGTAAGCCAGCATGCATACCCACATCTCCCCCCTTTCTTTTTATTAAAGCCTCCATGCTATTTCCCACACAAGACAGACAACATCTCATTAAAACAGGAAGACAACATATCAATAATCCCACTATTATTATTGGTCCTGCTAACATTCTCAAAAGCTCTATAATCCACTTTGGCCACCCTAGACTTCCTAAAACTCATCCAAAGGAGAGGAGACTTGTAGAATCTTATGCATATTATGTTGCAATTGCTGAAACTGACTAAATATAGATTGAGAGTGATCAGAAAGATTCATAAAACACATGCCCTCAAATTCTTCACATCCTTGTCCTTGTGCCAGTAACAAAAATCTATAGCTGCTCTATTCTGCAAAACAGCATGCCTTACACTATCTACATCCATCAACAAATTACTTATTATATTAGATGTTAAATTAAATTGTTTTATACTCCAACAAGCCATTTTATTCAAGGTGGATAGGGCTTTTGCAACCCCTACTCCTGGGGCCAAGAGAGAGGCAGCAATAATCTCTCCAGGCCCCCATAATTCCACTTGGTCTCGGCAGTCTGGGGTGAGTTCATGATGTGTTATGGCCCATTTTGATCTTTGATGTTTTTTAAGATTTCTTATACTAGGGGCAAATAAAGTCAGCCTTCCCAGGTAACACGGACTTCCAACTACTTTGGCAGGATCCCCACATATTAAAAAATACCCAGGTGGTAACCTTTTAGCCAAACCATTATTCCATATTCCTCCTTCAAGATGTAGGCCCATTTTCAAAGCGTGCTGACCACCACAAAACCAAGTTTCATTTATGGGTATCGTGACAGGAGTCACATTCTGTCAGCCTTCCCATTTCGATCGATTTTCCCAACCCCAGCGAGCCCACAGTGTATCCCTCCCCCCAAACCGTATACATCCCCCGGGCTGATTCTGTGTGTTATTTCCACTTACTGGGGGAAGAGAGCCTCTCAGCTCTAACTCTTATAACGGAGGAGGGGCTGTCTGATTAAGATAATTCACAATATGTCCCTGTAGCATAGGCAAGCCTGCTTGTGGGCAACTTTTCGTTGCCTGTACTGCGTTGTTATACAATGCCCAACACGTCCCGTTAATGTCCTCTGTTCCCTTATTTATTCTTGCCATATTTTTAACAAACCCTTCAAAGTCCTGAGCTCTAAAATATGGCATACCAATCAAACAGGTCCGAAATGTGTTGGTAGCAGTTGCTAAACCTAGGCAAAATGCCTCCTGTCCTGATTGATTTGCTCAGGTTACCCAGAAATTCTTCCATGGGTCAATTGAACTAATTCCCCATATTCCCTGGCCCATTCCACCATACAGCGGTGGTAACTTCTCACAGCTTAGTACTTTTCCACAGTTCAGTGTTGCAGCTGTCCGCTGGTTTTCCCTGCCACCTTACCACAACTCAGCAGGTTCTTATCTATCTTCCAAGGCGTGTCCTTCATCAAACCCTAGCTATTTCTCAGAGGCTGTGTAAGGCTGACAGGCCGATGCCTCTCAATCCCCTTTCTTTGTTTTGCAGATGCACCTGCAAGACTTGTTTCAAGGCTTTATCAATTAAGGGTTAGGCAAACTTCAAAAAACACAGCATAATCAAAATAATTCCACAGAAGGCTAGAAACAATACAGCAGTTACAGTTACCAGTTAAAAAGAGTAGGCTAATTTCACTACCCATAATTAAGGGATATGACTAAATACTACAAAAATAAACAGTAAGGAAAATACAGAATAGCACACTTACTTAATGGGGTACTAACATTCAGATCCGCAATTGCTGGGTGAAGTGCTAAGGCTTGGACAATAAGCCCAAGCCAGAGTTGACCTATAGATGAATCCTGTATGTTTTATAATTGACAAACATTGTATCAATAGGTATTGTACTAAAATTATAACAAACCACCTGTCCGGATGTAACAGGTGGGAATATTGAAACCTGAACAATAAGTCTTGAACCGAAATTGCTAACTCCGTATGTAGTCATTAGTGAGATATGTATAGAAAATGTGACTTAAACATCATAAAATATGTATCCTTCTTTGTGTGTGTAAACAAGGTAACAAGGCCACAATAACAGGGCCACAGAGACAATTGTCTGGCCCTGTGACCTGGTGTGTGACCTTGCTCATAAATCACCTAGATAAGCTGGGAAAACTCCCTTAGTTTTTTCCCTGAGCCCCGGCCAGGCTCTGGGAAAATCTAATGTGAGACTGACTTCAGATATTTCCGCTTAAAACAAAAGGTGCCAGCTATTCTGGCTTACTGATTTCAGGTATATAAGGCTGGACCCTCTCACAGCGACTTTGGAGGCCTCACCTACGGGTGGACGCACCGTGTAGGATTTCCCACTTGCCGGGACAGGCTCTCCAAATCCTCGCTGTAACCGGGGCTGCCCAGCGACTGCGGATCTGGATGATGGTAAAGTATGCAAGTGGTGATGTATTTTTCTTAATCACTATTCTCTCTCTCTTGTAGTAATGATTTGATGCATTACCCTGTATTTTCCTATTTGTTTAAGCGCGCTACTTTGTCTTTTCTTACTGTATGTTTTCTTTATTATTCTGTTATATTATTTAGTTATTTCTAGTAAAATACGCCTGCTCTTTTCACTCTGGTGTCTGAGTTTAATTGATATCCCTGATCAGCAAAACATAAATTGGTGTCAGAAGTGGGATTCGACAAAAATGCCGTTATTTAAATTTAAAGGTAATTTGTCAAGTCCACCAGAAATCCCTGGCTGGGAAAATCCTCCCTATAGTTCGCTGGCTCAGGAGTGGGCTAGGGTCGGAGGACCTTCCGAACAATGGGAGAGCTGGATGAAAGAAGCCGAGCCATTAGATGTTTTAAATTGTATGAAAAAGATACCTATTGAAAAAGGAAAAGAAATTACAAATTCAAATAAATGGGGATGGGTTTTGTTAACTGCATACAGAAAACAGCACCAGAGTAAAGAGAGGCTACTGTTAGAGTGCTCCCAGATGGAGCGACAGATGTGTGATTTACAGAGTCAAATAGTGATGTTGCAATGCCAGAATAAGTTGCTTGCTGATAAGCTGGATACTTATCAGACAGTGGCGGAGAAAGCTGCAGTGCGAGTAGCACAATATAAGTACAAGAAAAGGAGAGGGCGAGTGAATCATAAGAAAGTGCATGCCGTAATTGCAGATGCAGGTGTGCAATGGGACCCAGAGAAATGGGATGGTGATATTTGGGATTCTACAGATTCTGATGAGGCTGGTTCCGCAGATGAATTTATAGATGCAAAACCTGTGTGGAGGCGAAAGATAGAAGTGGATCCTAATACTATGCAATCTGTGAGGAAGGATACCATAGAGGATTATACACAGCATGAAGTAAACGATATAATTGAGAGATTTAAGCAGAAACCGGGGGAACCCCTACTCTCTTGGATGGTGCGTTTGCATGATCAGGGAGCTGCAGGGATAACCCTAGATGAAAGAGATGCTAAAAAGTTTTTGATTTTAAGTTCAGATTCATTTGTGCAAGATGCATTTCGAAACAACCATCAGGGTATCCATTTGTTAGCATTGGCTGCTCTGGGATGTGCTACTAAATATCCTACAGAAAATGATTGGCCGGCATCTGACCGTCAGTGGTATACTTTGAGAGATTGTATACAGCGAATGAAAGAGGAAGGGATGAAAGCAGCTATATTTTTAGGAAACACTGACCTTTTCATGCAGTATCCTTTGTCGGTCACTATGAGAAACAGAGTGATTAAAACTGCTCCACCAGCATATAAAAATGTAATTATGACCCTCCTCATTAATGAAACGGGGAACCCCCTCAATGAAGTAATTGAAAAGGTGCAACAATTGCGTGACCTTGGAGAATGGGGCCCCCGAGGGAGTGCAGGGAATCGGGACATTCGAGGCAGCCCCAAGAGCAGTGAAAACAGGATTTCTCGTAAGGAAATGTTTACTGCTTTACTAAAAGATGGTATGTCCCGTGAAAAAATAGATGGAATTTCGACTCCAGAAATGTGGAAAATATATAAACAGAGAGGGTTGAATAAACCTAGCAAAAAGGTGCAATATTCACAGGCAAAAAAGGCAGGGACAACTCAGCCTACGGCGCCACCTCTTGACCCTCAACGGGACCTTCCATCTGCTCACGGAGGGCCCCCTGTGAGTGGATCATCGGTTCCGGGGGTGAAAGAGGATTGGGCACCGTTCTCTGACTTGTACCCTTTACAGGAGGCAAGGGAGGTGAGTCAACATTATGATCAGCACAAATGAATTAATGGCCAAGCTCCAGTGCAGTGGGTACGAAAGGACCGACGGCCCCATGTGGAGCTTAAAATTTTCTGGAACAACCGATCCCCACAAACTGTAAATGCTTTAATTGACACTGGAGCGGAGGCCTCTTTAATTTTTGGAAACCCAAGGAAGTATAGGGGACAACCTGTAGTTATTACTGGGTTGGGAGGAAAACAAATTGAAGCAGTGCAAACACAAATAGAAATGAAAATAGGGAACCTCCCAAAGCGATTATACCCGGTAATGATTGTTCCTATTCCTGAATATATAATTGGTATAGACATTTTAAAAGGTCTGACTTTAAATCTCTCTGATGGTCAGTATCAATTTGGAGTCAGATCCTACATTAGTGCCAGACCTGTTACAGTTGGCAAAGTAAAAATGCCTCCTGTGCAGATCCCTGCTGTAACTAAGTTGGTTACAATGAAGCAGTATAGAATTCCAGGAGGACATGAAGAGATATCACAGACAATTAGAGATTTATTAGATGTAGGAGTTTTAAAACCAACCACCACTGCTTGGAACAATCTGATATGGCCTGTCAAGAAAAGTGATGGATTCTGGAGAATGACGGTGGATTTTAGAGAGTTAAATAAACACACTCCACTGCTCACAGCAGCTGTGCCAGACACTGTCACTTTAATAGAAAGGGTGCAGAAACATCCAGGAACTTGGTACGCTGTAATAGATTTAGCTAATGCATTTTTTACTATCCCAATTGCAGAAGAGCACTGGGGCCAGTTTGCTTTCACGTGGCAGGGCCGGCAATACACTTTTACCAGATTACCACAAGGGTGTTTGCACAGCCCCACTATCTGCCATAGAATTATAGCTGAACACTTAGATGAAATACAGCTGCCTCCTCACACACAATTAAGTCACTACATAGATGATATTCTGATTCAAGGAAATAATGAGGAGGAAGTACAACAAGTTCTTGAATTAATAGTAGATCATATGAAACAAAAGGGGTGGGAAATTAACCCTGAAAAAATCCAAGGACTGTCTCAGACAGTGAAGTTTCTGGGAATTCAGTGGCATTGTGGGCATCGAGAAATACTGCCTAAAGCCCGACAAAAGATTTTGGATTTTGCTGTACCACAAAATAAAAAAGAAGCTCAAAGATTAATGGGTTATTCGGTTTCTGGAGGCAACATATTCCTCATTTAGGACAAATTTTAACCCCCTTGTATAAGATGACAAGGAAAAAATATGAATTTGAATGGGGTGATGAACAGCAAGCTGCTTTTGAGTTAGCTAAAGAAGCCATTCAAAAGGCTTTAGATTTATGGCCCCTGCAGGAAGGGGAGGTAGAGTTGAATGTGTCAGTAAATAAATCCCATGCTAACTGGAGTCTGTGGCAGAAACAGGGAAAGAAAAAAGTTCCTTTAGGATTTTGGGGCAGGAAGCTGCCAGAGGCAGGAAACAATTATACTCCTTTTGAGAAACAATTATTAGCATGTTATTGGGCATTAGTTGAAATGGATCAACTCACGATAGGCCATGAAGTGGCTCTCCGTCCTGAGATTCCTATCATGCAATGGGTTAAAAGTTCTCCAAAAACTCATCGACTTGGGCATGCTCAGGAATCAAGCATTATAAAGTGGAAATGGTATATTCAAGATAGAGCAAAGATAGGAGTGGGTGGAATAGCCACCCTCCATGAGCGAGTGGCTACTATTCCCACAAAGGATCAGGAAATAAACCCTGATTTTACAGCTGAACAGGAATCCCCAGTACAGTGGGGAAAGGCTTTGGACCAATTAGAACCCTCTGCAAAGGAACATGCCTGGTTTACTGATGGATCAGCAAAGTACATAGGAGGGAAAAGGTTTTGGAAAGCAGTAGCCTATCATCCTCATTCAGAAAAATTTTTAGAAACTACAGGAGAAGGAAAAAGCAGTCAGTATGCTGAATTGTATGCAGTGTATATGGCTTTGAGACAAGAAGACCTAGGTGAATGTCATCTATATACTGACTCTTGGTCAGTAGCTAATGGATTAACAACTTGGCTGCCGACGTGGGTAGCAAAGGACTGGAAAATATATTCCAAAGAAGTTTGGGGAAAAGAACTGTGGAAAGATATTTGGGAAATAATACAAAGAACTAAAGTTACTGTGTTTCACGTGGATGCTCATAGTAACACTGACACTCTAGAAAGACTTTATAACTGTGTTACAGACAACCGGGCAAAGATTTCCCAAGCTGGATTGGAGTTCCCTCAGAAGGAGGATCATGAAGGCTTGGCGAAATGGGCACACCAAAAGCGTGGGCACCTCGGAGAAAAAGCCACTTATAGGTGGGCTCAAGATCATGGCATAACAATGTCACTTGATATGATTAAAACCATAATTGCTCAGTGCCCTGTGTGCCAGCACACTCATAAACATCCGGTACCACATGTGATAAAGGTACAACTGGGGAGAGGGAAGTTGCCAGGACAAATTTGGCAAATGGATTATGTTGGACCCCTACCCCAAGATCGAGGGTGTAAATACATTTGCACAGCTGTAGATACTTACTCTGGATATTTGATTGCTTATCCCTGTAAGAGAGCCACCCATCATAGTACTATTTGTACTATAGACCTAATAATCTTATACTATGGAATTCCACTACAAATTCAAACTGACAATGGCTCTCATTTTCGAAACAAGTTTGTACAGCAATATGCTGAACAACAAAATATTCAATGGGTTTTTCATATACCGTATTACCCACAGGCTGCTGGATTGATTGAACGAATGAATGGGTTGTTAAAAGAGCAATTGAGAAAATTGGGGGATGGGAACCTATCCCGATGGAGGACCCATTGCACAGATGCATTGCATATTCTCAACAACAGGACTATTGGGGAAATGGAAACCCCCTTAATGCGTATGACTACACCTAATCTGCAAATAAAACCTTTGACAGTAAATGAGACTTTAACTTACTGGGAAATTGCCCCAGGTGCCCTGGCCCCTTATCGGGCCACCCCAGAGGCTGCAGGGTTAGATCTTTATGCATTAAAATTAACAAAAGTGACCCCAAAACAGATAAGAGTCATAGATACCGGTGTAGGAATTCAGATTCCTACTGGACATTTCGGACTAATAACAACTCGCTCGAGCCTAGCCCTGAAAGGTGTTCATGTCATGGGAGGGGTAATTGATGCAGATTATCAAGGTGAAATTAAAGTAATCTTGTTAAACAACAGTGATCAAGATTTAACTATTCAACCCCGAGACCGAGTAGCACAATTGTTGATACTACCGGTTTTGCAAGCAGGGGTAAAGAAAGGGGATCCACCCCCAGTCACCACAGTCCAAGAAAGAAAGGGGTTTGGATCAACAGATATTAATAATGGAGCCAAAGTATGGGTCCAAAGGCCAAGTGGCCCCCCTTAAGCAGCTGAAGTAATAGCCATGGGGAAGGACAATACCATTCTGATTATGAAACCTGGGCAAGAAAAATGGGAATATGTCCCTGCAACAAAATGTTATTTGCGAGAATAACTAGATGGTATAGAATTTTGTTTTATAGATTCTACACGATTGAATCTACCTGTCTACCGCAACGGCCCCTTCGGGAGAGTATAATATCCATGTCACCTGATCTAAGAAACAGATCTTCGAAGAACAGAAGACATAAGGACAATGAAATTGTTGTTGGTATTACTAATTAAATGCTGTTATTGTAATCAAATTGTAAATTGGGAAAATAGATTTTTATCCCTTGGAGAAACAATAGCAAAAATATTCGACCTGCGCAACTGTTGGGTCTGCGGGGGCCCAGGCGGATTTGAGGACTGGCCCTGGACAGCCCAACCGGTGTCACCTAGATGGTGGATCAGCACGCGAAGCGACGTACACGAACCAACAGGATTTTGGACTGATGACAGCGACCCTTGGCGACTGCATTTTCCCGGAAAAGGTCTTTTTTGTCTCAATCGGACACGAGAACATGGGGTTCAAATGGGGAAAAGTGTTTGTGAATGGACCTTGTCTCTTGGGTTTGATTGTTGGACTCCTAATTGTCCTCCTTATGATTGTTTTAAATATCGGAACAGATGGAATCAAACACATGTTAAACTCACTAATGGTAGCTGGGTAAGATGTTCTTACCACAAATATAAGCGAGATTTTGAAGGCTGTAAAGCCGTAGGACAGGACGGTTTCTTTGACCATCTATTTCTAAGCTGTCCCAGAGATAACTCTAGAAGTAAAACTCATGTTGTCCGAGATTATCAGTGGAAGTGGCAACACCAAAATGGCACCCGAACTCATTTTAGTACGTTCTGGTCCAAATCTAACAAAACAGCTTGGGGATGCAATTGTAAATGGAAATCCCCTGTGGGAGCCTGGAGATGCACCTATTGTGATTCTTATGGTACATCAACTGTGGTCGGAGGACCACTAGGCCCAGGAAGTACATTATATTTTGACCC
This sequence comes from Strix aluco, assembly GCF_031877795.1. NCBI lineage: Eukaryota > Metazoa > Chordata > Aves > Strigiformes > Strigidae > Strix > Strix aluco. The sequence continues at coordinate 40,013,153 of NC_133970.1, forward strand.
ACCAATTGATGATGAAACCTGGGAAGGTCCCTTTGCCAATGGAACTTGGGCTTTAAAGGGACATTACTGGATTTGTGGCCAACATGCTTATCGGAGGCTACCCCCAAATTGGTCAGGAATATGCTATATAGGATACATCCGACCCCTATTCTTTTTACTATCACAAAATCAGGGAAAGGGGCTTGGAGTCAAAGTGTATGATGATTTGGTTAGAGAAAAACGGTCCATTGACACTTCCATAACAAAGGGAAGTGCTCAAAAATGGGGACAGGATGAATGGCCACCTGAAAGAATCATAGAACATTACGGACCAGCTTCTTGGAATCCTAACGAAATAATTTCAGGTGCCAGGGAACCCATTTATAACTTAAATCGCATAATTCGGTTACAAGCTGTTTTAGAAATAATAACTAATCAAACAGCTATGGCTCTTGACCTTCTGGCTGACCAATCCACTCAAATGAGGAATGCGATTTTTCAGCATCGCATGGTCTTAGATTATCTGTTAGCAGAAGAAGGTGGGGTTTGTGGGAAATTAAATGAATCCAATTGCTGTTTACAAATTGATGACAATGGGAAAGTAGTAAAACAAATAACTCAAGAGATGAGAAAAATAGCTCATGCACCGATCCAAACAAATTTGTCAAAGAAATGCAAATTGTAGTTGTACCTAACAAGATATCATCAAGTGATGAACGGAAACTAATGTCACTAACCATAGAAGTGGTTTGACAACCATGATTCACCTATAGGTCAAAGGACCAAATGAAGTGCTAAGGCTTGGACAATAAGCCCAAGCCAGAGTTGACCTATAGATGAATCCTGTATGTTTTATAATTGACAAACATTGTATCAATAGGTATTGTACTAAAATTATAACAAACCACCTGTCCGGATGTAACAGGTGGGAATATTGAAACCTGAACAATAAGTCTTGAACCGAAATTGCTAACTCCGTATGTAGTCATTAGTGAGATATGTATAGAAAATGTGACTTAAACATCATAAAATATGTATCCTTCTTTGTGTGTGTAAACAAGGTAACAAGGCCACAATAACAGGGCCACAGAGACAATTGTCTGGCCCTGTGACCTGGTGTGTGACCTTGCTCATAAATCACCTAGATAAGCTGGGAAAACTCCCTTAGTTTTTTCCCTGAGCCCCGGCCAGGCTCTGGGAAAATCTAATGTGAGACTGACTTCAGATATTTCCACTTAAAACAAAAGGTGCCAGCTATTCTGGCTTACTGATTTCAGGTATATAAGGCTGGGCCCGCTCACAGCGACTTTGGAAGCCTCACCTACGGGTGGACGCACCGCGTAGGATTTCCCACTTGCAGGGAAAGGCTCTCCAAATCCTCGCTGTAACCGGGGCTCCCCAGCGACTGCGGATCTGGATAATGGTAAAGTATGCAAGTGGTGATGTATTTTTCTTAATCACTATTCTCTCTCTCTTGTAGTAATGATTTGATGCATTACCCTGTATTTTCCTATTTGTTTAAGTGCACTATTCTGTCTTTTCTTACTGTATGTTTTCTATATTATTCTGTTATATTATTTAGTTATTTCTAGTAAAATACGCCTGCTCTTTTCACTCTGGTGTCTGAGTTTAATTGATATCCCTGATCAGCAAAACACTGGGGAACCCTGGATAGAGTGAGAATTTAGAGTGCCCTTCCTCGCAAACCGGAAATCCTACGCGATGCGTCCATCCGTAGGTGAGGCATCCAACATCGCTGCAAGCAGGTCCAGCCTCTAAATCAACAGGCCAAAATAACTGGCAATTTTCTTTGAGCGGAAACATCTGATTTCATCCTCCTGTTGGGTTCCACCCAGAGCCTGGCCACCACTCAAGGGGGAAAACCAAGGGAGTTTCTAATAAGGTTAAACACTTGAGTTCTTAATTCTTAATATTGCTAACCAAAGAAAGTTGAATACACACATTCTTATAGCATTTCATCCTTATTAATACCTACATTTTGTCTAAGCTACATCTTTCACTAGTGACTAGTAAGCCTATATATTTCATCAAGGAGTTGCAATTACTGTTAGCATTTTCTCTTAAAAGAGTTGGCAGCTGCAGTGTGATTAAGGACCGAGATAGTGTATTTTGTCCTATTGCAGCAGCAAGCATTACCCATCCATTCTGCTTAAATGATCAGTCGAAGAGACCGCAAACTGTTGGCACAGGGGCATCCACAGCACCCACAGCTGGCTCCTGAGTGTCCACCAAAAGCTGCCTCTCACGCCTCAGGTATGGTCGCACACACCTTGCCGGTAACCACCGGGGACCGTGACCTGTGGAGACACAAGCATAACCTCTTCCCCAGGTTATTAAAGGATATGGTCCTTCCCAGTTAGCACTTTCCAGGTTTTTTGCTAACACTTGAGCCTTGCCCTGGACTTGTTGTTGATCTGGTATCTGTGACGAGAAGTGATGCAATATTGGTGGCACCTGTGAGGCAGGGGAAATGTTTAAAAAGTTCATGGCATATAATGCCTTATTTAGCCTTTCGTGAGGTGTAGATTGATACCCTCCATCTCCCCCTTTTTGTTGTTGCAATAGATGCTTTAGCGTGCCATGCGTACACTCCACAATGGCCTGTCCGGTCGGTGAGTGGGGAATGCCGGTCAGATGCTTGACTCCCCACTGTATGGCAGGACGCAAACACTGCTCCAGAAAAGGTAGCAACAGACACATGTACATATTTTAACGTTCCAAATGCAGCGAAGTGAGTGACGTCAGATTGCCATAATTCTGAGGAGGTGAGTCCCCGAGGGTTGACACCACTAGCTGTTGAAGAGAGGGAGTCCTCTGGTATTCAGGGCAAGTGGCAATGATGTCTTTAGCCTGAGGCCTTGATAAAGAAAACTGTTTTTGTATTGCCCTGGCATTTTGGTGGAAAAAATGCATGTGAAAGCCGTGCTTGCTCAAAGACATTTGTATTAGCCACTGTAACATGTGCATAGTAACCAGAACAATGATACACACAGGTTCCTGACCAGCAAGTAATAGTAGGCGCTGCCTAACTTTCATGATCAGTTTGGCAAATATTTCTGGATGAGTAGTGACCGTCTTGTGCATTTGGTGTGACAAAACAAAAACCAAACCAAAACAAAAAAAATCCATTCACTAATAACAAGAGGGTCACTAAGTATTTCATCCCACTGAAACAGCAGAGCATAGGGCTGCCCTGGAGGGTTAAATAATATCAGTTGGTATGGATGGCCGGGCACAGATCACGATGCTTGTCTTTCTGAGATGGCGTTAGCTACACAGTGGAGATCTTGTTTTGCTTTCTCTGTAAGTACTCTGGGTGATGTCAGTGAAGGATCTCCTCACAAAATATCAAACAAGCTATGCAGATCATCATTAGTTAGGCCCAACAACAGCTGTATCCAATTTATGGCTCCCAACAGTTTCTGTAAATCATTTAAAGTCTTAACATCAGTTTTAAGTTTAACCTGTTGCAGAACAATGGTCTGTTCACAAATTCTCCACCCCAGGTACTGCCACGGTGATGATCGCTGTACCTTTTCAGGTGCTAATTGTCACCCCATTTGAGATACTGAGTCTTTGGTTAAAGCAAGAGCCTTTTCCATGATCTCCTGTGTTTCTGCTGCTATAAGGATGTCATCCATATAATGATAGATAACAGCCTGGGGGACCTGCATTCTAACAGGGCTCAAAGCCTTTGCAACAAACCACTGACACATCGTGGGACTTTTTTATGCCTTATGGTAAAACAACCAAGTGGTACCGTCATGCAGGTTCACTAACATTAATACTGGGAACAGAAAAGGCAAATCTAGGTGCATCATCCAGATGCAAGGGAATGATAAAAAAATCAATCCTTTAGATCAATTATTACAAGATGCCAGTTTCGAGGAATCATTGTTGGGGAGGGCATTCCTGGCTGTAACGTACCCATATCCTCCATGGCATCATGAATGTGTTGGAGATCATGTAAAAGTCACCATTTACCACTTTTCTTTAAAATAACAAACACCAGGGTGTTCCAAGGACTGGTGGTAGGTACAATATGTCCTGCACTTAACTGCGCAACTTTTCCATTGACAAGGACCACTGTTCCACCCACACAGGTGATTCCATTTTCCAGGTTAGTTTCAGGGTGGGTTTAGGGGTGGGTTGTGCTGCAGTGGCCATTAAGATGAATTTGATCCAATTTGAGTTCCCCATCAAGCCATACACTCATGACCCCCTAATGTAATAGGGATTTCTAATATAAATGGACGAATATTTGCTACCCGGTTTTCTGGGCCCCTTACATGAATGAGATCTTTGCTCTGAAATGTTACAGCATGACCACCAACCCCAAAAAGCACTCGAGTTACCCGAGCTAACAGCCAATCTGCTCACAGATATTACAGTCACATCCGCACCAGTATCTAAAATGCCTGTCAGTTCAACAGATTCTTCTGCTTTGGTGAGGGTACATTTTATCAGAGGTCGACCTTGTGTCGCTGTCTGAGCCCAAAATATTTGAGGAGTACCTGCTGATTCAAATCCTGAGTCACCCCGGCTTCTCAGCATACTATTAGGGGGAGCCGCAGTAAAATAAACAAGCTGAGCAATTTCTAACCCTTTTGTTACTGAACACGGGGGTACAGGGGTCCAGGCCATACTTCTGATTTCCCCTTCATAATCAGCATCTATGACCCCTGGTAAAATGAACAACCCCTGTAAGGTTGTAGATGATATTCTGACAATATCCCCCTCAGGCACATGGTACAAGGGTGCACTCTCCCCACAGAGTACGCACCTAAATTCAAGACAACAATTAACACAGAATTACTGCCTCCGCTAGAGGAGATATTTCACCTATGACACTTCAAATACTGAGCACGAACAAACAGGCAGCACAGTGACCCTGCAGGCAGGCACTAGGGCACTCTGTACTAAGGAATGTTCACTCGTCCTGCACACCCCTCCCCCATTGGTACAGAGTCTGCCCTGTGCTTCGTTCCTCTCCGGCCACTTCCCTCGCGGGATAACGGAACTGCGGGTCAGAGAACTCCGCACTCCGCAGCTGCAGCTGGGCTGCGCCTCACACCCGCAGAACAGTCACACACCCACACAAAGGGGCCCTTACACTTATTACTCACACAACATCAAATGACAAATACTACAAACATCAAAACACCATTAAGAATATATAAAGCCATTGCTAGTTGATTATGTGGTGTGCCCAGAAAATTCCCCTTCTTTGTTTTAAAATCAAGGCCTTTAGTGTACTGACCATCAGAAAGGTTTAAAGTTAGTCCTTTTAGAATGGACAAGGGACTCCGCATCCCAGTGTCAGCACCTTCTGTAAAAACTGCCGCTTTTGGTGTTCAGGGGAGGCGGGACGGACGATCGCGCAGTGCCAGATGGCCGCAGGCAGTCGCTCCATGGCGGGGGCGCTCGGGGAGGCCCAGGGCCGCCGCCGCCAACTCCGCGCTTTAAGAGTGTCCGAAACCAACTTCCAAGTGGTCGCTAGCTCACTGGCATGCTGATCCCCCTTGGAAATGGCATCCCACAACTGTTCACCTATTTCAGCCCATTTTGCTGGTTCAAAGGCTGTGACGGTATCGGCAGGATAGCCGTGGTTTCTGCACCATTTAAGTAACCTTCGTACAGAAGTTTCGTTATAAGTTATCCCTCTCTTAGAGTATAAGTTATCCCTCTCTTAGAGAGTATATGCAGCAGGAGTCTGACAGTGGCCATCTCCTCTGAGGACTTGTTCTGCCCCATGCTGCCCCCGATCGATCACCTCTCCCGGGTGATTTTCCGTCGATCGCCTGCTTTCCATCCTCCCTGCCACAGCCCCGCTGCAGACAGTACCTCCAATCGGGGATCCTCCCGCGGCGTCTTCTGCGCTCCGTCCTGGGACATCGGGGTCACCATTTGTTGCGGAAGGATATCGGACTTGCACAAGTCTATGAAAGTTATAACAAGCAAAGCTGTTTATTTTTCCAATACTACATACTTATGCTCTCGCCAAAGCTCTTACTTCATAATTAGCAAATCAGCAATTAGACAGCTATCAACCTTTTCTCCTATCAGCATAAGACCACTCTAACACGGGCTGTGCAGACCAATCACCTTCTTGTTCACGCGCTGTTCACGCAGCGGTAACTTCTCACAGTTCAGTATTTTTCCACAGTTCAGTGTTGCAGCTGTCCGTTGTTTTTCCCTGCCACCTTGGCACAACTCAGCAGTTTCTTATCTTACTCCCAAGGCCTGTTTCTCATCAAAGCCTTGCTGTTGATTCAGGGTATCTTTGACTGGTGGCGACTGAATGTTGTTATCAGAAGATGAGGCTCAGGGGTACTGGGGGCCAGGGGTTTTCTTAGTTACTGACAACCAAAGAGAGCCGTGGTCGTTAACTCAACGAGCTGCTTATTGGGCTGGGGTCTGGACCCCTTGGAAAGGGGGGTCCAGTATGTATTGAGACTCCAACCATAAATCATTTGACTGAAAGTCTGCAGAAGGCTGCTTGTCTCCAATTAATGCATGACAGGCGTTTGGTTCCGCAGCAGCCTTCCTCGATGCTATTAATTGCTAACCCCGATCAAATGACTCCCCTAATTCGGGGCTTGCCGGACTCTTTGAAATCACATGCAGTACAATTACAAGGTCGTTTGTGGAATGTATTAGCCCCACGAGGGGGGAGACGGGCAGGGGGAGAACCCATGACTTGGGGAGAGATAGCTCAGGACTTAATAAGTTACGGCCGGAGAATGGGCCTTACCGGGCGAATGGGTAAACATAAGCTCTCGGTACGCAGAGTGGAAGAGCAGGAAAATCCATCTCCTTCCCCTCCACAAGTATTAAGAGCAAAGAGAAACCTCTTGTGGACTGAGGGAATTGGACCGGGATTCCCCGAGAGTTAATGGACGGTATGCCTACTACAGTTTTAGAAAAGCTCATTCGAGCCTGGAAAGAGAAAAGAAAGCTGCCCCCCCCCACACCAAGCAGACCTTTCGGGCAAAGGGAGGAACAGAACTGAAAACTAACGAGATGGTGGCAATTGCTTCTCAAACACCAACTGCCCCTGAAGAGGGCTTGATTGATTTAGGGTCGGGAAACCGGACGTGCCATCCCCAGTAAGTGAGCTGGGGCATGGTGGGTGCGTCCACTTAAGGAGGCTCACAGAGAATACTAAAGGAGACTTGTTGATTACCTTTCCACTCGGCCCCTTTAAAACTCCAGTTACATTTCTAGTAGATGCGGGGGCTCAGACTTCAGCACTCCAAGCTGATGTTGCCAAGCGCAATGGCATAATTGCTGACAAAAAGCAGATCTGGGTTACAGATGTTTTCGGGGACTCTAAGCCACAGCCGACTGCTCGGGTGAAATGCTGGTTACCTGGGAATGAAACTGCAACAGATGCTATTATGATCCTGGGAAATTTCCCCACAAATATCCTGGGACTTGACCTATTGAAGGGACAAGCCTGGTTGGATTCAAAAGGAAGGGAATGGAAATTTGGGTCCCCAACTGCCTCTATAAGACTTCTACAGCAAGCGCCTGCGCTTCCTCCTTCTAAAACTGTTAATGTGAAACCTTATACCTTACCGTTAGGTGCCAGGGAGGGGATCGCTCCGGTAATAGTAGAGCTGTGGGAACAAGGGATAATCGTTCCAACTCACTCACCCTATAATTCCCCAGTGTGGCCAGTCCGTAAACCTAACAGAAAGTGGTGACTGACAATTGACTATCGGCGATTAAATGCCAATACAGGTCCTCTAACAGCTGCAGTACCTAACATAGCTGAACTGATTGCAACCATACAGGAACAAGCCCACCAGATCTTAGCAACTATTGATGTAAAAGATATGTTCTTTATGGTCCCCATACAGGAGGCAGACAGAAATCGCTTTGCCTTTACATGGGAAGGCGTGCAATTTACTTTTACACGTCTCCCCCAGGGATACTGCCATTCGCCGACCATCGCTCATTATGCACTAGCACAGGAGCTTGCTCAAATCCCTCCAAGGGAAGGGGTCAGGATATATCAATATATTGACAATGTTCTGACTGGTGGCTCTGATGCTGCCGCAGTGGGACAGACCCAGACAGAGATAATCACCCACCTAGAAAATTTAGGGCTCCAAATTCCAGCTGAAAAGGTACAACTCCCATCCTCCGAGGTAAAGTTTCTGGGTATTTGGTGGCAGGGAGGAGCAGTGTGTATTCCCCCAAAAAAACTTTAACTACCCTGGAAGAAGTAAAGAGCCCTGAAAATAAGAAGGAACTGCAACATGCCTTAGGCTTGCTGGTATTTTGGAGGAAACATATCCCTGATTTTTCCATCATAGCTCATCCTTTATATGATTTGACACACAAAAGGGCTATTTGGGACTGGACTCCTGTCCATGAAGAAGCCTTAAAGCTGTTAATCTTTGAGGCTGGAGTATATCAGGCTTTAGGGCCGATACATCCAACAGATCCATTCCAAATGTATGGACTATCCATACATATGTGGCAACATGGGCCAGAGGGTACCACCCGCCCTATAGGTTTTCATTCGCGCAGTTTCAAAGATGCAGAAAAGCGTTACTCGATCTGGGAGAAGGGTCTTTTCGTGGTTACCCTAGCTTTGCAGGAAGCTGAAAAAATCATAAGGCAGCAACCAATCATTCTACGAGGACCCTTTAAGGTCCTGAAACCAGTACAGGCCAGAACCCCCCTTCCTGTGGGGGTTGCGCAGCGAGAGACAGTGAGGAAGTGGTATGCACAAGTAGATCATTACTGCCACACACATCAGATAGAGGAGGGGGCACCCAAAGTGCTCAAAATACAAGATCCACCCTCCGACCACCCTGAACCCCCTCCCTCATACATAAAACCTGCTCCCCCATTTGAAACCCACCTAAAGAATGTATGGTTCACTGATGCATCTTCTAGAAGAGAGGGAAAGGTATGGAAATACCGATCAGTAGCACTGCATGTTGACTTGGGGGACCAAATCATAACAGAGGGTGAGGAAAGTGCTCAGGTGGGAGAGTTAACAGCGGTATGGAGCGTGATTGTTAAAGAAGCTGAGACTACAGAACCAGTATTTATTTACACAGACTCCTATGCCGTATTCAAGGGGTGTACTGAATGGCTCACATTTTGGGAACAAAACCACTGGGAAGTAAATCAGGTACCGGTGTGGCAGCGTGAGAAGTGGGAGGAAATCTTAAACATTGCAAAACAGAAGTCCTTTTTAGTAGGATGGGTTGCTGCACACCAGTCAGGAAATCACCCTGCCCACCTACTAAACAACCAGGTGGATTCAATGACTCATTTGATGAGAATGGCTACAGAAGGTGAGGAGGAGAAATGGGAACACTTACTGGAATGGCTGCATGTAAAGCGGGGTCATTCAGGAAGCAAAGATTTGTTTAAAGAGGCAATAAGCAGAGGATGGTCCGTAACCAGGGAATTGTGCAATACCATTATTTCAGCGTGTAGTCTATGTCGTACTCGGCTGGGAGAGCACAACCCTCTTAAGGACCAACCCCTACACCTAAGGGACAACAAGGGACTATGGGACACCTGGCAGGTGGATTATATTGGTCCTTTCCGGCTCTCCGAGGGAAAACGCTATGTATTGGTGGGGGTGGAAATAGTATTGGGCCTAACCCAAGCAGAAGCTGTATCTCGAGCAACTGCAGAAAATATGGTGAAGGGGTTAAAACGCTGGTTTATCTGCTTGCCTAAGCCCAAATCGATCCAATCAGACAATGGTAGTCACTTTACTGCCAGGGTGGTTCAGGAGTGGGCTTGAGATGAAGGAATTCAGTGGATTTTCCATACTCCATACTATCCCCAAGCAAATGGAATTGTGGAAAGCACCAACAGACTTTTAAAGCAGGCCCTAAAACCCCTCGAACCAGGATGGCTGCAACGGGTGCCAGACGCAGTAATGAAGATAAACAGCTGGTGGGGAATTAATGGATGCCCACGACTTACCGCGTTCTGTCCTAAGCCTCCGTCCATACTCGCCAAGAAAAAAGAGACTAAAGACCCTGCAAACCCGCTCCATTATCCTGGACAACCTGTTCTAGTAGACTTGCCCACCGTGAGGCAAGTACCCCTAACCCTAAAAACTCCCATCAATATTTGTTCATGGGTGGCTACTGATGCCCATGGGAAAGAATACCATATCAATACCAGGTGGATTGTCCCTTCTTTCTAACCATCATTGTTTTGTTATATGTATGTGTTTTACAGAGCATTGATCCTGGACAACAGGAGACCTATGTTACTTTTAGCGCTTTCAATGGTTGTAGGCATTATCAGCTAGTTATTATTTGTAATCTGCTTACATTATTATATAATTTGTGGAATCATACCTGCTGAGTGTGGAATAAATCATTGCCAATCAATTACAATCAACAATCCAGGAAATTTTACAGGTACATTTAATGAGTTCACTTATTAGAAGGTTAACCTCATATAACTGTATGTGGTCCTTACAACACCACATCCATCAACAGCAAGATGCAGTCATCAAAGACTAATTGGAGGGGTCTGATCCCACAAATTAAGCATTAATGAATTGTACCTGAATATTAAATTGTATTCCCATTTAAATCCTTATAGACCTGATAATGTGATTGTGTAACCTCAAATAGTTTTAGAAAATTTAACTTAGCAATTCTATGTACTAACAAGGTATGCCTTTAAGGAATTAAAGGTGCAGACCCAACAAGCATCTAAGATGGCGTTGCAGAATCTGGTTAGCACTGCTGAAGGAACATGGACTGTGCAGTGTGCTGAATCTAACTGAGGGGGAATGCTGCATCACCATCCACAATGCCACCACCTCTATAGAGGAGACCGTGCCATGATGAAGAAGATCGCCAACACAAACAGAGAACTTTTTTGACTGATGGACTGGTTTGATGGATGGAACCCTGGGTCATGGGTCACATCACTGAGATCCTCAGGACTCACGGGGTGGGGAAGATGGCTTGTAAATATTAGTATTGTGATATTATGCAAATTTTTGCTTTTAATAGTATGCCTTGCAGCAATTAGCTATATGCTCTCTCACCTTCTGTCTTCCTTTTCCCTATACCTTTTGGGATCACAATGGTCAAAGAAGAATTTGGAGTGTTTGAGTCATGGGGTGGGATGTGAGAGACGAGAAACCAGGCCTGTGAGAAACTAAGAAAAACAGCCTGAGAAAGCAGAAGTTGAGGCTGATCAAAGAAATGCTTCAAACACTCACAAGACAAAACTATGAGTCACAGGGTGGATAGTGTGGAGGTTGAAGCTGATAAGGCTGCCCGAATAACACAAGATGCAGCTAGAGGGGGGAGCCCTGTGGAGACAGGACGGCTCTGCTCTGGTGCACCTGGCCAAATTTCAAGGGCCATCTGTCCAGTGAATGACCTTTGCTTCATTATCCACAAAATGCATATTAAAGTTAACACCCCTCAATATGCTAACGAGGGCTAACATGATCATGCTAATTACATCATCCCATGAAACACCTTACCCCTCCCCATACATGGGATACGTAGGTATGTGGGTCGACCTAGGGGACGGACCCAAGGAAAGTGGATATAAATTAAGGGAGGGGGGGAAGAAAGTGGCGGGGGGGCCCTGGAGAGCGCAGTGAAGTGAAGAATATGGATGCCAGTGATAAAGACGGCTGCCTCCTGTGCCTCCTGGAACCCTTGCCAGCGGGATCAGTGCAGAAACCCAGACCGGTGATCTGTATTTCCCCATTCCCTCTATCTCCCTCTTTTCCCTTTCCCATTAAGCAATGCAAGGCATATTGTATTGCTTGCCACAACTTGCTATATACTTAGCCAACTATCGTGTGTTCAATTAGTACATTGTGGGTAGTTAATAAATGTTTAGACTTGGAGACTTGTTGTGCGCTCCATTGGGGATTTGCGAATCTGAGTCACTTGTCTCCCTTGTCTGAGCTGGACGTGACACCCGGACGGTTATCAGTTGATTGTTGCCAAATTGTCTCCATTCACTTACTAAAGTGGTCAGTTAATAAATCACCAGCACAATTGTTCTTCTGGGTCATTTTGGTGACTCAGCCGTCCTGCGGCTCTGCCGAGCAGAGACCGGCTCTTTCACCAGCATGCAGGGTCTCAGGGAATGCAGAAGATTCACACACACACCCCACCCCACCCCCCCCCGTAACCCACCGCGTGGGACGAGACATTTTGTCAACAAACCAGAGTGGTTTTGAAGCTGTTGTGGGAACCACAGGGAAGATGTTACAAACTCAATAATGTATTCTCTGGGGAAGCATTTAAAGTAGTGAGGGAGTCAGATGTCACTGGGACATGATGCTTCTTGTTTCTATGGTGAGGGTGAGCAAAAGGAAATAATCCATGAAAAACACCCAGGTACACTCACTCTTTCCCTTTCATTATTCTATGCATCAGTTATACCAAGAAGGGTTTTAAAATAATTGCTTAAACCTTACTAGTTTTAAAATGGCTTACTGCTGACAAATAGTGTTATATTCTTACTGTCTGTCTGCCTGCATTTCTAACGCTTGTATTTGCACAATATCTGTTTTGGCACCTGCATATTGACAGTAATGGAGAGTGATAGTTATCTGCAGAGAATGCAGAGGCAGTACGATATTTCCCATTGTCTTGCAAGCCCAGGTAGATCAGACTTGGAATAGACTGGTCACCTCTGGGTGAAGAGGGAGAGGGTATCCCACTTTTTGCTGCCTTTCTATATTTGACCTCTTCTCTGCTCCTCCTGATTTTTCACAAGCTATATCTCATTAATGGTCATAGTCAGGGAAAGAATGTAGCACAAAATGCAGTTCTGTTGTGCCTTCTAGCATCTACCTTCTGGTGTAAAATGAAGCTTTTCAAGCAGTGATGATGCTTTCTTATTTCTGCTGGGCTTTGCAACACCTCTGTCACTTTCCAGTTATGAAAATGGAGAATAATACTTGCTTACAATAACATCTGAACTTCAGCCCCAGAAACACTTCTTAATGGACAGTTTTATAGACAAATAAAATCTTTTCAGAAGAATGAACATCATATGAGGCAAAGTTTTATAGTCAGAAATTATTTTTGTACTGGGGCAGATCTTCCGCTAAAGTCTCCAATACTCTTATAATTCAACAAGCTGAGCATCTGGTCTGTAAAAAAACAGTGTTGCTGGAGTTTGATGTCTGCTGCATTAAAACACTTTTCCCCTAATTCTGTGTAGTCATTCTGTGATCTGAATGCCACAATTTTTTTTTATTTTCATCAGTAACATAGATTTTTATTGCCCTTGAATCATATCCCAGATCACGTTCTGTAAGCCCACTATTTTATTTAGTTTGCACTGTATAATGAAGGACAAACTATTCAAATTACCACCACACAATTTTTGATGATTCCAGAGCTAGTAAAAGTCCCAGTGCTGACTCTCATGAGTGTTGGTGTGGCAGAGATGAAAGGAATGAAGAGAGGATCATTCTTAGTTTTTGCTCAAGAGAAAAAAGGTATTTTTGTATATACCCTGAAAAAAACCCCACACAGCAATGGATACTATTCAACTCAGTCACTTAAAAATACACATATGCAAAGAAAATCACCCTATCTTGGAAGCTGGATGTGCCAGACAATCATGTCCACTTGTTTTCATTCACTGTTTTTACAGAGTATGTATCATTACTTTCATTATTTATAATGTTAATTGCTTCCTAGCTGAAGTAAATTATTGCAATATGTCCAGTACTCTCCAGTTTTTTAGGTAATTACAGTTAGATCAGAATTTAAGAAACTGTGAGTTCATCAGACTCCCTGTGTGGGCTTGCCACACAATATGCAATGCAGTTCAGTGTTTTGATCTTTACCTCTGGGATGTCTCATGGTCTGACTCACGTTATCTAAGAGTTGTGGTCAGTACCTTACAACCTCTTCCTTCAGGTATCTGTTTACATAATGACCTCAGAAAGACCAGTATCCACCTCATGCCCTTTATTCCAAGTGAAAAGAGTGTTTCTTGGATCTTAGATTTCCTCTGCTCTGAGAAGTTACATGGAAATGGGCATATTTTTATAAAACAGAAATTAACAAATAGATACTGAAAGTTTTTTGTCTGATATGGTGAGAAAACAACTCAGATAAATACGTAATTTTCTGGCTCAGACACTACATGATGAATCAGAATAGGATAAGATAAGACAGGACAGAACAGAAATCAGATGAATGCCAAGAAGTTTGTTGTGTTCCCAGTGGCACAGCCATTTCCATCTCACATCCATTAATCCTTCACGAGCCTCAAAAAACTGAGTTTATAAAACTAGGCTGAAGTCAAACCACCCATGGATTTTAAGCATGCGTGTGATTCAGTTCAGCCTTTTCACACAGCTATGAAAAATGTAAATACCTTGCAGTGTCTGTGTAGAAAATTTTTGAAGAAATAGCATTTGCCACTCCCTGGAAAACAGAATTAATTTCACACAAATCAAAGGTTAGTGTTTCATTCTGCTCAGGGTGATAGAAATGATGGACTTCTATAATTTAAAAAACATTTAAAATAAGTTGTCTGATTGGCTTGCAAGGACTGAGGTGAAATTTGTCATTGTTTCAATACTAAATATTCATTTAAACTAAAATTCCCATTGGATTTGTACTTCGTTATTGATATAATCGTCATCAGTGCGAGGACACTGCAAGAGTTAGCATTTCTTGACTTATTTATGTACTCTAAATGTAGCAGTCATGCATCAAATTAGAAGTACATTTATAAATAATTTATGGAAGATGAATAATGGATTCTTAGATGTCTTAATAAATGGCTAATCAATCGTTATAGAATCCACAGGTCAGAGGTTACTTCTAAGCATGGCAAATAAACCACATGAATAATAAGCTGTCCAGAAACCATCATCCTGGAAGGTGCTTGTAACTATACAGAAAACCATTCATGTCCACAATATGCATATAACTAGACTTGATGAATAATACAATAAGAAACAAAATGTAAAACTGAGACATTTATTGTGTATGCTCCTGCAAACAGTTCAATTCCTATTCTTCAAGGGGTTCTAAAGCTGGCAAAAACAATGAGAGCTTGAAAATTGTCAATGAACATAGGGATACAGTTCTCAAAAGCATATTCATATTTTTCAACTGATGTATGGAAGACACTGATAATTTACAAATCTTTTATAAGCAGTTTCTTAGTATGTCATTAGTGTGACAGGTGATACAGGTTATTTTTGCACTGTTACTACTCAGGATTCCTTCAGAGATCTATATATATCTGGAAATAAGGAAGCCAAATTTCTGCATCAGCAATTTCTTATGCTATATGAAACTTATTCTTCAGAATATATAATTGGTTGATGCACAGACCTGGTACTAATGGTCAACATGAAAGACTGCAGAGAACCAAAAACTTCTGATAAAGAGTGATTTAGGATTGCAGCCTGACCCCAGACTTGCATGTCACCTAAACTGTTGAGTATCTAAGTGATATCTTACATGACCATCCTGTAGAACAATATGATCTTCAGTGTATTACTGCCCAGCAGAGAAAAAGACCAATAATACACCCCCTGGTGACCTTCAAAGCCTTGTCCCTGAATGGCAGGTCATATATATTGCATAGCATTGATTAACTACTATTGAAAGTCTCATAAGAACCCAATTAATGAAGAGAAAAGCCAGATATAGGCAGCAAGCTATAAAGTTTGTAGGAAAATGGAAACTTTAAGATTATGGCTGGTTGATCATTTTCCTTCCTAAAAGAGTAAAGCATCTATAGGAATAGATTACTTTCATCATGTTTTTTAATAAGATGACAGAATTAATTCATTGTCCAGTCTTCTTTTCATTTTTCTTAAACACTGAGCTGTTTCTGAGAGCCTTTAAAAGTAGAGAAGTCTTTAAGACTCTTTCAGCACATTAAATAATCCAAAGGAAAAACCTGAAAGACAACTGAATGTGTCAGCTAAACAGTTTAAGCTCTCCAGCTTCAGTCTCTATAGTCAGCAATTACATTTCAAAGGAAAATATTTTACAATTCTAATTACACATGAGGAATGTATTTTTTTCCCTTTATCCTACTCCTATGGTGAGTCAATTTAATTTTTAAATACAAGAGACATAATTGATTTTAGCTCTAGATTAGTACTGAAAATGATCTATATGTGCTCTCACTAATGGAACAAGAGAATTGGCATTCCTCGGGGACCTCAACCCAACCCCATTCATGGCAACAATTATTAGACCCTGACAGGTTAGCTACTAGGGGAAGAGGGGGCATAGAATACCCTGCTGATTAACAATCTAGTGAAATAATTAATGTTATGCTCTTCTCACTTAATTATGGTTTATTCACAAATATTATTAGAGACCACAAAGGGAAGTGGCTGTGCAGAGTTTTGACTTCATCTGTGCTGCTCAGAATGCCTTTTGTAAAGGGTTTAAGGAAACCTCTTGCTTTGACTTGCTTCTGAGCCTATTTTAAACAAATGGGGAGCTTCTACAATTTAATTAGGGCCTGATTCAACACCCTCAGAAATAGAAAGTTTTACACTGTTTTCAGTAGGATTATATCAGGCTTAAATGTATAAGACTGTATTGCAATATCAAGACTATATGCTCGCTTGATATATTAGAGTAATGGGTGAACAATCAGCAACGATGCACCTGGATCAGTTTCTAATACATTTTTCTTCCTGTGTGTCATAATAGTTTATATCAATCTAAACATGTCCTTTTACATGCTGCTATGAGAAACAAGAATAGGGAAAGGCCTTTACACTCCAAGTGTATTTTTTTCCAGTTGTAATAAACCCAGTCATTTTAGATGTCAAATAGTTTATTTTAAATAAAATGAAAGTGAAGTGAATGGGAAAACATTTGTGGCATCTGGGAAATGCCAGCCCCTGTGGTTCACTGATCAGCCAGATTATTTATGGGTAATTTGACCCAACTTTAATTTCAAGTGACATACACACATGGGCATATAGACTAAACTATCTTGATTTAATAACAAAAATATGCTTAGCTCTGCTGAATATTTGTCTGTTTGCTGGAAGATAGGATCTCCCAAATCTCACCTGAGTTGAAGTTCTCTTACTTTCCAGTTGGATGATTTCTGGGTTTCAGATTTATTTTATATTCTTCACCCAATTTGCGCTAAGATTTAGGTATGCCAGGGCTAGTGAGAAAAAACAGCCCAGACTTTCAAGCATGGGAGTTCAGAGACAGACTCATTGCTAATAAGACTTGGTATTTGTAGTGACATCCAATTATGTTGTAGATCTTCAATTCTTTCCATCATCCAGAAAATAAGACAGAAAAGACACTCTAAAGAAGGTGCACTGCAGCCTTCCTAACTAAGCTATGCATTCGGGATGTTCTTGTCCCTCTTGTTTCTTGTCCTTGATGCGGCACACATTTTTGTATAGACAGGGTGTCAGCATGAAACTTGTAGACTATATCCCAACTCCTTTCCCTGTGTACTCTTCCACTCTTTTTGTACTTGACTTGCTGTTACTGCTTGACTTTTTAATGGAGAATATTGTCACTCTTACAGGCACTTGCTAAACAATGCAAGTAATGGTGCAAGTCTTCATTCCTTCAGACTGATGAGGCCTATTATTTGGGAAGGAGCATGCTGTCGACTACAGCAACTCAAGAGTGAACAATCTGACCTGAGCCTGGCCATGACACATGAGGACCAATGTTAAAGATGTCCCTGCTCATTACAGGGGGGTTGGACTAGATGACCTTTAAAGGTCCCTTCCAACCCAAACCAGCAAGTACCATCTTTCAGAGGCATTCTGCGTTGTCAGCGAGAACATACATGCAAAGAAAGTGTGATATGTTGGTGAAGGGGTAAATAAAACTGCTTTACACCAAAGACAGTATCTAAGAACCCCTTTGGTTTGTCCTCAAGTGAAAACTCTGTAACCACAGGAAGATATGGTGCAAGCATGTCTTGAGGTGTCTGGCAGTCAAAAAGGCTCTGTATGGCATTTGCATTCAGCAGTATTTTGTACATCTTCTATGACTTTACAATTGTAACTTTTGTTCTGTGTCTAATAAAGATCACTCTCCATCTTAGAGTTAGTAAAATCAACATGAAAAATATGCTCCAGTCTGGTCTGGAATATGAACAACGTTGTTACTAGACAAAAAGAGCCAAAGCACTGTTCTAACATGTGGGCAGCAGAAGTTTGGGAATAAAAATAGCAACATAAAGCTTTTCCCAAGATAATGATCTAAGATAGCTGCAATGAACTTCCCTTTGGTGCCTGTCTAGCTGTCATTGCTTCAGGCATACTGCAGGACTAGTGCAGCTTCACCGATTTTGGACTAGACTAGATCATGCCTAACCTCCACAGAGCACAGGAAGAACAGACAGAGGCAAAAATATTTTCTCAAGAAGAGCCAGCAGTGTAGACAGTGGACCACAGATATTTAGTAGCACTGTGTAAGACTACACAATATTGGCAAATGATAATTCAATGGTATAGTCTTACATCTGCTCAGCATTCTGAAGTCTGTTGAGGAATAGCCACTGCTAAACTTTGTCCTCTCAACATGCATTCTAATTGGAGGCAAGCAGCTCCACAGCATACATAGCAGCCAACATGTTCAACTCAGCAGGAGCCTATAGACACAGCAAATATTAATTGATAGTCCTGTGTCAGCTATTGGTAAAACTCAGCATCAGTCATATGTAGCTTTGCCATGAAAACCAGACAGACAATGAAGTGAGTACAATGGGCATTTCCTAGTTTGAGCTGTAACATACGAGAAGAGGTAGGACATGGAATCAACTAAGACGAGTATCCTGGTTTTTGCTGGGATAGAGTTAATTTTTCTTGAGTTGGGAGTGGGGTACAGCTGGAGTGCTGGACCCGGATTGGCCAATAGAGTATTCCATATCATGTGATGCCATGCTCAGTATATAAAGGAGGAGTGGCCAGGAAGAAGGCGGGTTCTCTCTCACTTCCAGGATTGATACTGAGGGATGGAGAGCAAGCAGGGTATAGGTCGGCAGGTGGTGAGCAATTGCATTATGCATTACACTTTTGTAATTTCTGTTATTGTTTTCTTTTATTGCAATTACTAAACTGTATTTTTCTCTCAACCTATGAGTCTCCTTTTGTCCCTCCTGTTCTCTACCGCATTTCCTGGGTGGGGGGAGGGTGAGGAGCGGCTGCATAGAGTTTGGCTGCCAGCCAAATTCAAACAAACCCTTTGGGGCCTGAAGGGTTGAGATGACGACAGATCTGATCAGTGTGTCATAACAAATTTGTTATAAGCATTCATTATATCGGCTTATCAGTTGCTGGCCATAATGTCGATCCATTGGCTTCTTAAAATTACATCACCTCATTTCCTGTATATAGTCCTGTTGGAAGTGTAGGAAAAGGAAAACAACGAAAAAACTGCAAAACACACATTTCCTTAATACATGGTGCCCAGAACAAACACAGAACGGGATGGAGATCCAGTGATTTGTGTTGCCGTGGCACCAAGGAGGAATACGAAGTGAGGTGGAGGCTGTGCAGTCCTGTTCTTCCACTTTTCTCAAGGAACATTTGACATGACTATGCAGATTTATCTCCTGCTCTTCCCCTTCTCTCAAGGACTGTTTTGCAGAACTCTGCAGACCTTATCTCTCATTCTTCCTCCTTTCCCACAAAAACAGCGCACACCTTGCACCAAGGAATGTGCTGTGTCGTTACTCAAGAAACAATGGCTTGACCACAGTCCCACCCACTCACACATACATACTTAGATAAATACTACCCCGAGTTTGTATCTGTGATGGTTTAGCCCCTGCCGGGGTCTGAGACCACGCGGCCGCTGCCCCTCCCCCACAAAGGGAGTGAAATACAAAGCCCCAAGACTGAAATAAGGAAAGGTTTAATACAACAATGCAATAGCAACACAACCAACAACAACAATAACAATAACAGTAATAGTGATGGCAATTAACAGAGCGAAATAGCTACCAAATACAGCAGTGGGAAGCATGATGTACAGAACCACGAGTGCACCGCGCTCCCGCGCCAGGAAAAATGTGACCTGCCAGGATGTGACATCCGCATGGTATCTGAATAACCCGGCTAGAGCTCCCCCCCACTGCTGGGGAAACTTAACCCTATCCTGGTTAAACCAGGACAGTATCTAACTCGGAGGGACGATAATCCAATACCAAATCGGAGGGACAGATCAACGGGTTTGTGCTCCTTGCTCCCCCCCCCTAGAAGGGACGCCTTTTGGTAAGATTTGGGCCCTTGGCTATGCCGAGTGATTACCCAGGAATTATGTGTGTGTGATTGCAATGAGGTTTTTGTGTGTAGTGCTACATAGCCAACCTGCAGTATGTGCATTTATCGTAGGCAATCTCAAAGAATCTGTAGATGTTGCATAAGAATAAACCGTACTATTCATGAACCTGACTGCTTCTCTTGAATGCAACTGGACCTACAGCATACGGGCTGTTCGTGCATCTGGTGTCAGGCCTATAGTTACGTCAATAACTGGCATACCTATTAAGAGATAAGTCCAGCCGCCCCTAGCCCCTCTAATCTCTGAGGACTGGCTAGAACGCAAGAGGATTCATCTCTTACCGAATTAATTCATTACCTTAAATGCAACAACTCCCTATGCTGCTAATTACCACCCATGGGAGTTGGATTAAGATTTTTGCTCTGCTGTACTATGTAACTCTGATTTATGGCATGATGAAGTTGTCGGTCCTGAGATTAGTCCGGTATTTGTACTCAGTATGGTCATCACCTTTGTACTTCGGGGGTCATCTGGCGGAATAGTTTAATAATTACACACTTCACCTTTTCTCCTCAGAGAGCAAATCCATGGGGGAGACACCTTCCTTCACCTTGCCCTTCTCCAGGCCTCTTACAAATTCTTTTGAGAATTTCAGGAATTTTGAATATCCTTGGAATGTTGAGACAAACATGGTCATCTTATTGCTGAGAGCCAGTGTGTTCCTGAATGTGGTTCAGGCTTTGTTCAGGGTTAAGCAATTATTTAAGAGTATCACCTGGAGATCTATCCCAAGGTTGGAGAATTATGAGTAGCTGGGGGTGTGGAGCAGCATAGGCAAGTACCTAGGACAGTGGGCACCTCAGGTGTTTTGGAACTTCGCCCCTGAACAAGTGCAGAATCCTGAAAAACTAGTAAAATATTTGGAAAAAGTATGCTGCCACCCTGGCAATTCCAGAGAGACACAGATCACTGCAACATGCTGGGGCCTGGCCCACACCTATTGAGCCTTATTAAACACTGTTCAATATCCCCAACGGGAAGAGAAAGTGTCTGGATCTGGTAAAAAAATGACAGACACTGCAGCCACTCCAAAGTCCACAACAGAAACTGCAGCCACTACAAGCCCCACAGCACGCACTGCAAGCCACTCAAACTCCAGCAACAGGTATTGCAGCTAATCTGATGCCGATGACAGGCACTGCAGCTGAACCAGAGGACCAACCCGTGACGGTGTCAGTTGCTCCTATAGATAAGAAGAAATATACAAATAAATCCCCTCACATTCTAAAGGATGAGGATGAACCAGGACCATCACAAGAAGAGGAGGAGGGGGCAGAACCAGCGGTAATAACCCCATCCCTATCCCTGAGTGAGTTGCAAGACATGCAAAAGGATTTCAGCCGCCATCCAGGTGAGCACCTCCTAACCTGGCTGCTCTGATGCTGCGATAGCAGGGCCTCTAGTGTGGAATTAGAGGGTAGGGAGGTCAGGCAGCTGGGATTCCTGTCTAGGGAAGGGGGCATTGCCAAGGCAATTGGAAAAAGGACACAAAACCTCAGTCTCTGGAGGCAACTCCTGTCAAGTGTGAGGGAGAAGGTATCCCTTCAAGGAAGATGTTATATGTCATCCAAGTAAGTGGACCACTATGGAGAGAGGTATTCAGTACTTGAGTGAGATAGCCATGTGGGAGATGGTTTATTATGACCCAGATAATGCACGGGTACCCACAGATCCAGATGAAGTCCAATGCACCCGGCCCATGTGGCGGAAGTTTGTACGGAGCACACCATTATCATATGCCAGTGCATTAGCAGTAATGGACTGGAGAGACGAAGAGGGGCCAACAGTGGATGAACTGGCTCACCGACTACAACAATATGAAGAAAGTGTCTCTTCCTCCCTCGTCACGGCTGTGGAAAAACTATCCTGAGAATTCCAGCAATTCAAAGAGGACATGTCCTACTCCCCACCTGCATGGACTAGGATCTCATCTATTAGGAGCAAGCATTTCCCTACTCAAGAGAACCGGTACACACCACGGGGGAACCTGGTGTATCACCTGTGTGACCATGGAGAAGACATGAAGAAATGGGATGGAAAACCTACCTACCTCCTAGAAGAGTGGGCATGTGAGTTGGAAAGAACAACAACTACAAATTGGAATGCTTTCAGGAGAAATGCTGCTCCATTTTCCAGTAATCAATTGTCCAAACAGAGCAGAAAGATTGACTTTGCTCCCAATCCTATGAGAAAAACTTCTGATTCCTATTCACGAGAAGTGAGTGACCAATATGAGACCAAGACCCGTGCATACCACACTAACCCATTCATCGATAGCGGATACTATGACCAACATTAGAGAGGTCCTGTCTCCAGCCAGGTGGAGGACAGGGACAATTGAGTTTATTGGACTGTATGGATTCAATGGCCTGGTGTGAGAGACAAATCCTAACTCCCCAAGAACAGGGCCTGAGAGAAACAGGCCTGTGAGAAAAAACAGCCTGAGAGAGATAAGGGATGTGGGGGAGCGGAGGCCCTCCGAGATGAGGAATCTCTCAAACATTCACAAGTAGTGAAACTATAGTAATGGGTTGGATAGTGTGGAGTTTGGAACTGCTAAGGCTGCCTGGATAGCATAGGATGGGCTGGAGGAGGGAGCCCTGTGAAGGCAGGACATTTCTGCTCTGGTACATCTTGAAAAGTTTCAAGGGCCATCTGTCCAGTGAATGATGTTTCCTTCATTATCCATGAAATGCATATTAAAGTTGACACCCCTGAACATGCTAATAGATATTAACAAGAACATGCTAATTACATCATCCCATGAAACACCTTACCCCTCCCCATACATGGGAAACATAGTTATGGGGGTCAACCTAGGGAACTGACCCAAGGAAAGTGTGTATAAATTGAGGGGGAGACAAGGAGTGAAATAAGGAAAGAAAAAAGAAGACATGATGAAGTGAAGAAGTTGGATGCATCCCTGATGAACTCAGACAGGACCAATGCAGGAACCCGGACCGGTGATCTCTATTTCTCTATTCTGTCTATCTCCCTCATTTTCTTTTTCCCCTTTTCCCTCACTACCATTAAGTAACGCAAGGCATACTATATCGCTTGCCATAAACCATTATATACTTAGCCACTTATCGTGTATCCAATTAGTATAATGTGGGAAGTTAATAAATGTCTGGACTTTGAGACTTGTCTCAACGTTGTTCACTCTGTTGGGGATTTACGAATCGAAGTAATTTCTCTCCCTCATCTGCGTGGGACATGACACCTGGCACATCTGACCCCCAGGACTATAAAGTTCTGGTGTACACTGGAGCCCAATGTACACTAATGCCATCGAATGAGTGGGAAAAGCACCCTATTGTCACTCGCCCAGAAACACCATGCATTCTTGGTATAGATTACCTCAGAAGATGGTATTTTAAGGACCCAAAAGGGTATTGGTGGTCTTTAGATGTAGCTGCCTTAGAGACATTGGAAATCAAACAGCTGTCTGTGTTGCCCAGTCTCTCAGAGGACCCTTCTGCTGTGGGATTGCTGAGGGTCAAAGAACAACCGGTGTCAATTGCAACTACAGCAGTGCACCGATGGTAATATTGCACCAACCGAGACACTGTAATTCCTATCCATAACCTGATTCATTGACTAGAGAGCCAAGGAGCGATCAGAAAGACTCACTCCCCCCTTAACAGCCCCCTATGGCCAGTGCGAAAGTCTAATGGAGAGGGGAGATTAACAGTAGACTATCGTGGCCTGAATGAAGTCACGCCACCACTCAGTGCTGCTGTGCCAGACATGCTAGAGCTTCAATACAAATGAACTGAATACTAGAGTTGAAGGCAACCAAGTGGTACGCCATGACTGATAATGCTCACGCATTTTTCTCCATCCCTTTGGCAGCAGAGTGCAGGCCATGGCTTGCTTTTACCTGGAGGGGTGTCCAATACACCTGGAATCGACTGCTCCAGGGGTGGAAATACAGCCCCACCATTTGCCATGGACTGATCCAGACTGCACTGGAACAGGGTGAAGCCCCGGAACACCTGCAATACACTGATGACATCATTGTATGGGGGAATGCAGCAGAAAATTTTTTTGAGAAAGAGGAGAAAACAGTCCAAACCCTTTGGAGAGCCGTTTTTGCCATAAAGCACGGTAAGGTCAAGGGACCTGCAGAAGAGATTGAGTTTTTATAGGAATAAAATGGCAAGATGGATATTGTCAGTTTCCGATGGAGGTGATTAATAAAATAACAGCTATGTCCCCACCAACTAACAAGAAGGAAAAGCAAGCTTTCTTAGGGGTTGTGGGTTTCTGGAGAATGCACATTCCAAATTACAGTCAGATTGTAAGCCCTCTCTATCAAGTGACCCGGAAAAAGAATTATTTTATATGGGGTCCAGAGCAACAACAACACTTTGAAAAAATTAAACAGGAAATAGTCCATGCAGTAGCTGTTGGACCAGTTCGGATAGGACAAGATGTTAAAAATGTGCTTTACACTGCAGCCGGGGAGAATGGCCCTACCTGGAGTCTCTGGCAAAGAGCACCAGGGGAAACTCGGGGTTGACCCATGGGGTTTGGGAGTCGGATATATAGAGGATCTGAAGCCCACTATATTCCAACTGAAAAAGAGATATTGGCAGCATATGAAGGGATTCGATCTACTTCAGAAGTGATTGGTACTGAAGCACAGCTCCTGCTGGCACCCGACTACCGGTGCTGGACTGGATGTTCAAAGGGAGTGTCCCCTCTACACACCATGCAACCGATGCCACATGGAGTAAATGGGTTGCATTAATCACACAACGGGCTCGAATAGGGAGCCCCAGCCATCCAGGAATACTGGAAGTGATCACAAATTGTCCAGAAGGCAAAGATTTCAGAATGGCACCAGAGGAAGAGGTGACACATGCTGAAGAGGCCCCACCATATAATAAACTACCAGAAAATGAGAAGCGATATGCCCTGTCGCACTGTACCGAAACATCAAAGGTGGTAGACGGCTGTGTGGAGCCCCACATGACTGGTCGCAAAATCTGTTGAAGGAGAAGGTGAATTGAGTCAGTTCGCAGAGGTGAAAGCCATCCAGCTGGCCACAGACATCACTGAGTGAGAAAAGCAACCAGAGCTCTACCTCTATACTGTTTCATGGATGGTGGCAAATGCTCTGTGGGGGTGGTTACAGCAATGGAAACAGAGCAACTGGCAGCGCAGAGGCAAACCCATCTGGGCTGCTGAATTATGGCAAGATATCACTGCTCGGGTAGAGAATCTGGTTGTGAAAGTACGTCATGTAGATGCTTATGTACCGAAGAGCTAAGCCACTGAAGAACATCAAAACAACCAACAGGTGGATCAAGTTGCTAAGATTGAGGTGGCTCAAGTGGAGCTGGACCGGCGAAATGAGGGTGAAAACTCTACTGCTCACTGGGCCCATGACTCCTCAGGCCATCAGGGAAGGGATGCAACATATAGATGGGCTCCTGACCGAGGGCTGGACTTAACCATGGATGCTATTGCACAGGTAATCCATGAATGTGAGACATGTGCTGCGATCAAGCAAGCAAAACGGTTAAAACCCCTTTGACATGGAGGACAATGGTGAAGATATAAATATGGTGAGGCCTGGCAGATTGATTATATCATGCTCCCACAAACTCAACACGGCCAACGCTCACAATGGTGGAAGCAGCCACCGGATGGTTGGAAACATATGCCATGACACATGCCACTGCCCAGAACACTATTCTGGGCCTTGAGAAGCAAGTCTTGTGGTGGCATGGCACGCCAGAAAGAATTGAACCAGATAATGGATGCATTTCCAAATAATCTCATAGACACTTGGGCCAAAGAACATGACATTGAGTGGATATATCACATGCCCTACCGTGCACCAGCTTCTGGGAAAATTGAGCGATACAATGGGTTGCTAAAAACTACACTGAGATAAATGGGTGGTGGAACTTTCAAACACTGAGACACTCATTTACAAAAGCCGCCTGGTTAGTCTGTACTAGAGCAGCTGCCAACCAGGCTGGCCCTGTTCAGTCAAACCTTTTGTGTACCGTAGATGGGGATAAAGTCCCTGTAGTGTACATTAAAAACATGCTGGTGAAGACAGTCTGGGTTACTCCTGCATCGGGTAAAGGTAAACCCATGCATGGTATTACTTTTGCCCAAGAACCTGGGTGCACTTGATGGGTAATGCAGAAGGATCGGGAAGTCCAATGTGTGCCTCAGGGGGATTTGATTTTAGGTGAAAATAGCCAATGAATTGAACTGTATGATGATAACTGTCAAATAACCCTGCTATTGCATAGCATCATCACTACAGTTGATACAGATTTTACTAATGGCATCCCATTAATAAAAAAAGATGAACTTTGGTAGAGTCAGGACTGATTTCATCAATTGGTGCCCAGCAACATCCTTGAGATCGACGTCTTCAGCCCACAGACTGTGAGCATGGACCGCGCTAGACACATCAGCTACGAGCTCCAATTGTAGCAGAGACTACATGCCATCCTCCTGCCGAGTCCAAGGTCACCCGCTCTACCGACTGAGCCAACTCTGCCTCATCCTTCCTTCCTTAAAAGACTGTCATGACAAATGGAACCCAAAGTTATGGACTAAATGAACTCACTACACATTTTGAAGGGATGGCCTATGAGAATGATATCTGTGTATATATATCTGAGACCAGGGAAAGGGATAGTGATTACTTAGAATGTATTGGGAACCTGAGCATAACGTAAATCCAGCTCTTCTCTTGATAATTTATTCCAAAGGTTACCTATTCTAACTGTGTCCAACTTTGTATTTGACTTCTAGTATGTTGTAAACACATTTTTTACTTGTGCCTGGATTTGTTTGACTGAAGTGGCCTTCTAACCTTCCTTAGCTCATCCACTTCATGTAGCTGGAGAATAATGCAATTTATAGGTGTTTATTATTAATTATGCACAGAATTTATGTCTAACTTCTGCTGACTAAAAGTGGTTCATCTGAGCTCCATTTATAGTCAATGGAGAGAAAAGTAGGGTGACATTCTCAGATATAAATATATCCCTTGTTTCCTTTGGATTTACCTGCATCTTTACCCTGGCCATAGGAGTCTAAAAGCTCAGCTGCAACTATCTTCAGACAACTACATCTGGATCAGGTTAATTCCCACTTGGGTTTGTATGAGTCAGTTTTGCATCTTCTAACTCTTCAATTCCTGCCCCATCTGGAAATGAACCCCCCCAGGTTTCCAAATCCAAGCTCTCGCGTATGGGGAGAGGTAGACACCTGAAAGTAGCCTGCAGGAAAGCTACCGTGCTGAGCAAATATGCATGGAAATATGGAGATGACTGTAGCTGATGGATTGCCATGTTTGGTACCAACCTCTGATTTACAGGCATCTCTCTACTGAGGATTTAAAACTGAATGTCTAGCTAAATGACTGTAAGCTTTTTTGTAAGGCAGAAGAGTTTTTGGACATACAAGGAAAATGTCACATAGTCCCTGTTAACGGAGTAATCCAAGCAATTAACCATGCAAATTCACTATATGTTAGGTACAAAATCTTTGTACTAGGTAATAAAGATGTTTTAGTTTCAAGTGTTCTTATGAGACATTAATGAAGTCGGGGTGCATTTTTCAAGCTGCCTGCAAAGTTGGTGTTTGACAACACTGTGTGTCTGGTGACATTCTAATGCAAATGTCATACTAACTGATAGACAAAAATAAAATAAGTAGAATGTGAAGTGCAGAACCAGAGGGTTTTTATTGGAAAGGGGTATATACAGAGAGAAAAGCTCAAGCTCCCTGAATTATACAGTATGATATATCTTTAATTCATCTTGCTACTAAGCCAAAGGTGTAGGGAATATAGTAGTGAATTATTCAGATTTGTTAAAGTCCTTACTATTTATACTGTTAAAGGACTGTGCAATGTGATAACAAAGAGGGTTAAATTTGTATCGTGTGGGTTTTGCTGTGTCAGTGTTGAGTGTTTCCTCTAATATCTTCCCAAATTTTCATGTGACTTTGGAAGGGTGAATCTCATTAAAGAGTAGGTATTTAATTGACCCATCCCATCTACTTAAACAAGACCACGCTTTTCTTGCATTTCAAGGCAGTGAGCACTGTGTTCTCCTAATACATCTAAACATAATAAAGGCTTTTCCTAAAGGTTAGTGGGGCTTTGTTTTTTTCCAGACCATTTTTCCTGTTTGACAAGTTGTGTTACGAAATGTGATGGTTTAGCCCCTGCCGGGGTCTGAGACCACGCGGCCGCTGCCCCTCCCCCACAAAGGGAGTGAAATATAAAGTCCCGAGACTGAGATAAGGAGAGGTTTAATACAACAGAGCAACAGCAACACAACAAACAACAATAACAATAACAGTAATAGTGATAACAATGAACAGAGCAAAATATCTACCAATACAGCAGTGAGAGGACCAGATGTATAAAAACACGCGCCCCGCGCTCCCGCGCCAGGATGTGACGTCCGCATGGTATATGAATAACCCGGCTAGAGCTCCCCCCCTCACCGCTGGGGAAACTTAACCCTATCCTGGTTAAACCAGGACATAATCCACCCCTTTATTCTATACCATGTTCGTCACATCCAGCTGCCACTTAGCAATTAGCATTGACAAAGAAAAATTAACAAAAGCACAGTATAACTCGCGGTGTGTTTTCACCCACAATCAAGTCCCCTTGTGGTACGCATCAGACCTCTCCATCCTTCTGCATCACCCACCAGGTGCACCCAGGTCCTTGAGCAAAAACAATCCCGTGGATGGGTTTGCCTTTGCCCGGCGCAGGACTAACCCAGACCATTTTTCCCAGCAGGTCCCTCATGCGCACCACAGGGACTTTATCCCCGTCCACAACACGTGGAAGTTTTGACTGAGCCGGGCCAGCTCGATTGGCAGATCCTCTTGTGTTGACTAACCAAGTGGCCTTTGTCAGATGTGTGTCCCAGTGTTTGAAGGTTCCACCCCCCATTGCTCTCAATGTAGTTTTTAACAGTCCATTGTAGCGCTCGATCTTCCCGGAGGCTGGTGCGTGGTAGGGGATGTGGTAGACCCACTCGATGCCGTGTTCTTCTGCCCAGGCATCTATGAGGTTATTTCAGAAGTGAGTCCCATTGTCCGACTCAATCCTCTCTGGGGTGCCGTGTCGCCACAGGACTCGGTCTTCAAGGCCCAGGATGGTATTCCGGGTGGTGGCGTGGGACACTGGATAAGTTTCGAGCCATCCAGTGGTTGCTTCCACCATTGTGAGCACGTGGCGCTTGCCTCGGCGGGTCTGTGGCAGTGTGATGTAGTCGATCTGACAGGCCTCTCCATATTTATATTTCATCCATCGATCTTCATTCCGCTGGGGCTTCACCCGTTTGGCTTGTTTGATTGCAGCACACGTCTCACATCCGTGGATGATCTCTGCGATGGTGTCAATGGTGAGGTCCACCCCTCGATCTCGAGCCCACCTGTATGTTGCATCTCTGCCTTGGTGGCCCGAGGTCTCATGGGCCCACCGGGCTATGAACAGTTCACCTTTACGCTGCCAGTCCAAGTCCACCTGAGCCACCTCGATCTTAGCAGCTTGGTCCGCCTGCTGGTTATGCTGATGTTCATCAGTGGCCCGACTCTTGGGTATATGGGCGCCCACATGGCGCACCTTCACAACGAGGTTCTCCACCCGGGGTTGCAATGTCCTGCCATACTTCAGCGGCCCAGATGGGTCTGCCCTTGCGTTGCCAGTTGTTCTGTTTCCATTGCTGCAACCACATCCACAGGGCACTTGCCATCACCCACGAGTCAGTGTAGAGATAGAGCCTCGGCCACTTTTCTCGCTCAGCAATCTCCAAAGCCAATTGGATGGCTTTCACCTCTGCGAACTGGCTCGATTCACCTTGTCCCTCAACAGCTTCAGTGGTTTCTCGTGTGGGATGCCACACCGCAACCTTCCATCGTCGATGTTTTCCCACAATGCGGCAAGACCCATCAGTGAACAGGGCATATTGTTTTTCTTCCTCTGGCAGCTCGTTATATGGTGGGGCCTCCTCAGCACATTTCACCTCTTGTTCTGGTGACATCCCAGCATCTTTGCTCTCTGGCCAGTATATGATCATTTCTACTAATCCTGGGGGGTCGAGGTTCCCTATTCGAGCCCGTTGTGTTATCAACGCAACCCATTTACTCCACGTGGCATCTGTTGCATGATGTGTGGAGGAAGCATTTCCTTTGAACATCCATCCCAGCACCGGCAGTCGGGGTGCCAGGAGGAGCTGTGTCTCAGTGCCGACCACTTCTGAGGCAGCTCGCATTCCTTCGTACGTTGCCAGTATCTCCTTCTCAGTCAGGGTATAGTTAGCTTCAGAGCCTTTGTATCCCAGGCTCCAAAAGCCTAGAGGTCGGCCTCGGGATTCCCTATCTGCTCTCTGCCAAAGGCTCCAGGAAGGGCCATTCTCCCCGGCTGCGGTGTAGAGCACGTTCTTAACCGGACTGGCCCGAGAGCCACTGCCTAGGTAATCTCCTGCTTAATTTGTTCAAAGGCTTGTTGTTGCTCTGGGCCCCATTTAAAATCATTCTTCTTGCGGGTTACGTGGTAGAGAGGGCTCACAATCAGGCTGTAGTTTGGGATGTGCATCCTCCAGAACCCCACAGTGCCCAGGAAAGACTGAGTCTCCTTTTTAGTGGTTGGTGGGGCCATGGCTGTTATCTTGTTTATCACCTCCATTGGGATGTGGCGACGCCCATCTTGCCATTTTATTCCTAGGAACTGAATCTCCCTTCCAGGCCCCTTAACTTTCTGTCGCTTGATGGCAAAACCAGCCTTCAGGAGGATTTCAATTACCTTCTTTCCTTTCTCAAAGACTTCCTCAGATGTGTCCCCCCATACAATGATATCATCAATGAACTGCAGGTGTTCTGGAGCCCCACCTTTCTCCAGTGCAGTATGGACCAGTCTATGGCAAATGGTGGAGCTGTGTTTCCACCCCTGGGGCAATCGATTCCAGGTGTACTGGATACCCCTCCAAGTGAAATCAAACTGTGGCCTGCACTCTGGTGCTATTGGAATGGAGAAGAACTTGTTAGCGATGTCAATTGTGGCGTACCACTTGGCTGCCTTCAACTCCAGCTCATACTGGAGCTCTAGCATGTCCAGCACTGCAGCACTCATCGCTGGCGTAACTTCATTCAGGCCACGGCAGTCCATGGTTAGTCTCCATTCGCCATTAGACTTTCTCACTGGCCATATAGGGCTGTTGAAAGGTGAGTCTTGCTGATCACCTTCTGGCTTTCTAGTCGACGGATCAGCTGATGGATGGGGACCAGGGAATCTCGGTTAGTATGGTACTGCCGCCGGTGCACCGTCTTGGTAGCAATTGGCACTCGCTGCTCTTCAACCTTAAGCAACCCCACCACCGAGGGGTCCTCTGAGAGGCCGGGTAAGGTGGACAATTGCTCAACCTCCTCCAGGGCAGCTATACCAAAGGCCCACCGGTACCCTTTTGGGTCTTTAAAGTACCCTCTCCTGAGGTAGTCTATACCTAGGATGCACGGGGCATCTGGGCCAGTCACAATGGGGTGCTTATGCCAGTCCTTCCCAGTTAAGCTTACTTCAGCTTCTAATAGGGTCAGCTGTTGGGACCCCCCTGTCACTCCGGAGATGCAGATGGATTCGACCCCACTGTGGCTTGATGGCATCAGGGTGCACTGTGCGCCAGTGTCTACCAAGGCCTTATATTCTTGTGGTTCTGATGTGCCAGGCCATCGGATCCACACCTTCCAGTAAATCCGATTATCCCTTTCCTCCACCTGGCTGGAGGCAGGGCCCCTCTAATCCTGCTCACCATCACTCGCTTGATCTAAGAGTGACTCCTGCAAGAATGACTTCCTGGTCCCCTCAAGAGGGTCAAGCATACTGTTGGCCATTCTATTCTGTCTGGGGGATTTCCGACTGGACACTGGAGCTGCATCTCTCTTGGAAGACTCCCCTTTCATGGTGGTCTTCCCTTTCAGCTGCTGTACTCGTGCAGCTAGGGCGGAAGTGGGCTGTCCATGCCACCTTCTCATGTTTTCCCCATGGTTGCAGAGGAAAAACCACAGGGTGCCCCGTGGTGTGTGTCTTACACTGCCCTTCTCTTGGGTGGGGAAGCGCC
Source organism: Strix aluco (assembly GCF_031877795.1). Taxonomy (NCBI): domain Eukaryota; kingdom Metazoa; phylum Chordata; class Aves; order Strigiformes; family Strigidae; genus Strix; species Strix aluco. The sequence continues at coordinate 40,045,584 of NC_133970.1, forward strand.
TGCTTCTAATAGCTGAGACATTGGCCCGTGCAGGTGGAGCATAGGACATGTCCTGTTCCACTTTCTGGAGCCTCTGAGACAGTTCCTCTACAGCTGAAACCAAAGCATGTTGGGAGGAAGGGGGACTTCCCTCATATTGCTGGAGCTGGATAATCACTTCAGCTGTGTGTGAGATGGATCAGGAAACTGAGCTTTCTCTCTCTGGTTCTGAAGGCGAATTTCTTTCTGTTGTGTTATTGTTGTTTGTAGTATTAAGGTTTTTAACCCAGACCAGTTTCTTCCTGCAGTGTGAGTGTAGGAACAAAGGCAGAAAGGAGCAGCTGTAACTCCTTAGTCTTATATTCCCTCTAGACTTCTCTGAAACCCTACAGAATGTAGAATTTGGTCTGTTCTTAACCAGCCTAACATCCAACTTGTTTTCTGTAGGCTCATGTCACTCTTCAGTGACTTTGAAAGAGACAAAGGACAAGTAGGATCTTAATTTAGCAATGGCTGTTGGAGGCCTTATTGAGGTGAGATGAGATGATCTGGCCCTTAGGCGCTGATGTTCGAGATACCAAAGCTTCTCCAGCTACCTAAATTCTGGAACCAGTATTGTGAAGGTTGAACAGAGCTAGATTAATCAGCAGTATAATAAAGATAACAGCATTCACACATTGGAAGGTTATAGGCTCTTCAACTGACTATATTGTTTCCATAGAGAAGACAGTTAAGTGCATAGTAAGAAACTTATCATTAGTAACTAATAATAAGTATGAGCTCAGGTCTTCGACCACCTGTGGTATGTTTGTTATTATAGGTATGACTTATATTTTGTCCTGATGTTCCTGAAAACCTATAGATCTTCTTCAGCTATCTAAACAAAGCAAGTGAAAGAGATTACAAAATTACACTCGAGTGCTAATCTCTGTGAAAAAAGTTCTTTTGCTTATTAACTGCATTGTTGACCTTTTATGTATTCTAAAGCATTGCATACCTTTCAGCACATGAAATAATACTAGAAGCAAATTAGGTGATGATCCCAGATTCAGTCCTATCGCAACCCTTAACTTGAATTTGTCTTAAGATACCATAATTTTCTGAATGGACTGATCCAGCCCTCCGTTTCAGCAGGACCTGCAGTATATGGCCCACAGCGCTGCTCATGACTGTTGAAGACTGTAGCAATTTGTGTTAGCATGTCACCTACTGTCCTCAGTGATACAAATACAACCTGCAATGTTTTGTCTATAAAGCAGTTTTCAGAACAATAGCTCATTCACTGACCCACATTACCTTTCATAAGAAGCAAAATATTAGAAGGCATTTCAGTCCCAGCTTCACAATCTAAGATTCGATAAGAATATTTAAAATGCCTAAGAAATGCTTTTGTCCATGGTCTGAGGTCAGGTTTTGAAATCTTTACAAACTGTCTCTCCAGGGAGGCTGTGTAGAGAGCGCCATCCTTACAGCTCACCCTTGAATGCACTTTGAACAAGCAGCTGCTTTTACTGTAAGCATGTTATTAATGGTCTCTTTTCAAAAGCAGAGATCGTACCCTGGAAAATGTTCTATTGATTTTTTCCCTTTCACTGTCCCTGTTTCAATCACACTCATTTGAATGGCTTTCATTTTTAGCAACAACAAGAGATTCTTCGAACAGAAGCAGTGTCAAGGTGCAGCCTTAAATAAAATCACTGCTCAATTTAAGCTGTAAAAAAAAATACTGATATTTTAATAGAAGACTGAAGAACCAAATGCTGGTTCAATAATAGCTAAAAGGAGTTTATACATAGGAATCATGCACAAGGATCATTTTATTTCTCTTACTGTACGTGTTAACAGAAAACAGCAGCCTAAATCTCAACTCACTTGATCATTGCATGTCAAGGATCTCAGGAACATGGAAGTATTTCATTCTAATTTTCTAAAGTGGAAATGCGCACTGAGATACCTGTGTGCAGAGTTCAGAATACAGAACTGCAAATAATATTCTACCATGTATTTCTATATAGTAATATTCATGCAGAAGAATCTGCAAGTAAGAAATTGTGCACACCTGGAAATAAGATTTCTCTTCTGACTTTGGTTTCCATTGCTATTAATTATTTATATCACATAGTCAAGCATATGTTTTCTAAAACTTTTTGCTTGTGACCAAAAAAGAAGACATGACCACTGGTTTGGAAACCTCTAAACTGAGGATCCAAATGACACAAAACCGACACTGATTTATGTGCTACATGAACGTCTAGGGAGAACTTGGTGATGTCAACTGCCATGAGTGAGTCTCTGAGCGACTGATAATTTGTTAAGTCTGAGCTCCAAGAACTATGGCATGGTGTGAGAGGTTCTGCAGGAAGGAAAGGGGCACAGGCATGAGTAGAAAGGCAAGGCAAGGTGGTTTTGCATTTGTGGAAAGAAGCTTGAGAATATATCATAAATGCACTTAATTTTAATCCCAAAATCCCTATAAAAGAAGATCCATATTTTTTGATATTTTAAGAAAACTCCTGACTTCTGAGGACTCATAATTTTTAATGGTGGCAACTAAAAAACTCTACCTCTAAATAAGTGGTATAATTTTTCAGAGACAGTGAGTAGAGAAAACAACTATCATACATACTAGAATCTGTAAGATATGAGCCAGAAGCACAACTACCTATCAAACCAGAAAAAAAAAAATATATTACGCATAAAATTTACACATTGCTCATAATATCCATTTGACAAATTCTTTGGTTCCCTAACATCAGTTGTGTTGCACTGAACACTGAAAATTAAAGTTCTTAGTTGGAAGCCAAGACGCAAATTTAGGTATAGGTAGCTACCTATTAAAATGCTGGCTTGACTTTCCAAACTGTTTTCAACCAAGAATATTGATTTCTCCTTTCATGTGTAGGAAAAGCATCAACCAACTGAAAAAAGCACTCCATGAAGTGCGGTCTTTGTGCTTTCAACTCTTTGCCCATAAATACTTAGATATTTATCTGATGGCTGCTTGTCTTTAACAGGCTATGGTTAAGAGTGTGAGCTTCGACAGGAGAGCTGTTATGTTTTTATTTCAACACAATGTCCTACATAAAAGTTGGCAATAAGAGAAAGTACTCTATAGGATACGACTCCCCCATGACTTTTTCCTTCACGCGCTGTCCTGGTTTCAACTGGGATACAGTTAATTTTCTTGACCTGGGAGGGAGCACAGCTGCAGTGCCCGACCTGGATTTCGGCTAGGATAGAGTTAACTTTTCTTGAGCTGGGAGGGGGCACAGCAGGAGGGCCAGGCGCGGATTGGCCATTGGAGTATTCCATATCATGTAACGATATGCTCAGTATATAAAGGAGGTGGGTTATCCCTCGCTTCTGGGTTTGCCCCTGCGGGATCTTTGTTCTGTCGGGATCACTGGCAGGGAGTGGGCTGGATATCAGTCGGCAGGTTGTGAGCAATTGCATTGTGCATTACCCGTTTGTACTTTCCATTATTTTTATTGCTTCATTTAATTACAATCACTTAACTGTTTTTCTCTCAACCTATGAGTTTTTTCCTTTTGCCCTTCCCCTATTTCCAGGGGGGGGGGGCGGGGGGGGGAAGGGTAAGAAACCAGCTGTATGGTGTTTGGCTGCCAGCCAAGTACAAAACATGACAGTACTTTCTGCAGCCTAGTGTAGGGCTCGAAGGGTTGAGATAATGATAGAGCTGATCAGTGTGTCATAACAAAATTGGTATAACCATTCATTATATTGTCTTATCAGTTGCTGGTCATAATGTCAACCTCTTGGCTCCTTAAAATTTCATCAGATCATTTCCTGTATACAGTCCCCATGCTGCTGCTTACCACCTCTCACAGTTTGATTAAGATTTTGGTTTTGATGTACTATGAAACACTGATTTATGGCATGATGAAGTTGTCGGTCATGAGGCTACTTACAGTGGTGTTTCAGAATTTTGGGGATTTTTAATATCCTTAGAATGTTTAAACTAACATGGTCATCTTACTGCTGGGAGCCAGTGTGTTCCTGAAAGTGGTTCAGGCTTTGTTCAGGGTTAAGGAGCTATTTAAGAGTATCACCCTGAGATCTACCCCAAGGTTGGAGAATTATGAGTGGCTAGGGGTGTGGAGTAACATGGGCAAGTACCTAGGACAATGGGCACCTCCATTGCTTTGGAACTTCACCTCTGAACAGTGGCAGAATCCCAAAAAACTAGTAAAATATTTGGAAAAAGTATGCTGTCACCCTGGTAATTCCAGAGAGACACAGATCACTGCAACATGCTGAAGCCTGGCCCATGCCATCCAAGCCCTATTAAACACTATTCAGTACCCTCAAAGGGAAGAGAAGGGCACTGGATCTGATAACAGAATGACATACATTGCAGCCACTCCAAAGCCCACAACAGACACTACAGCCACTCCAACTCCCATGAAAAGCGCTGCAACCACTCCAGCGCCAGCAGCATGTATTGCAGCTAATGTGATGCCAATGACAGGCACTGCAGCTGAACCAGAGGACCAATCTGTGACGGTGTCAGTTGCTCCTATACATAAGAAGAAATATACAAAAAAATCCCATCACATTCTAAAGGATGATGATGAACCAGGACCATCATGGGAACAGGAGGAGGAGGTAGAACCAGTGGTAATAACCCAATCCCTATCCCTGAGTGAGCTGCAAGACATGGAAAGGATTTCAGCCACCATCCAGGTGAGCACCTTATTACGTGTCTGATCCGATACTGGGACAATAGGGCCACTAGTGTGGAATTAGAGGGTAGGGAGGCCAGGCAGCTGTGATCTCAGTCTAGGGAAGGAGGCATTGACAAGGCAATTGAAAGAAGGTCACAAACTCTCACTCTCTGAAGACAACTTCTGTCAAGCATGAGGGAGAAGTATCCCTTCAAGGAAGATGTTATATGTCATCCAAGTAAGTGGACCACTATGGAGAGAGGTATCCAATACTTGACAGAACTAGTCGTGCGGAAGATACCACCAGGGAACATGTGGTATCGCCTGTGTGACCATGGAGAAGACATGGGAAAATGGGATGGAAAACCTAGCTACCTCCTAGAAGAGTGGGTATGTGAGTTGAAAGGAAGAACTACAAAACCAGATTCTTTCAGGAGAAATGCTGCTCCAGTTTCCAGTAATCAGTTGCCGAAACAGAGCGGAAAGGTTGACTTTGCTCATGATCCTATAAGGAGAATTCCATTAAATATTCATGAGAAGTGAGTAACCAAGATGAGACTGAGACCCCTACATACCACACTAACCCATTCGTCAATAGCAGATACTATGACGAACATTAGAGGGGCCCTGTCTCCAGCCAGGTGGCGGACAGGGACCATCAAGTTTACTGGACTGTGTGGATTCGATGGCCTGGCACATCTGACCCCCAGCAGTATAAGGCTCTGGTGGACACTGGTGTCCAATGCACCCTAATGCCATTGTGAGAAACGCTCAGTTGCCAATTATCCATAGCTCAGACAGGATGCGGTGTGAAGCACTCTTTATTACGTTCTTGCAAGACCGGGCGCCCCCATCAAGTGGACGCCCCTACCAGCCATCATGCAATGGTTTATATCCCTTTCTCCCAACCACCAGTTCCCTCCCCTGATTCCTCATTGGCTGAGTACTACAGGGTGTACAGACTTCCCGAACCGCCTACCGATACGCCCCTTCATGTATGTGTTCATACATCGCATGTTCATGGAAATGAACCTTGGCTTTCTCCAGGGCGGAGAAGTTAATATGCATGAGCTCATCACGCAAGCCTACTAAGATGGAAAAGTTCGCCCCAAGTCTTTCGGTATCTGCATCCATCTAAAGCCAGTTCCAAGTACTGGGTCATCACAGTTGACAAAAAGTCCACTTGCCTTCTAGCCCTAGGGCAGGGATTTCAATGGTTGTGAATTGCTCTCGTTGATTGCTTTGGTGAATCGCTCCTGCCCTTCCCATCAGGCTTATTATGCGAAAACAACATTCTTTCCCTTACAATTCCCCCCTGTTTTTATTTATACTCTTGTTGCTTTTCGCATATTCTCAGAGTATTGTCCTATGAACATTTTTCGAGTGTTGACAGCAAGATTTCACATCTTTTCTCTGATGACAAGTCATCTCTTGCATCTTCATCTCCCTCTTCTTCTAGTAACAGCATCTTGCCAAGATAGGGGGGGTGGTTCCAGAGGCATCTGTTTTGACAAGGCGGTTTCAATGAGACGCTGGACCCATCCTCAGACGCAAGGGATTACGTAGCATCCTACAGAGACAGTGGAGAAAGTAGGTGGTATCTTGACATCCTTGTTCTTCCCCAGTCCGCACATGCGCAGTAGAGTCTCTCGAACTTTCCTGGGCTTTCTGGTGTTGCTGGGGGCTTCTGACAGGGGTCCCTCCAGTACTTTTCCATTGCACAATAGCAGTCCATAGGAGTCTGTGTTTACAGAAAAAGAACTCCGAACCATTTTAAAAACAAAACCACAGTAAATCTCCTTTAACTTATGTACATGGCAAAATACCAGCAGCATACCTGCTCCTCACATTAAAGTCACTATATTTTTAACATGAATCACCACCATATTCTTCACAATCCCTCGCATTTTATTAAATTGATTCGTGTTTGTGTTTATCCCTTGAATGACTGAATGAATCAATTTAATAAAACATGGAATCATACATGGTATAAACATTAGGGTAGCAAATGTACACAACAGATAAAATAAAAGCTGTTTTACCCACGGTGTTCCAGGTAACCAGGACCATAGATTGCCATTCCAGCCATTCCACGTTTGCTATCTGTGATGGGGAAGCGGTATAGAGACCCACGGCCAGCTTGATAATCCCAAAGGTCCCCCACAAACCCAGCAGTGACTGAAATTGAAGGTTTTACTTATAGTCTTTGTTAATAAAACAAGCTCATTATTTTCAAAGGGGTCATATGAGTTGGTAGCATTTTCACTCCTTTTAGCTATTATGAGGCTAACATACACAGTGAGGAGAAAAAGCCAGCTACCATAGTGAGGTCCGGTATGGCACATTTTTCTGTTTACCCCTGGACCCATTGGGTTGCTGCCAACGGTCGGGTTCGTGTCTTCTTAACAGCAAAAATGGAGGCCAATCCGGTCTTGCCCTCACTTGGACTTATCCTCAGCTTTTCCCTCCCTCCCTTTTACTTTTTTTTCCCTAATTCCTTTGTTTAACTGATTTATGTTTTTATGCAAAACAGTCTAAAACCAAAAATCATAGGTATTACAACTTTTTAACATATGTACATAAACACAGGGTTCATGTAGATGATTCAGGATCTCACTACTATTGGTGTCACTTGGTCTGTTTTGATAAGTCCAGTCTTATTTTAGCTCCATCATATTCGAAGCTTCAGATCTCCAGGTGCTGACTCGATCTTCTAATTGGGTTCACCTGTAACTGGTCCTTTTACCCTGGAAATCTGAGTCCATCCTCTTTCAGCAGTTCTTACAGCTGTCTCCGTAGTCAATAATACCAGGAATGGTCCTTCCCATCTAGGAGATAAGCTTTCCTCCTTCCAAGTTTTGATTATTACTTTATCTCCAGGTTGTATTTTGTGTACTGCAAATCCTAAAGGAGTTGTCTGGGCTAACATTCTTTTTATTCTTAATTCTTTTAGGTTTTTCTCAATAGTTTTAATATATTGTTGAATCCTCATGTCTTCTATTAATGGATGCCCTAAAGGCATACCTAGGGAATATGGCATCCCATATAACATCTCAAAAGGTGAGAGGCCTGTCTCTGAATTTGGCATAGTCCTAATATGAAGTAAGGCTAAGGGTGAGCATTTAATCCATGAGAATTTGGTTTCTATCATTAATTTAGGTAACTGTTGTTTCAAGGTTTGATTCATTCGCTCTACCTGTCTATAACTTTGTGGATGCCATGGAGTGTGATATTCCCAAGTGATGCCCAGAGCTTCTGTATTTAACTTTATAATTTTTGATGTAAAATGAGTACCCTGATCCGAATCAAATACTTTTACAATTCCAAATCATGGTATAATTTGTTCCAATATTATTTTAGCTACTGACTGGGCAGTCGCTCTGGTGGTAGGAAAAGCTTCTACCCAGTGAGTTAATTGATCTACTATTACCAGTAAATATTTGCATCTCCTAACTTTCGGTAGTTCTGTGAAATCTATTTGGATCCTTTCATTCATTGCAGAAATTGTTTTGCTGGTAGAAATACATGACATACGTTCAGTTTTCTCAAACATATTGATTTTAGGGTCATATTCATTAACATTTGTGTCACCAGGTAAAAGATCAGAGTGCCTGCTTTTTATCCATGATGTGCCATTAATGGTACGCACTGAACAGCTATCAAGATCTTTCTTATTGTTTGTGGCTCAAATACTTAACTGGTTTTCATTAATCTCTTTTACACTGTACCTATCACCCAAAAGTTTTGTTTCAATTCTGGTCTGGTTTGCAGAGTCCTCTGCAATTCTCCTTGTATCCCTATTGTCTTCTAACACGCACCTCCTGCGCTTCTCTTAACAATTCCTGTAGATCCTGCTCTTGCCAATCATCGAATTTTTCTAACTTCTTTCTAATATCTCCCCATAATTTGGACACGAATTGAGTTTTTAATAAAGCCTCCCCCACCGGGGATGCATGCAGGGTCTACTCCCGAATACATTTGTAACTTCCCCCCCCCCCTCGCTGGCCGCTTTATTCCCCGGCCGGGCTCCTCCAGCAGCGCGCTCAGACCGCAGCGCTCGGCGCAGCCCCCGCGGGGGCGCAGCCGCGGCCGGGCCCCCTCCCTGCGGCACCGCGGGGGGGCCGCGTCCTGGCGCGGGGTCGTGCCGCGGTCCTAGGGGCCGCCCGCCGCCGCCAACGCCTCCCCAAACCTCTGCCCCACTATTTTCTAATTGTTTCTGCTTTTCTCGATTACGGGTTCGGCTGCTGGTGGAGGGGAAGGAGCGCTAGGTTTTGGTTCCTCATGCAGGAGTTTAAGATACAACCCCTTTGTTTTCTGTGCATAGGCCTCAATCCATAGGCGGCAATACCCAGTCAATACCCAAAACTTTCTTAATTCTTTCTTAGTTCCAGGGAGCGGTAATTATCCCTTGAATCCCTTCGGGATTTTTTTTTTTTTTTTTTTTTTTTAATCTCCCTTCTGTAATTAAATGGCCCAAATACTTAACTTCATTTTCTATATATTGGAGTTTGGCCTTTGAGACCCTTAACCCTTTTTTTCCCAGAAAATTAAGGAGTCCATCAGTGGCTATTTTCACCTCAGACTGCCCCTCCCCTGAGAGTAAAATGTCATCCACATACTGTAGTAACATGACCCCTTTCAGGTGGCTTAAATTGTTCCAGAGTTTGTTCTAATATCTGCCCAAATAAATTAGGGGATTCTGTAAATCCTTGAGGTAGAACAGTCCACCTCAACTGTTGTTTGCGCCCTGTCTGGGGGTCTTCCCATTCAAAGGCAAATAAATCTCTACTTTCTGGATCTAAACGGCAAGCCCAAAAAGCATCCTTTAAGTCTATAACACTGAACCATCTGTGTCCATGTGGTATTTTACTCATCAAGAGTATACGGGTTTGGTACCACAGGATATCTCTTTTTGACTATTTCATTTACCTTTTTTTTTTTTTTTTTTGAAGTCTTGTACAAATCGATAAGAACCATCCATTTTTCGAATTGGCAAAATGGGGGTGTTGAAAGGGGACATACAGGGTTCCAGCAGTCCATCCTTGAGCAACCCCTTTGTTTTCTGTCATACTACGTCATGTCCATCTAATAAGGTAATTTTTTTAAGGGGGGGGGTTTTAGTCCTCCCCTATTACCCTCTTTGACTCACACGATGGGGTTTATATCTACCTCATCTTTCTCTGTCAGAGTATTCATAGTAATAGTCATACACATTCCTTATAAGTGTGGATTTGTAATCCTAGTCGTATCACCAAATCCCGGCCCAGCAGATTACTGCCTGCCTTTGGGACATATAACAGTTGTCCCACAACTGTCCTATTTTTTTTTTTTTTAAATACAGAAGCCATAAACCCTTCCCCTTTTATGCCGGCCACCGACGCCCATTGGTCCGATAGCTCCAACCCCAAGGGAATATAATTAAAGAAGTCTTGCTTGCCCCGGTATCACTCCCGGGGTCCCACCCTCCAATTTTTCAAGGGCTCTTGGTGGGATTTATAGCTAAAGAACCCCTGACTGCTCTATTCTGTCTTCAAAGTTCATGATTGGAATTACTTTAACTCTGGGCATTCTCTCTCAAAATGCCCCAGTCTCCCACAACGATAGCTTCTGGAGGCTTTTCATCCCCAGTTTCTTCCCATTCCTCCTGTTCCACCTTTAAGGTAAAAAGGTGCTCAGTCCTTTGTTGGACCCAGAAGGAGGTGTAGTCAGACTCCTCTTGTGAAAAAGGGGTCTTTGAACTCACATAGAAGTTTAAGTCTTGACATAACCAGTTCTTAGTTGACCCATATTTTGGCCAAAAAGCCTTACGTCCCAAAATGGGCTCCTTTGTCCACACAAAAACACAATAATGTGTCATTTTCTTTTTGTCCCTCCCCTTGTATTCGGAACGTTCCTTCATCATAACAACATTCTCCCCAATGGACTGTACGGGGGAATGTTTTCAGGGACCTTCCCTGAATTCCCGCTAAGCTTAGTCTTTTTGTTCCCCATTTTTTACCCCGAGACTTCTGGTCGTTTTCCTCGCAGCACAGCAGAGCCGCCACTGAGGACTCCGCCCTCAGCCCGTACTGACGTACAGCTCACTCGCTCCCACCCACCAGAATCTCCCAGACCACCAAGGCAGTACTTAACAGTCCAATTTTCTTACCTTGGTCCGTGCACAAGAGTTGCCTGGTCTAACAGCGCTTTCCAAAGTTCCTCTCTTTTTTTTTTTTTTTTTATCCTTTTGCCCCCAGTGGTTCACAAGGCCTGTCTATATTATCAGTCTCAGGATCTCAGTCGGTCCCCGTGGAGTCACCGTCAATGATTCGCGAGGCCGTTGAAATCAACAGGGCACGCCTCCTCGCCCTCAACGGCGGAGACTCCCAGGCGACGACTTCGATCCCGGATGAGCCCCCAAATTGTGAGAAACGCTCAGTTGCCAATTACCCATAGCTCAGACAGGATGCGGTGTGAAGCACTCTTTATTACGTTCTTGCAAGACCGGGCGCCCCCATCAAGTGGACGCGCCTACCAGCCATCATGCAATGGTTTATATCCCTTTCTCCCAACCACCAGTTCCCTCCCCTGATTCCTCATTGGCTGAGTACTACAGGGTGTACAGTCTTCCCGAACCGCCTACCGATACGCCCCTTCATGTATGTGTTCATACATCGCATGTTCATGGAAATTAACCTTGGCCTTCTCCAGGGCGGAGAAGTTAATATGCATGAGCTCATCACGCAAGCCTACTAAGATGGAAAAGTTGCCCCAAGTCTTTCGGTATCTGCATCCATCTAAAGCCAGTTCCAAGTACTGGGTCATCACAGTTAACAAAAAGACCACTTGCCTTCTAGCCCTAGGGCAGGGATTTCAATGGTTGTGAATTGCTCTTGTTGATTGGTTTAGTGAATCGCTCATGCCCTTCCCTTCAGGCTTATCATGCGAAAACAACATTCTTTCCCTTACACCATCAAATTTTAAAGGGGCAGAACCCATTTGTATTTCAGGAGTGTGAAGTGCTAAGGCTTGGACAATAGGCCCAAGCCAGAGTTGACCTATAGATGAATCCTGTACATTTTATAACTGATAACCATTGTGCTAACTGGTATTATACTAAGTTATAACAAACCACCTAGTCTGATGTAAAAGGTGGAAGTGTTGAAGCCTGAGCAACAGGACCTGAACCGAAACTGTTAACTCAGTATGTAATCCCTAATGAAATATGCATGGAGGATGGAGCTATCTTGAATGTATCTTTCCCTTCCTTTGTCTATGAATAGAATAACAGAGTCATGGAGACAGGTGCCTGTCCTCGAGGCCTGATGTGAGACCTTGCGCATAATCCGATCAGATAAGCAGAGAAATTCCCTTAGTTTCTTCCTTGAGCCCTGGCCAGGCTCTGGGGGGAACCTAATGTGAGATGAAAACCAGATATTTCCGCTTAAACAGAGGTGCCAGCTATTCTGGCTTACTGATTTTTAGATATATAAGGCTGGACCCGCTCACAGCGACTTTGGAAGCCTCACCTACGGGTGGACGCACCGCGTAGGATTTCCCACTTGCCGGGACAGGCTCTCCAAATCCTCGCTGTAACCGGGGCTGCCCAGCGTCTGCAGATCTGGATGATGGTAACGTATGCAAGTGGTGATGGATCTTTCTTCATCACTATTCTCTCTCTCTTGTAGTAATTGTGATAGACAGTAAACTGTTTGTTCATCAAATTCCATTGAAGATACTGGGAGCTCGTGACATGTTATTCCATAAACTATGTTGGCCTAAGCTTAATCTTAACTATTACACTGTGTAACGACTAACTGACTGTAAGTGCTTATCTAAGTTGAAATGCTGAAGCAAGGACTCCTACTAGGCAAAAGACTGAAAAGAGGGAGAAAGGGAAGAAGGACAAAGGGGAGAAAGACAAAGGGAAGAAGAAGAAGAAAAAAAAGGGGGTAGTGTCTATATTCTGTAAGATATAAACAAAGACTTTGTGAACCACTCTCAGGAAAGTAGGAAATACGAGAAGCTGGTGACGTGAGGAAGACCCGGATGGAGCGACCCCCTAGCTGCAAAGTGCGCAGACGCAGGATACACCTCTCAGAGAGACCCGATAACGGAAGGCGGAGGATATAAAAAAGACGGACCCTCGGGAAGTGGGTGCGCGCCGTTGGTGGAGCAGGGACTCCCCGGCCGCCCAGCGCTGTTTTGCTTATTGCCGCTTGCTAAAATAAATAATTGAAATTTAATTTGTCCTAACTTGCATCATTTTGGCAAGATAGTCTATAACAAAATTGGTGCCGTGACTCGGATAGAGGCAATCTGGTGGGAAGCCCCATACGGGGAGGCGCGCCCCGCTGAGTTCAGCGGCCCCGGCTGAGTGCTATCACATCACGCCCTCTACCGACGAACTCCAAAACTCGGCAACAAGCAAAAAAAATACCGGTAACCCCGTAATCTTTGTGCACGAAGCCCCGGACGAAGACGCAGGGTTACGTGAGTATAGGCCGGTTACCGTTCGGTTGGGGTTGGGTTTCCCGGAGCGTGGTGTGTGAGACGCCCAGCAGGGCAAAGCGAGTGCGGACCCCTCGGTAGTGCAGTTCCCATATCCCGCGAGGGACTGGGTCACGAAAAGGGGGAAGCGAATTGTGTGAGTGTGTGAAGGCGCTCCGGAAGATGGGACAGAAGAAAAGCAAGCCTTCTGATCCCATGGGTGATTTGGGACCCGAGGTGAGGTACCCCCAAATACCACCAGATAGCCCTTTAGGCTTGATGTTAAACCATTGGGAAGATTACCCCTCTAGGCGGGGTAAGGACAAAGCAAAAATGATTTATTATTGTATGGAAGTTTGGGGAGGGAAACAAATCAGAGGCGATCATCTCTATTGGCCTGTTTTTGGGTCCTTTGAAGAATGGGTCTGCCAAGCCCTAAACATTTATGTCAACTCAAGGGAACCCTTTAATTTAGAGGAGAGTGAATATGCACAGGTATGGATAGCATCAGATACCCGAATAAATCTATATCCTCTAAAAGAAAAAGTTAAGAAAAAGAAGGTACGTGATGAGGACGAACCTCCCACCTCTCCTCCTCCTTACATACCTCCACCCCCACCTCCGGCGCCTTCACCTCCTCCGACTGCGCCGGAGGACCCAGAGAATTAAGACTCCCCACCTGAATCCCCGAAAGAACCGAGACGAATAACCCGTAGTCAAACTAGAATGGGGTGGGGTGATAGTGGCTTGTACCCCCTAAGGGAGGTTGCGATGGGGGGACCCCAGCCTGGCATGGGATATGTGACTGTCCCTCTTAATTCAGGGGACGTCAGAGAATTTAAAAAAGAGATGGGGAATCTATTGGAGGATCCCTTAGGTGTGGCGGAGCGGGTGGATCAGTTTTTAGGACCAAACATCTATACCTGGGATGAAATACAAGCCATAATGGCTATACTATTCACTGTTGAAGAAAGGGATATGATCAGGAGAGCAGGAATGAGAATTTGGGATCAACAGCATCAGCAAGGTCCGGCAGCAGATGTAAAATGGCCTCTAAATCGACCTAATTGGAATAATCAAAATGAAATCGATAGAGGTCATATGCAAGACCTGAGGACGATTGTAATCCAGGGTATAAGGGAATCAGTCCCTAGAGGACAAAATATAAATAAAGCCTTTAGTGAACATCAGAAAAAGGATGAAACTCCTACTGAGTGGTTAGAGAGACTGAGGAAAAATCTTCAGCTTTACTCAGGACTAGACCCTAATACCCCAGTGGGACAGGCATTGTTAAAGACACAATTTGTGGCAAAAGCATGAATAGATATTAGAAAGAAGCTAGAAAAAATAGAAGATTGGCAGGATCGGGGGTTGGATGAATTACTGAGAGAAGCACAGAAAGTCTATGTCCGAAGGGAGGACGAGACTCAAAAGAAACATACCAGAATGATGGTAGCTGCGATAAGGGAAGGACAGAGAGTGAACAGTGCTGGGAGAAAACAAGAAGGTCAAAGAACAGGCTATAGATCAAAGGAACCGGAGAGAGAGAGAGAAAAAGGGAGTATTGTCTGCTTTTATTGCGGAAGAAAAGGTCACACAAAGAAGAGCTGCAGAAGGAGAATGATGGATGAGAGAATGTTTAAAGAAGATTAGGGGTGTCAGGGGCTCTATTTGCTGGGGACCCGAGAACGAACTGAGCCCTTGATAAAGTTAAAAGTAGGTCCTCGGCAACAGGAGGTAGAATTTTTAGTAGATTCAGGAGCGGAGAGATCTACTGTTCAATCATTGCCCCAAGGATGTAAGATTTCATCAGAAAAAGTACAAGTAGTTGGGGCGAAAGGAGAACCATTCGGAGTACCGGTAATTAAAGATGTACTCCTTGAAACAGATTCTAAAGTGGGGGTGGGATCCTTATTGTTAGTACCTGAGGCAGATTATAACCTACTGGGGAGAGATCTAATGATTGAATTAGGAATTAGTTTGGAAGTAACAGAACACAAACTTGAAATCAAACTATGCCCCCTACGGGTTGAAGATGAGACTAAAATCAACCCTGAAGTGTGGTACACTCCGGATACGGTGGGAAAACTGAATGTTGAACCTTTTATGGTAACCATCCGGGATCCTGAAGTACCGGTGAGGATTAAGCAATATCCCATACCTCTGGAGGGAAGGCAAGGATTAAAACCAGAAATTCAGAGATTAATAAAGCAGGGATTATTGGAACCCTGCATGTCCCCTTTTAATACTCCCATTTTACCTGTCAAGAAGGCGGATGGGGGGTACAGATTAGTCCATGACCTAAGGGAAATTAACAAAAGGACTGTAACTAGATTCCCTGTAGTAGCTAACCCACACACTCTCTTAAGTCAATTAGGCCCGAACGACCGGTGGTACAGTGTAATAGACTTGAAGGACGCTTTCTGGGCATGTCCCTTAAAAGAGGAGTGTAGAAACTATTTTGCTTTTGAGTGGGAGGACCCAGACACCCACAGGAAAACTCAACTCCGGTGGACAGTCCTACCCCAAGGTTTCACTGAATCCCCAAACCTGTTTGGGCAAGCTTTAGAACAAATTTTGCAGGATTACCAGATAGGAGATACCCTTACCCTAGTCCAGTATGTAGATGATCTTTTAATAGCAGGGGAGGATGAGGAAAGGGTTCGGGAAGAAAGCATCAAGTTGTTAAATTTCCTGAGCTTAAAGGGACTGAAAGTGTCAAAATCCAAATTGCAATTTGTTGAAAAGGAAGTTAAATACCTAGGGCATCGATTAAGTCAAGGAACTAAGAAATTGGATCCAGAAAGGGTGAAAGGGATACTTTCCCTACCAAGTCCAAAAACTAAAAAACAAGTCCGGCAGCTATTAGGGCTATTTGGATATTGTAAGCAGTGGATCGAAGGGTATAGTGGAAAAGTAAAGTTTTTATACACCAAAATAACTAAAAATGGATTATTAAAATGGACTCAGGAAGATGATCAACGGTTAAAAGAACTAAAAACTGAATTAGTAAATGCTCCTGTTCTGAGCTTGCCCGACCTGAAAAGACCATTTTTCTTATTTGTCAACACAGAGGAAGGAACTGCATTTGGAGTATTAGCCCAGGAATGGGCAGGAAAAAAGAAACCAGTAGCATATATCTCAAAATTACTGGACCCCGTAAGTCGGGGATGGCCTACGTGCCTACAAGTTGTGGTGGCAGCTGCTTTGTTAGTTGAGGAAGCGCATAAAATAACTTTTGGTAGTGAATTAAGGGTACTATCACCCCATAATATTAGAGGTGTGTTACAGCAAAAAGCAGAAAAATGGATAACCGATGCTAGACTAGTAAAATATGAGGCAATCCTCATTACGTCCCCCCACCTGACCCTTGAAACAACATCGTTACAAAATCCAGCCCAATTTTTGTATGGAGAACCTAGTCAAGATCTTTTTCATGATTGCCTCCGTAACATCGAGGAGCAGACTAAGATAAGACCAGATTTGGAAGAGGAGGAATTAGGGAAAGGAGAAAAATTATTTGTAGATGGATCCTCTCGAGTGGTAGAAGGGAAAAGAAAATCAGGGTATGCCATAATTGATGGAAAAACTTTTAAGGTGATAGAATCAGGACCCTTGAGTCCCAGCTGGTCAGCACAGGCATGTGAATTATATGCAGTATTAAAGGCTTTACAATTACTAAATGGAAAAGTGGGAACTATATACACTGATTCTAGATATGCCTTCGGAATAGTACATACCTTTGGGAAAATATGGGAAGAAAGAGGTTTAATCAATTCTCGGGGGAAGAGCCTAGTACATCAGGAGTTAATATCACAAATTTTGCAAGCTATACGAGGGCCCAGCGAAATTGCGGTAGTACACGTAAAAGGACACCAGAGGGGGCTAAATCCTTTAGTACGGGGGAATAACCTTGCTGATCAAGAGGCAAAGAGAGCAGCGCTATCAGCACTGCACTTGGATGATCCGATAGAGGACAGAAAGCGGTGTGTTAATTGTGGAGATAATTACCTCCCCTGTTATGGTTGCTGGAAAGAATACGGAGTAGACGGTATAGAATGTGTATGTGAAAGACCAGGGTTTAAGTGGTGCTTTTTCCATGGAAAATCCTATGAACTTTTAAGTTTTACTGTTCAAGAACAAGCAAAATTAAATCAAATGGGGATTAAACAGAAAGCTAATGGAAAATGGGAACTCCCGGACGGCCGAGAAGTTCTCCCAAAACCCATAGCTACCAAGATAATGCAACAATTCCATAAAAACACTCATTGGGGAACTCAGGCATTAGTGGATCAATTTGCAACTAAATACATGTGCATTGGGATATATGATATAGCCAAACGAGTGATAGGAGAATGTCTCATTTGTCAAAAAGTAAATAAACATCAAATAAGAAAACGAGTATATGGGGGGCGAGAATTGGCTCATAGACCTTTTGCAAGAATACAAATAGACTTTACTGAATTACCAAAGGTGGGGAGGTATGAATACCTATTAGTAATTATAGATCATTTAACTCAATTCGTAGAAGCCTTTCCCACAGCCCGAACCACAGCTCACACAGTAACAAGGATATTACTTGAAGAAATTATACCTCGGTATGGAGCAATAGAAGCAATAGACTCAGATAGAGGTCCACACTTTGTATCCAGAGTAGCCAAAGAGACTTTGGCTGCCCTGGGTACACAGTGGCAATACCATACTCCGTGGCACCCGCAGAACTCAGGGAAAGTTGAACGTATGAACGGAGAAATAAAAAAACAACTTACCAAACTAATGTTAGAAACTAAAATGTCATGGGTAAAGTGTCTCCCTTTAGCCTTGTTAAATATCAGAACTCAGCCCCGAACTGATGTAGGCATTTCTCCCTTTGAAATGCTATATGGGATGCCCTATGATTTAGAAATGCCACCGGATCACCCCCAACTTGAAGAATTAAAGATAAAATCCTACCTGATACAGCTAATGGCAAGGAGAAAACAACTACAGGCTCGGGGGATGGTAGTACAAAGACCTCCATTGGATGTGGCCATGCATCAAATCCAACCAGGAGATAAAGTACTAATCAAATCATGGAAAGAATCTTCTTTGACCCCCCGTTGGGAAGGACCCTATGTTGCTCTTATCACTACAGAAACTGCTGTTCGGACTGCTGAGAAGGGGTGGACACACGCAAGCCGAGTAAAGGGACCTATACAGGATCCGGCCTGGAAAGTGACCAGCCCTCCTGGGGATCTACGAGTCACCCTTCGGAAAACCTGAAAGAACTCTCTACACATTGTGAGATAAGAACCTACGAAGGACTCGATGAGTGAGACCCTGATATTTTTGTCCAATTGAAACTTATATTTGTTTTCCTTTTATATGCATAAAGTGTAAAGTGTAATGTATGTAAAGAAGGCTGGGGGATTCATAATGCACATGGAATAAATCTTCGGTCTAGTTATAATCAGTGTTATTAATGAGAACAGCGATTAACTAATCAGGCCCTAAAACTGGAGATTCTAAAACTTGGTAGAAAATATTTACTAAAGAGAGTGCACTCACTCTAATTGACCTACTCAATAACACTCTCAGATCCTAAGGGTGATCTGTAGAAAGCACATCCTCTGGGTCCCCTGTCGTGAACCCGAGGTCAAAGATAAAAACTGGGAGACCTATGTGTCCCGGAGTAGAGGCAAATGTACCCCTGAAGAATATGGCTGCTGCCGAGAAGATGGAACACCCTGCTGCTCTAAGCAACAGAGTAGGCAGAGGAGGCAGAGACGTATCAAAGTGGGGAAAACTTTACTGCCCTACTCTGAAGAAAAAAGGACCTCTGAGGGAGAAGGGCCAGACGAGAGTGTCAGACACCCCGATACAAAAGAGACTAAGAAAAAATATGCAAATCTATAGAATCCCGTCAGCCTTCTATTGGAGCTATTGGATAGTCTGGCTAGGTGTATTAGCTACAATGAATACACTACCAGGATGGGCTAGAACGACTAACCAATCCCACCAACCTTTTGAACATACCCTAACTAATCAAATTATATGGCCTTGGACAGATGCTTATTATGGACATACAGGAAGTATGGATGCAGATTTGTATGGGACAGAGTTAGCAACTGCCATACTAAGCAATAACCTAACACTCCAAACATATAAATGGGAGAATTCATCCCATACCTGGACAACTAAAAAAGGAGATGAGATACAGATAAGCTGCAGAGTATTCAATGTAAATGTGATAATAAGTCGGCACCCTTTAATTCAAACCGTCCGTCAGCCCCCTTTTACTCAAATCGTTATCAGAGACAAAACGGAATCTAAAATAGCTCAAACCCGTTGTGAGTCGGAAACCTGTTGGTATGCATTTACTGCAACCCAACCGGTGTCCATAGTTTGTTTGGGAGGGACCAGGTCAGGAGATCAAGCTATATCTTTCCGATTTCCATTGAATATACAGGAGGAAACTACAACAACCACAACCCACGCTCCCAAAGAGACTACTCAGACTACTCATACTGTTCCAACACAACCAACAGTCGTGCTTAGCCCAAGAATTTTTAAAATTGGACCATATGCAATTAGAAATACAGGTAAACAACAAATGCTGTTTAACCCGGCGTGGTCTCTCAAACAAGTTGAATTGTTAATGCAAAATAATGTTTCAAATATTCAGCCAGCATGTTCACCTTTCCTAAAGACTTCTTACGAGGGATGGACAACCTGGCTGCAAAAACAAACTCCTCACACAAAAAGAACGCAGAGAGACTTAACCGGTGCTTTGGGAACAGGATTGGGAGTTTTAAATAGTATTGATTCGGAGGTGATAATGAACAAATTGGCTACCTCAATTAGTGATTTAACTAATATACAAAGGCCTTTGCGATCTTCCTTATTGGCTTTGGGGGCTAACCAGTGGCTGTTGTCGAATATATTACCAAAAGGGGAAAAGGTAAATATAAAGGATCATGAATTGATTACAGATGCACTCAGTGTGCTCCAAAATAACCTCTCTTTAGCTCTCAGCTGCATCCAGGCTCAAATATGGATGCAGTCGATAGCTGCCTCAATTATAAGAGAAGGTGAAGAAGGTATTCTTCCTACTGAAATTCGAAGAATAATTTGGGACAGTGCTACTAATTTTGAAAAGAAACTCCAATCCTGGTGGAACCTGGTAAACTTTACCTATGACCCCATCACAAACACAGTTACTACCTTTATACTCACTATTTACAATACCACCATATACCAAATTTATCCTATCATTGCATTAGGGCTGAATCACAACGGGACCATACTCTATCCTTCTGAGCATAGAGTATGGGCCCGAAAGGTAAACGAAAAATGGCAAACTGTCAATCTAGAGTCCTGCATTGTACGGGAACAACAAGGATTCATTTGTGAAGGCAATGCAATTGAGGCACAAGATATTTGTTTAGATACCGAACAAAATATTTGTCACTTTGAGGTCCATCCCAATGAAAATCCTAAAACAGTACTTATATATATTGACGAAGGTTGTGTATGTTTGAGGACGGTTTGTGAATTCTTAACCGTAGACAAGATCATAATAGAGACAAAAAATTATTCAAATCTCTGTGTTTGCAACTTCACAAAGGTAATCGGATGTGACTTTTCCTATTTAGCCCCGGTCACGTCTTACCAACTCCTGCAATCCAATTATACATTAATACATAATCTACAACCTACACCCATTGGAATGAACCTCACTTTGGTTAAGCAGTTACTTCAACACAAAGACTTAGTTAGAATTTTAGAGAAAGTTAGAGAAAACGGACAGAAAACTCTAATAACTGTTCATCACAATGTGGAAGAAATACACCGAGTCTTGGAAAGAGCAAAAAAGAATGCAAAACATAACTGGTGGGACACCCTTTTTGGATGGTCACCTACTGCTACAGGCATCTTGAACAAGTTGTGTCACCCCATTGTGGTTCTCTTGATATTAATCTTAATCAGTTTGACTTTGTCAATAATATTATATGTCATAACTTGGAGAATGATGCAACGGGTAACATATCTGATGTCTGTCACCCGTCCAATACTCATTAAAGCCAAAAACAATCAATTAGATGATGACTTTAAATTGAAAAAAACTCTCCTGTTAAGTCAACAAGAATTGCAACGATTTGATGAACAAAATGATAAAAAGAAAAAGGGGGGATTGTGATAGACAGTAAACTGTTTGTTCATCAAATTCCATTGAAGATACTGGGAGCTCGTGACATGTTATTCCATAAACTATGTTGGCCTAAGCTTAATCTTAACTATTACACTGTGTAACGACTAACTGACTGTAAGTGCTTATCTAAGTTGAAATGCTGAAGCAAGGACTCCTACTAGGCAAAAGACTGAAAAGAGGGAGAAAGGGAAGAAGGACAAAGGGGAGAAAGACAAAGGGAAGAAGAAGAAGAAAAAAAAGGGGGTAGTGTCTATATTCTGTAAGATATAAACAAAGACTTTGTGAACCACTCTCAGGAAAGTAGGAAATACGAGAAGCTGGTGACGTGAGGAAGACCCGGATGGAGCGACCCCCTAGCTGCAAAGTGCGCAGACGCAGGATACACCTCTCAGAGAGACCCGATAACGGAAGGCGGAGGATATAAAAAAGACGGACCCTCGGGAAGTGGGTGCGCGCCGTTGGTGGAGCAGGGACTCCCCGGCCGCCCAGCGCTGTTTTGCTTATTGCCGCTTGCTAAAATAAATAATTGAAATTTAATTTGTCCTAACTTGCATCATTTTGGCAAGATAGTCTATAACAGTAATGATTTGATGCATTACCCTGTATTTTCCTATTTGTTTTAGTGCACTATTCTGTCTTTCCTTAATGTATGTTTTCTGTATTATTCTGTTATATTATTTAGTTATTTCTGGTAAAATATTCCTGCTCTCTTCACTCTGGTGTCTGAGTTTAATTGATATCCCTAATCAGCAAAACAGAGTGACAGGGGGGGTATCAACAGCTGACTGTGATGGAGGCTGAGGTGAACCTAACTGATGAGTGGGAAAAGCACCCCACTGTGATTGGCCCAGAGGCTCCGCGCATTCTTGATATAGTTTACCTCAGGAGATGGTATTTTAAGGACCCAAAAGGGTATTGGTGGTCTTTAGATGTAGCTGCCTTAGAGACATTGGAAATCAAACAGCTGTCTGTGTTGCCCAGTCTCTCAGAGGACCCTTCTGCTGTGGGATTGCTGAGGGTCAAAGAACAACCGGTGTCAATTGCAACTACAGCAGTGCACCGATGGTAATATTGCACCAACCGAGACACTGTAATTCCTATCCATAACCTGATTCATTGACTAGAGAGCCAAGGAGCGATCAGAAAGACTCACTCCCCCCTTAACAGCCCCCTATGGCCAGTGCGAAAGTCTAATGGAGAGGGGAGATTAACAGTAGACTATCGTGGCCTGAATGAAGTCACGCCACCACTCAGTGCTGCTGTGCCAGACATGCTAGAGCTTCAATACAAATGAACTGAATACTAGAGTTGAAGGCAACCAAGTGGTACGCCATGACTGATAATGCTCACGCATTTTTCTCCATCCCTTTGGCAGCAGAGTGCAGGCCATGGCTTGCTTTTACCTGGAGGGGTGTCCAATACACCTGGAATCGACTGCTCCAGGGGTGGAAATACAGCCCCACCATTTGCCATGGACTGATCCAGACTGCACTGGAACAGGGTGAAGCCCCGGAACACCTGCAATACACTGATGACATCATTGTATGGGGGAATGCAGCAGAAAATTTTTTTGAGAAAGAGGAGAAAACAGTCCAAACCCTTTGGAGAGCCGTTTTTGCCATAAAGCACGGTAAGGTCAAGGGACCTGCAGAAGAGATTGAGTTTTTATAGGAATAAAATGGCAAGATGGATATTGTCAGTTTCCGATGGAGGTGATTAATAAAATAACAGCTATGTCCCCACCAACTAACAAGAAGGAAAAGCAAGCTTTCTTAGGGGTTGTGGGTTTCTGGAGAATGCACATTCCAAATTACAGTCAGATTGTAAGCCCTCTCTATCAAGTGACCCGGAAAAAGAATTATTTTATATGGGGTCCAGAGCAACAACAACACTTTGAAAAAATTAAACAGGAAATAGTCCATGCAGTAGCTGTTGGACCAGTTCGGATAGGACAAGATGTTAAAAATGTGCTTTACACTGCAGCCGGGGAGAATGGCCCTACCTGGAGTCTCTGGCAAAGAGCACCAGGGGAAACTCGGGGTTGACCCATGGGGTTTGGGAGTCGGATATATAGAGGATCTGAAGCCCACTATATTCCAACTGAAAAAGAGATATTGGCAGCATATGAAGGGATTCGATCTACTTCAGAAGTGATTGGTACTGAAGCACAGCTCCTGCTGGCACCCGACTACCGGTGCTGGACTGGATGTTCAAAGGGAGTGTCCCCTCTACACACCATGCAACCGATGCCACATGGAGTAAATGGGTTGCATTAATCACACAACGGGCTCGAATAGGGAGCCCCAGCCGTCCAGGAATACTGGAAGTGATTACAAATTGGTCAGAAGGCAAAGATTTTGGAATGGTGCCAGAGGAAGAGGTGATGCGTGCTCAAGAGGCCCCACCATATAATAAACTACCAGATAATGAGAAGCAATATGCCCTGTTTACCGACGGGTCCTGTCGTACTGTACCAAAACATCAAAGGTGGTAGACGGTTGTGTGGTGCCCCACATGACGGGTCGCAAAATCTGCTGAAAGAGAAGGTGAATTGAATCAGTTTGCAGAGGTGAAAGCCATCCAGCTGGCCTTGAATATAGCTGAGAGAGAAAGGTAGCCAGTGTTCTACCTCTATACTGTTTCATGGATGGTGGCAAATGCCCTGTGGGGGTGGTTAGAGCAGTGGAAATGGAACAACTGGCAGCGCAGAGGCAAACCCATCTGGGCTGCTGAATTATGGCAAGATATCACTGCTCGGGTAGAGAACCTGGTTATGAAAATACATCATGTAGATGCTCATGTACCCTAGAGCTGGGCCACTGAAGAACATCAAAACAACCAACAGGTGGATCAAGCTGCTAAGATTAAGGTGGTTCAAGTGGATCTGGAGTGGCAACATGAGGGTGAAAACTTTATGGCTCACTGGGCCCATGACTCCTCAGGCCATCAGGGAAAGGATGCAACATATATTTGGGCTCCCGACCGAGGGCTGGACTTAACCATAGACACTGTTGCACAGGTTATCCATGAATGGGAGACATGTGCTGTGACCAAGCAAACAAAATGGTTAAAACCCCTTTGGTATGGACGACCATAGTTAAGATATAAATATGGTGAGGCCTGGCAGATTGATTATATCATGCTCCCACAAACTCAACACGGCCAACGCTCACGATGGTGGAAGCAGCCACTGGTTGGTTGGAAACATATGCCATGCCCCATGCCACTGCCCGGGACACTCTTCTGGGCCTTGAGAATCAAGTCTTGTGGCAGCATGGCACCCCAGAAAGAATTGAGTCAGATAACGGGACAAAATTTTCCAAATAATATCATAGACACTTGGGCCAGATAATATGGCATTGAGTGGGTATATCTCATCCCCTGTCATGCAACAGCCTCTGCGAAAATTGAGCGGTACAATGGGTTTCTAAAAACTATACTGACAGCAATGGGTGGTGGAACTTTCAAACATTGGGACACGCGTTTAGCAAAAGCCACCCGGTATGTCAATACTGCCAACCAGGCTGGCCCTGCTCAGTCAAACCTTCTGCATAGTGTAGATGGGGATAAAGTCCCTGTAGTGTACATTAAAAATATGCTGGTGAAGACAGTCTGGGTTATTCCTGCTTTTCTTTATAAGAAATTGATTCAGATGTAATAAGTAAAACAGGAATATGTGAGTTAGGTAGATTGATGAAAGTATGAAAATTCAGTTCCTTAGCAACATGCACTGTTTAGAGCCCCTTTCCTTTGCCTTGAATATGCTCTTGCCAAGCTGATCACACCTCAGATTTGTTCCCTGACTTCACTCACTATCACATGGATGCTTATATCCATAGCTGTACACTGCCTCTGTTCTCACCCACTTGCTTTCTCTTACCAAAATCAGTGTTGAAGTACATATTTTATTTTATCAAATTTTTAATTAAATACATTTTCTGTTGAGATGTGATCCTGCTCAGGCCTCTAAAAAATATTCCTTTTCAGTTCTCTTTTCATGTTACAATATAAAGCTGAAAAAGACAGGAAGTCATCTTATATTCTTTGTTATATACCTTAATATGATGTTTGTTCTCCACATCTGTACAAAGTCATTGGCTTGTGTTCAGCTTGTGGTCCTTAATGAACTCCTCATATTTTCGTACAGAAGTTCTATCAAGCCCGTTATTTCCATCTTACAATTTTATATCTGATCATGCCTCCCAAAATATACTACCTTGCACTTGTCTCCACTGAATTTCAATCTATTTATTTTTGAAAACATTTTCCTAATATATCTAGGTCATTTTGAATAAAACTTCTTTTCACCACAACACTTCAAGACTTTCCCATCTGTCTCTGATCCAATAATTCATAAGTCATATTTTATTCCACCATACACGTCATTGATATCAGGAATATCAGGGTAAAACTCCACTTCCTGTGCCCTTTGTCCCGATCCAATGTCAGGGGAGGTTTCAATATGATCCCAAGAGCGAGATTAAGACACAAACGAGGTCAAATGCCATACACCCAAAACAGGTTTTATTATTAAAAGTGAAGAGTGGTAGCAATAGGACAGAATGGAAGGAAAAGACAGAAATCAAGCAAGCATCCAGAATAGAGTCACAATAATCACCACCATGGATCCAGTGGTGTCCCGTTGGTCCTCAGTCTTCAGTTCTTCGGTGGTGGGTGCACCTGGATCTATCAGTGTCCTGCTCCTCAGTCTTCAGTGCTTTGGTGGTGGGTACACACACAGTAAAGCTTTCTGTCACCTTTTAAAGTTCATTGTATCAGGTGATTAGCATATCTGCCCACCTTTAGTTTTTCCTCTGGTCCCACAGGTTTTTACTGACTTCATTCTTCTTGAGCAATCATCTGGCTTCTGGGGCAGAAAGGCTCACCTCTTATCAGTTCATTAGCAAAGCATGCATAGTGTCTGGTGTACACAATAGAGCCACAAATGGCTACACGATGGAGCCAGTGATGAACATTTGGTTTCACTCAGTCCATTTCTCCCCCTTTGAGGCTTATCTAAGGAGTTTGACAATGCAACTGCAAGGGAGTGGGGGGTGCATCCTTCAATACATGCCTGCTTCCTTGGGTGACATTCCTTAGACTAATCCAAAGGCCAAAGTTTGTCCTTGAGGTTTGCACAGACACAAGCAAGCTTTGAGACAGTCATTTGACATTTCGGTCTCTCACACCCTTCCATTTTAACTGTGAACTGTTGATAAGTACGCTATAGTAGTTTTATATTGTGCTTTGATTCAGTAACTTCTAGTCTTGGCTTAAACAGATGCTCATCTGGATTTCTTTGCAGAGATGGATAGATGGATACAGTTATCAGTCCTGTTTGTTACCTGTTATGTTTTCAATTGCAATAACATAGCAACTATTTTCTTGTTCAGCAAATGAGGATCTTTTGCATTTGCTCATAATAAGTAGCACCACTGACTCAACTTGTTTAAAAGAATATAATAATGTAAGCTGATTTAAACTACAGTACAATATTTTGTAGTAGCCTGTATTTAAGTGATTGTACTCCCTCAATTTTTCCCCTGATTATTTTCTTAACTGTTCTATCAGATGGTAGTTTCGTGCACTGGGGTTTTTTTTACCATCCTTCCTATTCATAAAACTGAGAAAAATATGTCTCTATTCATCTCCTCCATTGTTTTGCTGGTACAGTGTTCTCTGTAGCATATTTTGCAGTACTTTTGCCATTTGTGTCCTTCTTCATCCTGAGTGATTAATACTAAACAGTGATTAGTCATGAATATAATTACTGCATTTTCTATCATGTGGATCATAAATTCCACCATGGGAGTCTCATTCATGTTTGTATCTTAAATAAGAATTCCTTTTATCCAATTAGTTCACCAGGTGTCTTCTTGAGATCTATTATGCTCTCTGGCCTAAAAAAAAAAAACCAAAAAAAAAAAACCAGAAAAAAACTTTCAGAATCTGACAATGGTTTCTGCATTATGAGCCAGATAAGGGAAGAGGATGTTGCTTCATGAAATATATTCTCAGCACTAATCTCTCAGAAAAGCCCACAAATCAGCATTATGAATTTTGGAGTTTATGGGAATGGCATGGTAAGGCTCTAACAGTGACAACCAAGGACAGAAATTATTCTTTTCCCTTTTTCTAACCTAGTTGCCAATTTTACAGTCCAAAACAATTTCTTCCATATCATACAGTTCAACAGTCTATCTTTGCTGAAAAGAGTGATCAGCTCTTCAGAAAACCTGGCTTTATTCTTTAGTTTGTGTCTACATCTTCTAAGAATAATCTTTGATCTCTTTGGTCCCCCTTAGATTTCATTCACCTACACTTTATGGGCCATACGCTCAGCTGCAAATTGATCAGTGTAACTGTAGTCTGTGGGCTGACTAACCTAAATTAGACTGGCTGTATTGACTACAACGCAACTGTGCTTCTTTACTTCACCTGAATATTTCAAGTCAACAGGGTTACACTGATTTATGTCAGCTGAGTCATCTATCACCTGGGCAAAGTATTCCATATCTGTCTCAGATTTATGGCTTCAGACCTTCCTTACTGTAAATTCCCTATGTGCTCCCAGTTCCTTAGGTTTTTCATATCTGTTCTCTTGTCTCTTCCAAACACTAAAGCATGACTTCTCACTCAAACTATCAAATATGCTAGTAGCATCCCTTTGAGTAAAACCTTTATTGAATTCTAGTAACTAACATAGCACTTTGGACCTGTGGAAGAGTTTTCCTTTTCCCTCCATATTCTTTGCCAGCTTCCTTCATGTGTTTGAAAAATGCATAAAGGAGATACTGTCTTTCTAATGATAGGCATCCTTAGTGTGTGCTGCTGAACTCCTTTGAGTGTGATGATAACCTAGGAATGGTGGGTTGCTGAACAAATGTGATGATTCTTGGTTGGGCTTATGCAAAATCAGCAGTGGGTCTGTGCTCCACAAACCAGGAAAATCAATCTTGTAGTTTTATGACCACGTTTTGCTACAAGTTGTCAGGAACCTAAGAACACTAATGGGCCTTAATTGTCCTGACCAGGCTCCCAGGGGACTGCTGCTTATCCCTGGCTTCCAACCCTTCTTCCTCAGTAGACCTCAGACGTGCACTGTAGTTAGGTCATCTCCTGTATGAATCCCTCAGACATACACTGTGGCTTGTCTCCAGCCCTGGGTCCAGCCCTTTCTCCTTTGGGACTACCTGACTGAACCTTTGGCATGGTTCAGGGTTCAACCCTCACCATGTCCAGGGCTGTTGACAGACCCTGTCACTGGCCCCCAATTCCGCTTGCCGTGATGGGACCCCACAAAACTCCTCTGTCAATGAGGGCGCTGCCTGCACTGGGTTGCTTTCTGCTCTCAACTTGTCCCTCATCACATGACAGCCCTGCTCTTGCTGTGTCCTGACACAGGTAACAGCACATGTTCCATTCAGCCATTAGGAATTTAAACAAATTGCTCTGCTATGAGAATGTTTTCATTTTATATCAGTTGCTTCTTCAGGGCATTAAACCTCCTTGGAAGTTCTTCATGTCAACCAAAATTTCTGAATCTTGTAGTTGCCATTGACCCAAAGAGATTCTTCCGCAGCTTTTCATAAAAAGGCCATCACTCAGTGAAGGGATGTCTTGTAGTCCTGAAATATAAAATCTACTGCCTAGAAAATATTTAAAGCATTTCATTTAACTTTTTACTCCAGGGTCTGAAAAAGTAGCTCAATCCATCTGCAATACAATAGCTACTGGCACAGGGGGGAGGCACCTCACTGCCAGAATGAGGGGAGGACAAGAAGAAATGCAGGAGAAAGGCTCCTGAGGGCTGGCATTGCTTTGTTCACTATGCAAGAAGTTGGAGTAAAGGACACAGCAATCCTTGGGACAGATGAGGCAATTTGTGAGCTCTGAGAAAGATCTAATACTGGACTCGCTGGGGGAGTTCATGTTACATCATGAGAGGTCACAGGAGCTGCTGAGGACCTGTTGCTGCCCAGATAGTGAAGAAAGAGGATTGTTTCAGTGTTAAGGGTTGGAAAGCAAATATAAGATCTGTTTTGCTGGCTTTGTCTGTCCCTGGTGAGGATCTTTCATGTCAAAAGTAAATAGTGTCAGTCACCACTGATAGTGATCTGTGTCTTTTCACATGTTAAGTATATTTATCTGATGATAGATGGGTCAGACTCCTGGCCACTGGGCCAAAGCTTGCTTTCATTTACATCAGTTGAAATCTGGAGAAAGTCCACCAGAGTCAATATAAATTCCTCCAACTTTATGAGAAATGTCTGTGAGGTGTATTTGGCTCACAAACACAGTAAGTGAAGGAGGATCAGAATCACGATGTTTTCACATGCCTTTTCATCCTGAATTGAATAAACAGTTGAAATATTAAGATGTTTCTTGGGATGAAAACTTCTTCGAAATTATATTGTTGAAAGATGGTTGCTAATTTAATCAGCAAGGACAGTTTGCACCATTTCAGCAAAACAACCATATCTTGGAATGTACTTGTGAGAGACGAGAAACCAGGCCTGCGAGAAACTAAGAAAAACAGCCTGAGAAAGCAAAAGTTGAGGCTGATCGAAGAAATGCCTCAAACACTTGCAAGACAAAACTATGAGTCACAGGGTGGATAGTGTGGAGGTTGAAGCTGATAAGGCTGCCCGAATAACACAAGATGCAGCTGGAGGAGGGAGCCCTGTGGAGACAGGACAGCTCTGCTCTGGTGCACCTGGACAAATTTCAAGGGCCATCTGTCCGGTGAATGACCTTTGCTTCATTATCCACGAAATGCATATTAAAGTTAACACCCCTCAATATGCTAACGAAGGCTAACATGAGCATGCTAATTATGTCATCCCATGAAACACCTTACCCCTCCCCATACATGGGATATGTAGGTATGTGGGTCGACCTAGGGGACGGACCCAAGGAAAGTGGGTATAAATTAAGGGGGGGGGAAGAAAGCGGGGGGCCCTGGAGAGTGCAGTGAAGCGAAGAAGATGGATGCAAGCGAAAAAGACGGCTGCCTCCTGGAACCATCGCTGGCGGGATCAGTGCAGAAACCCAGACCGGTGATCTGTATTTCCCCATTCCCTCTATCTCCCGCTTTTCCCTTTCCCATTAAGAAATGCAAGGCATATTGCATTGCTTGCCACAACTTGCTGTATAGTTAGCCAATTATCGTGTGTTCAATTAGTACATTGTGGGTAGTTAATAAATGCTTGGACGTGGAGACTTGTTGTCCGCTCAGTTGGGGATTTGTGAATCTGAGTCACTTGTCTCCCTCGTCTGAACGGGACATGACAGTACTTAAGAAAACTTGTCAGAAGTAGATGAGTAATCAAGGACTGTAACAAACAGAACTAATGACCAAGGCTATACCATATAAGGAGGGAGAATTCAAAGGTTCAAACAAAGCTCAAAAAAGTTCCTCTTCTAAAAGACCGCTCATGACCATTAATGACCGCCAAAGACCCCATGGAAGCCCCTCAGAGACCCAAGCCCATGTGTAATGACTATGTAGATATGATAATTAGTTCCAGGAAATGTAATGCATATGTATGTAACAGAGTGATATAAGCTTTGGCCGAGGCAACATACAGTGGACATGTTAGGTGGAATGATTCCCTCATGTCCCCAGCCAAATGAAGTAATGCCTGCTCATTAATGTGAAACCCAGCGTTAAGGAGTTTTGTTCCTGACTGTGATGACAAAATGATCCATTCTGATAGTTTTGATGTTAGTTTTCATCTGTCCAAGCAGTGCTGTGCTTCATGGGATTTGTATTCCAACAGCTGAATGTCTCAAACACTGTGAAGTCTGGGGTCCCCACCTGCACCATGCCTGTCTGAGGATAAAAACCATTAGTAACCAAAATTATCCATCTTCACTGAAGTTATAGGATAGTATCTATTTATGCTGAATTACATTCAGGCTGGAGGAGTTTGTCAATGGCAATATTTTTTCTCTAGACCAACCCTGTTTGAAGGAGCAATCCCAGTGGCTCAAAACTACTTCATTCCCTTTCTCCTTCCACTCCCTGCTCTGCTAACCTTTGTGAAGGTGGCATGAATCTCTCTGTGGTTAGATACAGGAGCTGCTAATAAGAATGGCCATTACAATGAAACTGAAGAGCTACAATATGGACAAATGACACCTCAGGACTGCAATCTCAGCTGAGCTCATCAGCTCATTTTAGAGACAATTTCATTTTAATTGGGTGTGTGAGAACAGTCTCAAAGCTTTTGCATTTAATACTGGATGAAGGAAAAGCCTTTAATAATGGAAATTACAGCACTTATTAGCTGAGCATGTTACACGAAGAATGAACTGAGTGGTAACTCTTACTCACCATCTTGCACTGTTTAATCCTCACATGTGTAACTCAGCAATGCTGAGCTGAGATCAGGATGGTTTCCAGGATGTCTGGTCCTTTACAAATCACCTTTGGAATGATGTTTCAAGCCCATCAAGGAAAAATAGTGGTCAACTATATGAAGGGTGGGAAAAATTCTGTCTCTCTAGTCAGTAACAAAACATGCTGTAATTTCAGCTGAGCCAGGATTTCACCTGTTAGCTTTTAAATATCTAGACGTTAAGTTTGTTTCTGTGCCTACAAGCCCTATCAACACCAACAGTGAGTCTACATTTTGGCAATCAGGGGAATTGCTCATTTCCTTCAGTCACTCTTATCTGCTGCCAATGCTTTCCAGAATAACAAAGAACACAGGACAACTTGTGTTTTACTTCTTTTCAGTTTCAATTGGAAAAATTGGTCTTGTAAATTTTTTATATTCATGTGCAGCAATATCAAGTTTGATTGGGTTTGCTCACTGCCACATGTTATTGCCTTGGAAACAACTCTCTGCCTTTTGCATGTGCTGCTGGAAGTATAAGATCCTCATACCATGTCTGAGCTTTTCTTCATGCACCTGGCATCACAGCACCTTCAATTACACCTCTCACAAGTCTTTTGGAGATGGAATTTGTGCAAGCAAAATGCACAGACCAATATTCTTCTCATCCAAAGCCCATGGAAATTAGTGTCTTCTAACTGCATTAAAGTAAATAAATACAAATTTAGGGTCTAAGCAAACCGGGAGATATGAGTAGTTTGCAGTAATATACAAAAGAAGGTGTTTCAGTGATCAGGATTTGAAGTGTGAGTGTATGCTTCAACAGACTGAATGAACTGTTGCTGTTAAAGAGCTATCTTGCTGGAAGACATACATAACCCTGTGGGTGAAAATGAATACTGTTTTATTGACTCAGACTCTGGGACAGGTTCACAGACTGTGTAGGTAGGTTTGGTTCCCCTGAACAAAAAAATAATGCTGATTTGTGCTATCTGGCTTTCTGATTTCAGTGGCAGTGATGATTTATTAATTTCTTCAGCTGAAATTCTTCAGTGGCAGTGACAAGTGGTAAAGTAAAAATGTGAAGCAGCAGAAGGTGAGATACTATTTTTTAAGAGCTAGTAGTTTAGCAAGGACAGGTTGGTTGTCCTTGTGTTCTCCTACAGTAACTGCTCTGAACCAAACTACTACATTGCATTTTACACAGCAAAGTCAAGGACAGTTTTCTTAAAATAAGGGAAACAAGACTGACCCCGTGCCAGGGCCTGATTTTCTGTCTGAACACCAGAGAACTCTGACCCATGGTCATCATTAGAGGGGAAAACAGAAAAGTACAGCAACTTGTGATCTTTCAGCAAATGTTGCTTACTTTTTTTCCTCCTGCATTCCTGAAAAATTTCCCTGTAACTCTGGGGAATGGTATATACTGTACGTGAATTAAATTGCTATCCCTTTTAGTGAGGGTACCTAAGACTAACTGCTGAGCAAAAGCAACAGATGGAAAGTATGTATCTGGAAGATATGTTTTTTCCCATAAATATCAGGGTGATTTTGGTACAGTCAAAACTCATCCCTTCCCAATAAGAATAAGAGATGTGGAAGTCATTTGGTACCTCCAGATTTTAGAAAACTGCTTGATGCTGAAATCTGTAGGTTTGAGCCCTCCTGGAAATCCATATTGGGGAAAAATCATAAATTTTTTTTTCCCCCAAAGAGAACCTGAACTCTAGTTGACCATGAATGTATGTGACAACTTTTCTCTTATACAGGGAGCCTGAAGTCAAGGTACATAAGACCACAGCGTTTCAGATATGACAGCTGTCTTGTCTTAGGGGTACAGTGAATTAATTACTCATACAAAGGGCCTGCAGCATCCCTGTGGAGTACTCAACATCAAAGATGCTGAAGCACAGCACAAAAAAAATTATTTTTGTTTGATTGAGTCTGTCCTATAACTGTATTACTTAGGTGCAAAAGTACTGCTTTAACATCACAAACTTGCTCTGGATCAAAATCAAAACTTGTCAGTTCCTCTTTCACCACTATGAAGCGCCAAATAAAAATTAAAAAAAAAAAAAAAAAGTGGAATTTAGATGTAATCACTGTGCTATTCCTTAGTGTCTCTTGCTGTCAGGCCCAGGTATCCATAATGTTAACTGGGGAACTGCCTGTGTATGTATAATGTTTTTTATGTACTCTGCCTTAACACTTTGTGAGTGCTCTGCTTTCTGAAGAGCTAAGCAGACAGTTTGGCCTCAGTTCAATGTGGCCATATGCACATATACTTTCCTAGTATGTTTTGCTTTCACAGCTTGTCTACATGGAGAAGTTAGATTAGCATATGAATTTAAAACACACTAGCCACTGCACATGGTTGAAGGACAGGCTACACTGAACCCCATGACCTACAACTTTCTGTTCACCTTCCTGGCTGCCAGGAGAAGCTAAAATTAGGAATAACTATAGGAAAACTGCCCCATTTTATGTTTGGTCTTGCTCAAGCATGGTCTATCAAGATTGTATGGAAGATGGTTTGAGCTCATGTTGAGATGCCATGTTGTTCCCCTTTCTTGAGAAAACTCAAGCTACAGTTGTAAATGTCTGCCAAGGCTTAAAGAGGATTTTCAAATGATGTTGAGGACAGTGATGAAAATAAACAAAGGTGCAGTTCTCACTTTCCGCTCATGGAAAAAGTGATAGTTACATTGCTCTGACGCCTGTGTTGACTGTAGAAACTACATGGGAAGTACTACAAAGATTCAGCGGTGGCACTTAAAGGAAGGATTATGTGCCAGGATAAGACTTCCATCCAACACACATGGGAGTACCCTGGAGCCACATCTGACTTTAATGATGTTAACATCAGTAAAAGGTCCACTTTGGCAGAGTTAACAAAGTAGCCTGGAATAAAATATTTTTCAGTTTCCAGTCATTCTACAATATACATGGCAATGATTATGTGCCCCACTCAACTACTATGAAAACAAAATCAGATCTTCATTTAAGAGACTTAAATAATTAAAATGTCAATTTTTTGTTTTCTTTTAACATTTCCATTGACCCAGATAACAATTCAAAAGACCACTTAATTAAGTCCTATTTATGCTACAGCCCACCTATGAAAATATAAGTAAGCATGGCTGAAAAATCAGTACAGTGTACCATTACATTCTGGTCCATTTTCTAACCTCTGTAAAACCATGAAAGTGAGGAACAGTTGCAAGTCTCTATTTGTAACTTGTACAAATTGCCGAATCAGCAACATTTCTTGAAGAGCTGATTCTGTAAAGCTCCAGACTGGATACACAGAGATAGCTTAAGTAAGGTTAATAAAAGACCAAAAAAGCACGCATCAGTGTAAATGGACTTGTTACATGCAAACTTCTCAATCTTTCATTTCAGTTATCACAAGCTGCCTGCCTGCTGAACTAGTTGTGTGATTTCAAGCAGCCATAGATTTTCAGGGAAGGCTTGAGGACAGATGGTCTCACTCTGATATTATACCTTTTTTATTATAACTTCCCTAAGTTTTCAGAAGTCTGTGGCTTTGTCTCCAGGCCTTTCCCCTCTTCAGTCTTTAATTCTCAATCATTGGGGAAAAAATGTCAATATTCCTTAGCACAGCTGAGATGACACATACTCAAGGAATTGGCAAAGCTCCTTATCACTTGGAGATGAAGAAAGGGACAGCTGGAAGGAACTAGATGGTTTCTGACAAGGAAAAAAAGGGAATTGTACCAGAAGCTGTTTATTGAAAAAAAGAAAATAACTCCCAAGGTAGGTTCTGTAAAACACATGACACTGTGGCTGTGGTTAGATGTCTTCAGTCCAGGCAAAGAGAACAGATGAGAGATGGTTTAGCTCTGCCATGGATATGTGTATTATCTACCCCAGGAGTGGAGTGAACTCTGCCAGATACACAAATTCTGGAGAACTACCAGTGACAGCCACTGAAAAATTGACTGTAGGAAATCTGTTCAGACTCAAGAGCACTTACCAACAGTTCACAGAATCACAGAATCATCTAGGTTGAGAAAGACCTTGAAGATCATCTAGTCCAACCATTAACCTAACACTGACCGTGTGGGAGAGAGGCAAGTCGACATCCGCCTGTCAGCTCTGCGCAGCTCCTGACAAGCAATAAGGCTTTGATGAGAAATAGGCCTTGGGAGAAAGATAAGAAACTGCCGAGTTCTGCCAATGTGGCAGGGAAAAACAACGGACAGCTGCAACACTGAACTGTGGAAAAGTTACTGCTGCGTGAACAGAGCGTGAACAAGAAGTTGATTGGTCTGCACAGCGCGTGTTACAGTGGTCTTATGCTGATAGGAGAAAAAGTAGATAGCTGTCTAATTGCTGATTTGCTAATTATGAAGTAGGAGCTTTAACCATAGCATAAATATGTACTATTGTAATAATAAAGGGTCTTTCCTTTTGCACTTCACAGACAGTCCGTGCCTCAATTGTCACAAATGGTGCCCTGTGTGAGGCGGGCGATAAGCGTGACCAGCTTGGATCACTGAAGCGCTAAGGCTTGGACAACAGGCCCAAGCCAGAGTTGACCTATAGATGAATCCTGTATATTTTATAACTGATAACCATTGTGCTAGTAGGTATTGTACTAAGTTATAGCAACCCATTTATGCTGGTGTAAAAAGTGCTAAAGCTTTGAAATACTGCAGCCTGAACAACAGGCCCCAAGCTGAAGCTGCTAACTTAGCATGTAGTCATTAGTAAAATATGTAAACTCACTAGTGAAAGACAAAATATAATCAGTAGTGAGGAGAGAATGTATCCAACTTTCCTTTCGCAGCCTTCTTCAATGCTGAGAACCCAAGTATTTGGCCTTGTTAGAAATTCCCTTGGTCCCCCCCCCGAGCCCTGGCCAGGCTTTGGGTGGAATCCAACAGGAGAATGAAACCAGAAACTTTCCGCTCAAAACAAAGGTGCCAGCTATTCTGGCTTGTCGATCTCTGGTATATAAGGCTGGACCCTCTCACAACGACTTTGGAAGCCTCACCTATGGGTGGACGCACCGCATAGGATTTCCCACTTGCTGGGACAGGCTCTCCAAATCCTCGCTGTAACCGGGGCTGCCCAGCGACTGCGGGTCTGGATGATGATCATAATATATGCAAGTGGTGATGTATTTCTCTTAATCACTATTCTCTCTCTCTCGTGTAGTAATGATTTGATGCATTACCCTGTATTTCCTTGTTTGTTGCTTTAAGTGCACTATTCTGCCTTTTCTTACTGCATGTTTTCTGTATTACTCTGTTACATTATTTGGTTATCCCCAGTAAAATACACCTACTCTTTTCACTCTGGTGTCCGAGTTTAATTGGTATCCTTAATCAGCAAAACAATCACTCTGGTGGCAAACCCCTCAGAACTTAAGAGCTGCTGTGTGAAAGCAGGAGCCGGCATCAATCACCGTTGCAGGGTGAGCAGGTGAGCTGTGGGGAACGATGGGTAGTTCAATATCCTCTGAAGAAAAGTCAGTGCTTGCACTGATGGAAAGACTGTTAGCTAAACGTAAGATGCATATTAACTCGCATGCCTTGAAGAGAATTTTAAAGTGGGTAGCAGCCACGGTTACTATATTCACTGTTCCGATATGGGATAAAGCAGGAGTAAGATTGTGGGAGTGTGCAACCCGAGGGAATGAGGTTGCGGCAGAACTCTTACTGACATGGAGAAGCCTTTTTGAGATAATAAAAAGACAAGATAAGGAACCTGGCCAGTCTGTTAAGACAGAAGGCAAGGACACATGTTCTGAACCCCTGCAGCCCCCTCTGTCATCTACTCCCCCATTGCCTGATGAGAAACCACCTG
This sequence comes from Strix aluco, assembly GCF_031877795.1. NCBI lineage: Eukaryota > Metazoa > Chordata > Aves > Strigiformes > Strigidae > Strix > Strix aluco. Next base: position 40,083,086 of record NC_133970.1, read on the forward strand.
ATGATCAGAAGGAACAGCATAAGACTACACAAGTTTTATATGCTGGGTCTTTTGACTGTGATAATCCTTTAGACCCAGACCCTGTAGATCCTAAAAGAGAACCTGGCCTGTGTCCTCCCTTACTTGGGAATGATCCGTGGGTAAAAGTGAGGCAAGAAGCCTTGGCGCAAGGGGATATGGACATGGCGAGAAAGATTGTTGCTCCTGTAATCTATGAGCCGGGACGTCAGCCACGTTGGGAAGGACTGCATTCTTTTGTTATTAAAGAACTACAGAAAAGCATTAATGAGGATGGGCTTCAAAACTCATTTACAACAGGTATACTGGAGGCAATCGCTCATGGGTATCAATTGGTCCCATGGGATTGGCTGGCACTTATGAAAACGGTATTAAGGCCAGCACAGTATTCTATCTGGAAACCGAGTGTGTGGATCTCCATACTCAGCATTCGTGCCCCCCCACCTGCAAGCACGGAGTTGGCAGCAGCAGCCTGGGGCCTCCCCAAGCCCCCCACCGCCGCGGGGCAACCGCCTGTGGCCGAGTCTGTCACCGCACCCCCAGCCCGCGCCCGCCCACCCCGCCTCCCCAGAACGCCAAAAGCGGCAGTTTTTACAGAAGGTGCTGACACTGTGATGCGGCATCCCTTGTCTGTCACCATGAGAAATAAACTGATTAAGGCTGCCCCACCAGCATATAAAAATGTAATCATACCTCTTTTGATTAATAAGACAGGAAATCCCCTTCTACTGTGGTAGAAAAAAAAAAATAAAAAAAAATACAGCAGCTGAGTGACCTTGGAGAGTGCGGCCCCGAGGGAATGCAGGGAATTGAGACACTCGAGACAGCCCTAGTGAATATATACACAGAGAGGGCTGAATAGTTCTGAAACTAAGGATCCAGGGACAACTCAGCCTATGGCACCTCTTCTCAAACCTCAACAGGACCCTTCATCTGCCCACGGAGGGCCCCCGTGGATGGATCAACTGTTCTGGGGGTGAAAGAGGATTGGGCATCATTTTCTGACTTGTACTCTTTGCAGGAGGCAAGGGAGGGGAATCAATATTATGGTCCCCACAAACTGTAAATGCCCTGATTGACACTGGAGCATAAGCTTCCTTAATATATGGGAATCCCAGGAAATTTAAAGGACAACCTGTAATTATCACAGGTTTGAAAGGAAAACAAATTGAAGCTGTAGAAACACAAATAGAAATGAAAATAGGAAATGTCCCAAGACAATTGTATTCAGTCATGATTCCCCCCGTTCCTGAATATATAATAGGTATAGACATTCTAAAAGGACTAACTTTAAATCTTTCTGATGGTCAGTACACTAAAGGCCTTGATTTTAAAACAAAGAAGGGGGAATTCTCTGGACACACCACATAATCAACTGGCAATGGCTTTATATACTCTTAATTTCTTAAACAGAAATCATTTTGCTTTGACAGCAGCAGAACGTCATTTTAGCACCACAACAGACTCTACAAGTAAACCACGGGTCTTGTATAAGGATTCCGACGGAGACCCGACCTGGAGAGGGCCAGTAGATCTGCTGGTATGGGGGAGGGGGTATCCTTGTGTTTTATCGCTCCACAGATACCCGGTGGATACCGGCAAGGAAAGTCAAGCCATATCGTGAGCTGGAAGGAGCAACCCTCCAACCCAATGCCACAGACCCCTCAACTGATGATACAAGAATCGACACGCAGGCTACATTCCGCTAGGAACTCAGTGACTGCAGCTATCACTTGGGGAAGTCTGAAACACTAAACATTATCTATTATTAGTTCTTCTGAATTAGTAAAATCTGTATTACTATTAGCATTATTAGTATTTGATCATTAACGAAATATATAGGCTTACTATTCACTAGTGAAAGATGTAGCTTAGACAAAATGTAGTTATTAATAAGGATGAAATGCTATAAGAATGTGTGTATTCAACTTCCTTTGTTTAGCAATATTAAGAATTAAGAACTCAAGTGTTTAACCTTATTAGAAATTCCTTTGGTTTCCCCCCTTGAGTGGTGGTCAGGCTCTGGGTGGAACCCAAAAGGAGGATGAAATCAGATGTTTCCGCTCAAAGAAAATTGCCAGTTATTTTGGCCTGCTGAATTAGATAAATGAGGCTGGACCTGCTTGCAGCGATGCTGGATGCCTCACCTATGGATGGACGCATCGCGTAGGATTTCCAATTTGCAAGGAAAGGCAGTCCAAATCCTCACTGCAACCAGAGTTCCCCAACAACTGCGGATCTGAATATTAGTACCCCATGCAGAAAGTGTACTATTCTGTATTTTCCTTACTGTTTATTTTGTAGTATTTAGTCATATCCTTTAACTATTGTTAATGAAACCAGCCTACTCTTTTCAACTAGTAACTGTAACTGCTGTATTGGTTTTAGACTTTTGTGGAATTATTTTATGTATACTGTGTTTTTTGAAGTTTGTCTAAACCTTAATTGATAAAGTTTTGAAAAAATATTGCAGGTGCAGCTGAAAAACAAGGAAGGGGGAGATGTGGGAGAGAGGCACAACGATATCGGCCTGTCAGCTCTGCGCAGCCCCTGAGAAGCAGCAAGGCTTTGATGAGAAACAGGCCTTGGGAGAAAGATAAGAAACTGCTGAGTTGTGCCAAGGTGGCAGGGAAAAACAACGGACAGCTGCAACACTGAACTCTGAAAAGTTACCGCTGCGTGAACAGTGTGTGAACAAGAAGTTGATTGGTCTGCACAGCGCGTGTGAGAGTGGTCTTATGCTGATAGGAGAAAAGGTTGATAGCTGTCTAATTGCTGATTTGCTAATTAAGAAGTAAGAGCTTTAACCATAGCTTAAATATGTACTATTGTAATAATAAAGGGTCTTTCCTTTTGCACTTCATGGAGAGTCCGTGCCTCCATTGCCACATGACTGTGGTGGTGCAAATCTTACCCCCCCTCACCCCCCCGGCCCCTCTTTGTTGGGCTGCTTGGTGCTAGGTGCGATTCCACCCACATCCCCCGAGCTATACACCAGTCTGTGGAGATAAGGACTGACAACGTTAACGAGCCTGGCTCCTGCCCCTCACGATTGCTCGGAAACAGCTATAACGGCCCATCATCTCCTAAGGGCCTGGCACACCTGTGCCTGGGATGTGGTCAAATGGGAACAATAACAGAGTCGCACATTCATCAAATTCTTTTGTAAATGATGGAAGGCACCAGAAGGCATTTGACAAAAGTCAATTATCTTGGACCCTATAAATGGCGACCACCAGGGAGACCCTTTGAGCTCTCCTGGATCACAGCGGGCCTGTGACCAGCATCTCCCCTGAGCTGGGACGCCTCTCAGGTACCAAACCCTTAAGGTGTCGTCTGCTCCAGACAGAAGGCCAGGGCGAATTCCACCCGCTCGAGTCTCAATTATCGCCCGTTGAGGAATGCCAAGGCATTGTGAGTATTTGCTCTAAACTCGAGAGGGAAATTTTCCTTTGAGCTAGCTTCTCTTTACTCTGTGTGTGTGTGTGTGTGGGTACGTACCCTTGTTTCTGTGTGTGTATGTCCGTTCTGTGATCATTCTACTGAATCCAAACACCTTTGTTTCTGTATGTTTGTCCATTTTGTTATATGCATGCATGTATATATATATATAGGTACCGTTAAGTAAGTTAGTGTGAATCTTGTCATTTTTGAATCTGAATAAGTCGCTTTTCTTTCTCTTAGTATTTCTGAATTATTTTATAATAATAAATTGCTGTTAGTTATTAATAAACCTAGATTTCTTACTAAATATTACCGTGTCAATACTTTCATCCGTGACAATGACCCTTCTCAACTACACCATATCCCTTGGCGCTATGTCAACCCGACTCTTAAACACCTCCAGGGATGGGGACTCCACCACCTCCCTGGGCAGCCCATTCCAACACCTAACAACCCGTTCTGTAAAAAAATGCTTCCTAATATCCAGTCTAAACCTTCCCTGGCACAACTTGAGTCCATTACCTCTTGTCCTATCGCTTATTACTTGGTTCAAGAGACTCATCCCCAGCTCTCTGCAACCTCCTTTCAGGTAGTTGTAGAGGGCAATGAGGTGTCCTCTCAGCCTCCTCTTCTCCAGACTAAACAACCCCAGTTCCCTCAGCCGCTCCTCGTACGACATGTGCTCCAGACCCTGCACCAGCTTCGTTGCCCTTCTCTGGACACGCTCGAGTAATTCAATGTCCTTTTTGTAGTGAGGGGCCCAAAACTGAACACAGTCATCGAGGTGCGGCCTCACCAGTGCCGAGTACAGGGGCAAGATCACTTCCCTGTCCCTGCTGGCCACACTATTTCTGATACAAGCTAGGATGCCATTGGCCTTCTTGGCCACCTGGGCACACTGCTGGCTCATGTTCAGCCAGCTGTCAATCAACATGCCCAGGTCCGTCTCTGACCAGCAGCTCTCCAGCCACTCCTCCCCAAGCCTGTAGCGCTGCTGGGGGTTGTTGTGGCCCAAGTGCAGCACCCGGCATTTGGCCTTATTGAAGCTCATCCAGTTGGCCTTAGCCCATCGCTCCAGCCTGTCCAGATCTCTCTGCAGAGCCTCCCTACCCTCGAGCAGATCAACACTCCCACCCAACTTGGTGTCATCTGCAAACTTACTGAGGGTACACTCGATCCCCTCATCTAGATCATCAATAAATGTGTTAAAAAGGAGTGGCCCCAAGACTGAGACCTAGGGGACACCACTCGTGACCAACCGCCAACTGGATTTAACTCCATTCACCACCACTCTTTGGGCCCGGATATCCAACCAGTTTTTTTGCACATTGAAGTGTGTGCCCATCCAAGCCTCGAGCAGCCAGTTTTGCCAGGAGAATGCTGTGGGAAATGGTGTCAGGGCCTTTACTAAAGTCGAGGTAAACAACATCCACAGCCTTTCCCTCATCCAATAAGCAGGTCGCCCTGTCGTAGGAGATCAGGTTTGTCAAGCAGGACCTGCCTTTCATAAACCCATGCTGACTGGGCCTGATCATCTGGTTGTCCCGCATGTGTTGTGTGATGGTACTCAGGATGAGCTGCTCCATCAGCTTCCTGGGCACCAATGTCAAGCTGACAGGCCTGTAATTTCCCGGATCATCCTTCCGACCCTTCTTACAGATGGGCGTCACATTGGCCAGTTTCCAATCTGTCGGGACCTCCCCGGTCAGCCAGGACTGCTGGTAAATGATGGAAAGCGGCTTGGCGAGCACCCCAGCCAGCTCCTTCAGCACCCTCGGGTGTATCCCATCAGGTCCCATAGACTATGTGATGCAGTAGGTCACTGTCGGGTATGACTTGAAGGACTCAGACAGAACGGCCTGTGTTGCTCCGTTGTTAGAGGGGGATGTACTGGAACTTGTGGGCTGTAGACCTTGGGAGGCCTGATAAAGGGAAGAGAAAAGCACTGGGAAAAGTGCTGATATGGTGAAGAATTGCTAACCTGTGAGTCATGCTTGATAAACAGCCGAAGACGGTGCAGACAGCTAGGAATTTAGAGTTTTTTATAGGAGCGGCTTAGTTGCTATTAGTCCACTTGCTAAGTGTTAAGTAGCTACCAATTAGCGTGCGCTGATAAGAATTCTGAAGCTTAGCAACCAATCAATTTAACACACGCATCTTCTGATTTTCTATAAAAATGAGTGTTACATGTAATAAAGTGGAGAACTTTGCTTGCATCAAGCCTGCCTCCCGTCTCTCAATCGCGGCAAATTGGTGACCCCGACGTGATCCGAGGAGATCCGCCTATCTGCGGATCCGCCTATCTGCGCGGCAGGCTGCGAGTCCCACGGAACGTTGAATGAGCTGCTGAAAGGAAGCAGGAGCCGGCCGGCCTGAAATCCCTCCGGAGTACAGAGGTGAGCTGTGGGAAACATGGGGAATCAAGCGTCTTCCCCCAAGAGAGACGTATATGAACTTATGAAAGCTCTTCTTCAAAAGCATGGGAAAGTTATCTCTGGGCACGACCTTAAAGCCATGCTTAAATGGGTACAAATGAAGATACCCGCTGTAACTGCTTCTAATATTTTTACGCGGGAACTTCGGGATGATGTGGGGGTGAAGTTGTGGGATTCTGCCACATCGGGGAATGTAGAAGCACAGCATATGCTCCCGTGGTGGAGGATCATTTCTGAAGCTTTAAAAGCTCAAGAGGAGAGTAATAATGGCGACGTAAAGATTAAAGGGAATACCCCCGCCGCCCTGACCGTTACCCCCACGGTCCCTTCTCCGCCTTCAGAAAGTCAAAGCTGCCGAGGACCCCCAGAGGTCGGCGCCGCAAATTATCCTGTGGGGGAGGACTTCTTTGATTCAGGGTCGGTGGATCCCGAGAAGGAGACGGATCTATGTCCCCCTGACCCACACGATACATGGGCTAATATAAAACGCCAAGCCTTAAAGGAAGGGGATCTCGAGATTGCGAAAATGATAGTTGCTCCTGTGATTTATCAGGGCCGGGGGGCACAATGGGAAGCCTTATCTTTCTCTGTAATTAAGGCGTTGCGCCGTACCATCACTGAGCATGGGCTTTCCTCTCCTTATTTCGCAAGTCTGTTAACTTCGGTTTTTGATACCTATGTAATGACTCCTCATGATTTAAAATCCTTAGCGCAATTACTGTTAACTCCGACTCAGTTTTCGTTGTGGGAGTCGCACTGGAGGGGAGGGCTCCAAGTACTTCTCCATGCATTTGCGGGTCATGCTAATCAAGCTGTGGCTGCTTTAACTATAGAGCATTTTACTGGCACGGGTCAGCACACTGATCCGGTAGCCCAGGCTCGGGATATCCCTCGGGAGGCTCTAGAAGCGATCCGTGAGGAAGCAAAAAAGGCCTTTTTTAAGGTCCCAGATACACAGAAGCCACAGAAAGCTTTTACAACTATTACTCAAGAACCTTGAGAGCCCTATATGCAATTTATTGATAGATTAAAGCAGGCTCTGGAGCGTCAGATAGATAATGTGGAAGCGCGGGACATTCTGTTGCTGAAACTGGCTGTTGAAAATGCTAATGTGGATTGTAAAAAGCTCCTGAAATCCCTTCCCAATCCGAATCTTACATTGGTTGAAATGGTGGAGGCTTGTAATAGAATTGGCACTGTGGATCATAAATTTGAGGCCACGGCTGCTGCTCTTGCAGCCATGCGCGGTCCGTCAAGCTTGGGAAATTGTTATGGCTGTGGTAAATCAGGGCATTTTAAAAAGAATTGCCTGATTATGAATGCGGGGGCTAGGCATCAAGCCCCTGGGGTTTGCCCTAGATGTTGAAAAGGGCGTCATTATGCTAATCAATGTCGGTCTAAGTATGATTTTCAGGGTCAACTGATACAGGGAAACTGGTCGCAGAGCGCGAGGCAGCGACGCGCGCAGACACAAATGCGGCAGCCAACATTCCAGCCGCAGCCAGCATTCCAGCCCTCAGGGAGGGAAGCAGCAGCGTCTCAAGTCTTCGTCCAGCAACAGCCGTGAGCGCAGGATTGGACCTGGCAACCGCCCACACAGTAACATTACTTGATTGCTCAGTTCACTTGCTGTCAACAGATATCTCGGGACCCTTACCCCCTAAAACACAAGCGCTGTTGTTAGGAAGATCATCTACTACATTGTCAGGGCTTTTTGTATTACCAGGGGTCATTGACTCTGACAGTACTGACGAAATTAAAATTATGGCATGGACTCCGTTTCCTCCCTGCACGATACCTAAAGGTAGTTGTGTAGTGCAATTAATATTGATTCCTGCGGGGACGAACTCCCCTGCTCCTAGTCAATCTTATCAAAGGCAAGGAGGATTTGGGTCTACAGGGAACCCACAAATTCTATGGGTGCAATCTATTTCTCAGAAGCGACCCGTATGTCAATGTACCCTTATTCGTGGAGAGCAGCAAGTAGTACTAAATGGAATTATTGATGCTGGAGCTGATGTCACGATAATATCTCTGGCTAAGTGGCCTCCACAATGGCCTCTGGCTAATGTTTCCCACACGTTAGCTGGAATTGGAGGAACTGGTAACAGCCGTCAAAGTGTGGAATTAATTCAGATTCAAGGTCCAGAGGGGCATATAGCCTCTGTTAAACCTTTTGTGTTACCTGTCCCTCTGATCCTGTGGGGACGTGATGTGCTGTCCCAGTGGGGAATGTCCATTCGGACCCATTTTTAGAGGGGGCCATTGAAGTGCGCGACACCCTTAAAATGACATGGAAGACCGATACCCCTATTTGGGTAGATCAATGGCCCCTACCACTGGAAAAGCTTCGCGCCCTCCAAGAATTAGTTACAGAGCAATTAACAAAAGGGCATATTGTGCCTTCTACCAGTCCTTGGAACTCGCCTATTTTTGTCATTAAAAAACAAACCGGCAGGTGGCGCTTGCTCCACGACCTCAGAAAAATTAACGACGCTATGGAAGACATGGGGGCTCTTCAACCAGGACTCCCGTCCCCTACTATGATTCCTCGAAATTGGTGTTTGACTGTCATTGATCTTAAAGATTGTTTTTTCAATATTCCACTGCACCTTGATGATGCTCCTAAATTTGCCTTTTCAGTTCCAAGCGTCAACATGCAAGCCCCATTGCAAAGGTACCAGTGGGTTGTGCTGCCACAAGGAATGAAGAATAGTCCTACAATTTGTCAGTGGTATGTAGCTAAAGTACTTAGTCCTGTTAGGGACACGATGCCTAATGTTTTGTTATATCATTATATGGATGACATCTTGGTGGCCGCACAACATCACGAGGTCACGGAGGAAGCTATAGCCCTTGTCACGGCTGCTGTCAACTCGGCAGGCCTCTGTATTGCGCCGGAAAAAATTCAAAAAATATCACCATGGAAGTACTTAGGTTGGCGCATCAGGGCTCAGACTATAGTTCCTCAACCCTTACAGATACAGACAGACATTAGAAACTTGCATGATGTACAGAAATTGTTGGGAACAATCAATTGGGTCCGACCGCTGTTGGGAATTTCTAATGCAGACCTAAGTCCTTTATTTGAACTGCTTAAAGGGGATACTGACTTGTGTTCCCCTCGCAGTCTTGGCTCTGACGCTGTTGCCTCTTTGCAAAAGGTTGCCACAGCGATCGCCAACAGGCAAGTCCACCAATGGGCTCCTGAATTACCCTTTCATCTCATTATTTTAAATCCTGCTCGACAGCCTCATGCACTGATTTTTCAATGGGACTCTCAGAAGCCAGACCCATTGTTAATTATTGAATGGATTTTTTTGCCAAATCAATCTACAAAAACTATTTCGACACAGCATGAGATGTTTGCTTCTTTAATAATTAAAGCCAGACAACGCTTACTAACATTATCAGGGGTAGACTTTACTTGTATCTGCCTACCTGTGACAAGCATGTATCTACAATGGCTTTATCAGCAATCAGATGTTTTTAGTATGGCACTGGCAGACTATATGGGTCAACTCACATCCCACCCACCTTCGCACAAACTGCTTAATGCCAATATTCACTTGATATCCAGACCGAAAAGAAGTGATCAGCCGTTACAGGCTCTTACTGTATTTACGGACGGGTCTGGGAAATCGCACAAATCAGTCATCTTATGGTGGGACGACCAGCACGGACGATGGGACTCAGACATAGAGACCGTTCCTGGTTCTCCCCAAATAGTGGAACTGGCTGCAGTTGTTCGAGTTTTTCGAAGGTGGTTTACACCACTTAACCTTATTACTGATTCAGCTTATGTTGCAGGGATTGTTGAGCAAGCTGAAGCATCTGTATTACGTGATGTCTCACATTCTGAGCTGTTTGTTTTATTACAAGAGCTTATCTTTCTTTTGGATTCTTGCCCTCATCCTTATTTTGTTATGCATGTCAGATCACATACTTCTTTACCTGGTTTTATTGCAGAAGGGAACCGACAAGCAGATATGCTGACATTATCAGTACAGGTATTGCCGGATCACATAGCACAAGCTAAACTCAGCCATTCCTTTTTTCACCAGAATGCTGGAGGTCTCAAATGACAGTTTGGGCTTACCTCCCAACAAGCATCTAATATTATCGCCGTGTGTCCTGACTGCCAAAGGCATTCTTTCCCATCGATAGCAGGAGGGGTTAATCCTAGAGGTCTACAAAGCTTACAACTATGGCAAACAGACGTTACGCATTATCCAGAATTTGGTAAATTGAAATATGTTCATTCTTCCATTGATACCTTTTCAGGCGCTCTGTTTTCTTCTTGCCACACAGGAGAGAAGGCGCGTGACGTTCGGAAACATTTAATGCGTGCTTTTGCCACCTTAGGCATACCTTCTCAGATAAAAAAGGACAATGGTCCTGCATATGTCTCAACTGCAACAAAAACCTTTCTCGACTCCTGGGATGTAACTCACACTACTGGCATCCCTCATTCCCCTACAGGTCAATCTCTAATTGAACGCTCTCACCAGTCTTTAAAGCGCTTACTACAACAACAAAAAGGGGGAGTAGGGGCTGCCACCCCTGAGGAACGACTACAGAAAGCTTTGTATGTTTTTAATTTTCTGAATTGTTCTTTGCTAGATAATAATCCTCCGATAGTTCGACATTTCAACGCGAATACTTTATTCGAGACATGAGTTAAAGCCCCAGTGTTGGTTCGCGACCCAGAAACAGGTAAAATAATGGGACCATATCCTCTTGTCACGTGGGGAAGAGGTTATGCTTGTGTCTCTACAGAAAAAGGCCCCAGGTGGATTCCAGCAAAAACGTGCGTCCTTTCCGTGAATCCCTGCCTCAAGTACCCGACAAGCCCAGCAGGGACCCTGCTCAACCTCTAGATCATCCTCCGGAACAACTTCCTGACCTTCTTGAGGCTACAGAGGACACCTATGGAGCTTCATAAACTGGGGATCGTTAGATGGGCCAGAGCAAAGAAGTATTTGTGATGATAATACAGAATTTTGGTCTTTTAGTCACCGCTTTTTTGCTTCTTTTTTGCTACCAGGAGCCGCTGCTGGGAAAGCGTTAGCAACATTAGATAAGCTTGGCTGCTGGCTTGCTAAACAGACGAATGCCACTAGCAAGGCATTGTCTGGTCTTCTGTTAGATGTAGATAGTGTTCGCTATGCCACATTGCAAAATAGAGCTGCTATAGATTTTTTGCTTTTAGGACAAGGTCATGGTTGTGAAGATTTTGAAGGTATGTGCTGTATGAATCTCTCTGACCACTCAGAATCGATTCATGCCAGTATTCAACAACTTAAAAGGGGGTCTCTAAACTCCGACAAGATGATCGCTGGGATTGGTTAGACAAACTCTTTGGAGAGTGGGGGCTATCAGGCTGGATAAGAAGCTTAGTGAAGGTTATTGTTTATGCTTTAACTGTTTTTATTCTCTTATTGCTTTTTTTACCCTGTTTGTTACAATGTCTGCAACGATTGATGGAACGCTCCGTGAAGAAGATTCTTTTTGTGCAAAAGGAAGGGGGAGATGTCGGTTATGACTTGAAGGACTCTCTAGAGTGAGTTGTTCTGTGTTTGTTAGTTTTGTCTTTAGTTACTGCCTCTTTTATATGCCTTCTGTGTATTGTTCATCTGGAAGTTGAGTACTTCCTTGCTTGTCTGTCAGGTTTTTTTTCACCCCATTACAGGGTCACCTATGAAAAGGTTTGTAGGTTTGACTCATAGGCATGGAACAAAATTTGTTTCAGGTAATAATGTTTCCCAGTAGGAGAGTGTTTGGATTGTTGGAAATGTAGTTTGTTATGAGAATATGAAACCAGTTTCCAGGATGAACAAGGGAATTGTTTTGTTCCTTTGCAGTGCAGAGTTAGTGAGCAATAGCCTGAGGGGGTAAACTCTAAATCAGGCTGGATAATTCCTTGCTTTCATTTTTATATCCTTTTGCCTCCATCCAGCCCAGCTCTACAAAATCATTTTCCTTACTGTATATCTAGCGGGAGTCTGGAAAATTAAGATCAATATTTCAAGTGTGTGGCCTGGAGATTTAAAATTAAGTAACCATGGGATATGGGCATCTCATGAAACTCCTAGGGCAGATCATACAGGGAGAGCAGCTTCTCACTGAGCACAGCATGATCAGGACCAGGTGGCAAGGGTGTGACAAACCTCCAAATGAGGGACAGGGAATGGTGACTTCCCATACTTCCCACACCTGGATGTGATAAATATGATCTCTAGGATGGTTCCTTTAACTGGGCACCATGACCCCTCTACAGATATGGGGCTTCTGTGAAGCATATACCTGCCTATGCAAGAGGCTAATGTTAATAGACTAATGTTAATGTTCTTTTTTAAAAAAGAACATACTGAAACTGGGGTTATACTCAGGTAACTGAAGTTTACCCTCTTCTACTCTGGACATTAGAAATTTCACCTGCTTTTTTTTATTGCCTTGACTGAAACTTGGTGAACTTACCTTTTAAATTTACGGTGTACCTCTGCTTGCCAGGGGACATGGATTGGTTTTTCCCAACATGCACAGCTGAGATCAAAAGCATGCTGTAATAATAGTTGCTACTAGCCTGTGGACAGACAGTGATCTGGGGCCACTGTGCAAATTCACTCATAGACCACTCACCTTCAAAGGTCAGAACTGCAGCTCCTCCAGCCCTTGGGATTAAATACAGAGTCCGTCTCTGCAACTAGGCTAAAACTCTCTTTAAATCAACAGAATGTATTTGGGATCAATATATGCAGTGAGCTAGCTAGTGTCTCTGGCACAGGTGCCTGAAATTAAGTATTAGTTTAACAGATGTAATAGTAACTTACCCCTGTGTCCCAGCTGACTCACTATTATCACCTGGCAGTTCCTTCAGAGTACTTGCTGTACTGGGTCTGGCTGAGCCGGAATTGGTTTTCCCCTGTAGCAGCCCTCATGGTGCTGTGTTTTATGTTGGGAGCTGGCAGGGTGTTGATAGCACACTGGTGTTGTGGCTACTGCTGAGTAGTGCTTACACAGCACCAAGGCTCTTTCTGACATTTCCCCCCCCACAGTGGGACGGGGTGGGCAAGATCTTGGGAGGGGACACAACCAGGACAGCTGACCCGAACTGACCAAAGGGCTATTCCAGACCATATGACGTCTGCTCAGTATAAAGCTGGGAGAAAGGAGGAAGGGGGTGGGGTCACCCTTGGTCCTCCGAGGCAACCACTACGCGTATTGGAGCCCTGCTTCCTGAGAAGGCCCGACATCGCCTGTTCATGGGAAGTAGAGAATAAATCTGTTTTCTTTTTGCTTCCATGCACGGACCTTGCTTTGCTTCGCTTATATTAAAACTGCTTTTCTTTTACCCACAAGGGTTGTTTTTTTTTTCCTATCTTATTTTCTTTCCCTTCTTTGCCCTATTGAGAAAAAAAGGGGGAAGGGGGGGAAGTGGTAGAGCGACTTGGTGGGTACCTGGCATTTAGCCAAGGTCAAACCACCACAGTCTTTTCTGGCGCCCAACGTGGGGCGGGACAACGGCAGTTTTATATTAATTGTGCTATAGCTATAGCAGTTAGTAAGCGACAAGCTCTTGTGCTGGTCACGGGTTTGTTGATTGCTCTGCTTATCTTTATTTTGCTAAGCTCGGGAACATGCTGGAAGAAATTGGGAACATCATGAGTGGTTTTATTCTACAGGCTCCCGAGGTACTTATTCACCCTTATGTTAGCTCTTTGATACTGTTCATTAATACTATTGGCCTGTTGTGGGTTGTGTGGAGCTCGGTATGGTTTTGGTGTAAGAAAAGGAAAATTTGGGTGAGCCAATGCTAAAATGTGCCCTGAGGCGGCCTGTCCCTGGGTGGCAGGGGGAGTGGAAGGATTTGGGCAGATTCCTAGGACGGTTATCACCTCCTGTAGCCTGGGATCTTACCCCTGAACAGGCAAGCAACCCCGCAAAATTGACACAACACCTGATAGAAGGGTGCCTTGCCTATCCCAGTGAAAATCAGCAACTCCTAGCGCTGTACTGGGGCCTGGCCTGTGCTTATCGAGCTGCAGTTCAGTGCTCTCAAAGGACTGTGGTGGAGATGGGAACTCAAACAAAAACAACAACAGCAGAGATTGCCCCAGTAGTAAAAAAGAAACAGTGGACAAGGAGAACAGCAGGCCCATATCCTCGATTAATAAGGGAAGAGAAAGAAGAGTAAAAGCTTGATCAAGAAGCTGGTCCTTCAGCAAAGGGCTTAGAAGAGGGAATAACAGAACTCAAACAGGAGGCAGAAACTACCCGGTCCCTGACGTCATCAGAACTGCGAGATCTGTGGAAAGACTATAGCCGCCAGCCGGGTGAGCGGATTGCTGCCTGGCTGCTTCCATGCTGGGATAATGGGGCTGATGCTCAACAACTCGAAGGTAAGGAAGCCCATCATCTGGTTTCCCTTGGTAGAGATCGAGGAATTGAAAGGGGGATTGGAAAAGAGACAGCAATTTGCAGTCTGTGGAGACGGCTCCTTTCAAGTGTTAAAGCAAGATATCCTTTCAAGGAAGATCTTATGGACAACTCCCCAGGGAAGTGGACTACTGCAGATGAAGGTGTCCAGTACCTGAGAGAACTAGCAGTGCTGGAAGTCATCTATAGTGATCCAGATAATGATGAAGCCCCTAAAAATCCAGAGGATGTCCTGTGCACACGGGCCATGTGGAGGAAGGTGATTAAAGGTGCGCCATCCTCGTATTCTGCGGGCTTGGCTGCGATGTACTACCCAGAAATGGATGTGGGAGAAGGACTAAGATGTACACCAACTGTGGAGGCAGTCTCTTCCTGGCTTCAGAACTTTGAAGAGAGTCTTGGTACCTCCTCATCTCTACGGGTGAGCGCCCTGGATGTCAGGAGCACCCCAAGAAATCAGTTCTCTTCCACCCCAGTCAGAGGGAAAGGGAACACCAGGCGCGTGACATGTGGCGAACCTTGGTTCTTCCTGCGTGACCAGGGGGAGGACATGAGGAAGTGGGATGGTCAACCCACCTTCAAGTTGGAAGCTTGTGTACGTGAATTGCGAGGAAAGATCCCTGCCAAGAAGAAGACATCCAAGAAGGTTGTTAATGTAGCTGGTGTGAAACCGCAAGAAAGTAATCAGCGATCTCCCAGATACAGGAAGACTGAGATCACCTCCCTTGGCCCTGATGAAGGAATCTCTGGCCTGGCACAGCAAGGGTCAGACAGTGAATACTCCGACCAAGAATGGGAATAGAGGACCCCTGCCTCCAGCCAGGAGGAGGAAAGGGATGATCGGGTGTATTGGACAGTGTGGATTCGATGGCCTGGCACATCAAATCCACAGAAGTACCAGGCTTTAGTCGACACCGGGGCACAGTGTACGTTAATACCATCAGGTTATAGAGGGCCAGAACCTATCTGGATCTCAGGAGTCACGGGGGGATGTCAAGAACTGTCAGTACTGGAGGCCGAGGTTAGCTTGACCGGGGACAAGTGGGAAAAACATCCCATTGTAACTGGCCCAGAAGCCCCTTGTATCTTGGGCATTGACTACCTCAAGAGGGGGTATTTCAAAGACCCAAAAGGATACCGATGGGCTTTTGGTGTGGCCAGTGTGAACACAGAGAAGGTCAAACAGTTGTCTAATCTGCCTGGCCTCTCGGAAGATCCTTTTGTTGTAGGACTGTTGCGAGTTGAAGAACAACAGGTGCCAATTGCTACGAGGACCGTGCACCGACGGCAGTATCGCACGAACCGAGACTCTCTGGCTCCCATCCAAGAACTGATCCGTCAACTGGAGACCCAAGGTGTCATCAGTAAGACACATTCGCCTTTTAATAGCCCAATATGGCCAGTGCGAAAGTCTGACGGAGGGTGGAGGTTGACAGTAGACTATCGTGGCCTGAACGAAGTGACGCCACCACTGAGCGCTGCTGTACCAGATATGTTAGAGCTCCAATATGAACTGGAGTCAAAGGCAGCCAAGTGGTACGCCACAATCGACATCGCCAATGCATTCTTTTCAATTCCTTTGGCAGAAGAGTGCAGGCCACAGTTTGCTTTCACGTGGAGGGGTGTCCAATATACCTGGAATCGACTACCCCAGGGGTGGAAGCACAGCCCCACTATTTGTCATGGACTAATTCAAACTGCACTGGAAAAGGGTGATGCCTTTGAAATTCTACACTTGCAAAGAAAACATCTGAAATATTGAATCCATTTTACATATTTTTCCAGAACAGAGTTTGCTCCCTAGATATTGCTCACAGGAAAATACCCTCTTGTTTAGGAGGGAAATAGGAAATAAGGTTGTAAAGGTTGGCATTGCTGAGACTTCAAGTGATATTGCCTATAAACCAATAGGAGAAATATTCATTTCACCTAACTTTAGACTCGTATGGCATAACTGTTTATAGTTGAGCTAATCACCTCTTGTCAAAGCAGAAATAAATATGGTATAATTCATCTCATCCTAGTGTAGACCATGAAAAAGCCAAAGTCAAGTTAAATAGAACCTAAACTGTTTCCTTTATAATCTGCAAAACGTACTGAATCTGAAGAGCTCATTCATCTCCCAGTCTAGCAGATTCACTAAGCAACTTCTCTCCCTACATTTGAGTTTACAATGTAATTAATTTCTATGAGTAATTAATAATTGTATGGTTGGTGGTTTTAACATCTAACCATCCTGCCACTAACACTGTGATCAACTTTGTAAACCATATGGCACTGTGTACAAGAGTGTCTTTGAGAAGATTATTAGACTTTTAGGAAATATTGGAAAAATATGTTATCAGGGTCCTGTACTGAACCTACTTATCAAATATGAGGGATGCACTGAGGTACTGACTACTCTTTACAGTCCTGCTGGGACTCATTTAAGATGTAGCTATCTTTCTCCACTTCTTCACATGGTGCTCTGCTGGACCTGTTCTCACCAACAAGGAGGGGGTGATGGGGAATGTGAAGCTCAAGGGCAGCCTTGGCTGCAGTGACCATGAAATGGTGGAGTTCAAGATCCTTAGGGCAGCGAGGAGGGTGCACAGCAAGGTCACTACCCCGGACTTCAGGAGAGCAGATTTTGGCCTCTTCAGGGATCTGATTCATAGAGTACCATGGGATAAAGCCCTGTAGGGAAGAGGGGCCCAAGAAATCCGGTTAATATTCAAGGATCACATCCTCCAAGCTCAGGAGCGATGCATTCAACAAAGAAGAAGTCAGGTAAGAATGCCACAAGGCCTGCATGGATGAACAAGGAGCTACTCAACAAGCTCAAGCACAAAAAGAAAGCCTACAGAGGGTGGAAGCAAGGACAGGTAGCCTGAGAGGAATACAGACAAACTGTCCGAGCCGCCAGGGATCAGGTTAGGAAGGCCAAAACCCTGATTGATAGAATTAAATCTGTCCAGGGACATCAAGGGCAACAAGAAAAGCTTCTATAGGTACATTGGTGATAAAAGAAAGACTAGGGAAAATGTGGGACCTCTCTGGAAGGAAGCAGAGACCTCGTTACCTGGGATATGGAGAAGGCTGAGGTACGCAATGACTCTTTTGCCTCAGTCTTCACCGGCAAGTGCTTCAGCCACACCACCCAAGACGCAGAAGGCAAAGGTGGGGACTGGGAGAATGAAGGACTGCCCGCTGTAGGAGAAGATCAGGTTCAAGACCATCTAAGGAACCTGAAGGTGCACAAGTCCATGGGACCTGATGAGATATGTCCACGGGTCCTGAGGGAACTGTCAGATGAAGTGGCTAAGCCACCATCCATCATATTTGAGAAGTCGTGGCAGCCCAGTGAAACTGACTGGAAAAGGGGAAACATAACCCCCATTTTTAAAAAGGGAAAAAAGAAAGACCCAGGGAACTACAGGCCAGTCACTCTCACCTCTGTGCCTGGCAAGATCATGGAGTGGATCCTCTTGGGAACTATACTAAGGCACATGGAAAATAAGGAGGTGATTGGTGACAGCCAACATGGCTTCACTAAGGGCACATTGTGCCTGACAAATTTGGTGACCTTCTGCAATGGGGTCACATTGTTGGTGGATAAGGGAAGAGCAACTGACATCATTTACCTGGACTTGTGCAAAGCATTTGACACTGTCCCGCATGACATCCTTGTCTCTAAATTGGAGAAACATGGATTTGATGGATGGACCACTCAGTGGATAAGGAATTGGCTGGATGGTTGCAAAGAGCTGCGGTCAACAGCTCGATGTCTGAGTGGAGAGCAGTGATGAGTGGTGTTCCTCAGCAGTCAGTATTGGGACCAGTGCTGTTTAACATCTTTGTTGGTGACATGGACAGTGGGATTGAGTGCACCCTCAGCACGTTTGCTGACAACACCAAGCTGTGTGGTGCGGTCGATACGCTGGAGGGAAGGGACGCCATTCAGAGGCACCTTGACAGGCTTGAGAGGTGGGCCCATGTGAACCTCAGGAAATTCAGCAACACCAAGTGCAAGGTCCTGTACATGGATCAGAGCAATCCCATGCACAGATACAGGCTGGGTGATGAGTGGATTTAGAGCAGACCTGTGGAGAAGGATTTAGGGGTGTTGGCTGATGAGAAGCTCAACATGACCCATCAATGTGCATTTGCAGCCTAGAAAGCCAACTGTATCCTGGGCTGCATCAAAAGAAGCGTGACCAGCAGGTTGAGGGAGGTGATTCTGCCCCTCTATTCCACTCTCGTGAGACCCCACCTGGAGTACTGCGTCCAGCTCTGGGGTGCCCAACATAAGAAGGACATGGACCTGCTCGAGTGAATCCAGAGGAGGGCCACGAAGATGATCAGAGGGCTAGAGCACCTCTCTTATGAGGACAGGCTGAGGGAGTTGGGGTTGTTCATCCTGGAGAAGAGAAGACTCCGAGGAGACCTTATAGTGGCCTTCCAGTTCTTAAAGGGGGCCTACAGGAAAGCTGGAGAGGGACTTTTTACAAGGGTATGTAGTGATAGGGCAAGGAGTAATGGCTTTAAACTGAAAGAGGGTAGGTTTAGATTAGATGTAAGGAAGAAATTCTTTACTGTGAAGGTGCTGAGGCACTGGAACAAGTTGCCCAGAGAGGCTGTGAATGCTCCTTCCCTGGAAGCATTCAAGGCCAGGTTGGACAGGGCTTTGAGCAACCTGGTCTAGTGGAAGGTGTCCCTGCCCATGGCAGGGGGAGTTGGAACTAGATGATATTTAAGGTCTCTTCCAACCCAAACCATTCTATGATTCTATGATTTTCTGGGTCTGGATTCTCTGAGCCTTCTTGGTTACTTAAAGAAATATGAGTCTCAAGTGTCTTACCTGAGACAGACTTGATATTTGACCCTCTAGCAGATGGAAGGGAAAGGAAAGATCAAAAGGTTAAATGATATTGTTAACCATACAGTGAATTTCTTCTCCTAAATCTAGAGAGGCTCTTTTAAGAGAACTGCTTAAACTGCAATGCAAATCACTATACCTTTTCTCAGCAAGGTGTGGTAGATAACACATAAAAGACTCTTGTATTGGTTTTGCATGGCAAGGTTTTGGTAGCATGGGGGGTTACAGGGGTGGCTTCTGTGAGAAGCTGCTAGAAGCTTCCCCCATGTCCAATAAAGCTAATGTTAGCTGGCTCCAAGATGGACCTGCCAGTGGCCAAAGCTGAGCCCATCAGTGACGGTGGTAGCACCTTTGTGATAATGTATCTAGGAAGGGGAAAAAAAAATAAAATTGCACAACACCAGCAGCAGCCAGAAGAGAGGAGTGAGAATATATGAAAGAAACAATTCTGCAGATACCAAGGTAAGTGAAGAAGGAGGGGGAGGAGGTGCTCCAGGCACCAGAGCAGAGGTTCTCCTGCAGCCCATGGTGAAGACCATCGTGAGGCAGGCTGTCCCCATGCAGCCCATGGAGGTTAAAGGTGGAGTAGATATCCACCTGAAGCCTGTGGAAGACCCCACACAGGAGCAGGTGGATGCGCCCAAAGGAGTCTGTGACCCCGTGGGAAGCCCATGCTGGAGCAGGCTCCTGGCAGGATCTGTGGCCCCATGGAGAGAGGAGCCCACGCTGGAGCTGGTTTGCTGTCAGGACCCATGCTGGAGCAGTCTGTTCCTGAAGGACTTCACCCTGTGGAAGGGACCCATGCTGGAGCAGTTCATGAAGAACTGCAGCCTGTGGGAAGGACTCACATTAGAGAAGTTCATAGAGGACTGTCTCCCATGGGAGAAACCCCATGTTGGGGCAGGGGAAGAGTGTGAGGAGTCCTCCCCCTGAGGAGCAAGGACCGGCAGAGACAGCATGTGATGAACTGACCACAGTTCCCATTCCCCATTCCTCTCCGCCACTGGGAGGGAGGACGTACAGAAATCGGGAGTGAAGTTGGGCCCGGGAAGAAGGGAGGGGTGGGGGGAAAGTGCTTTAAGATTTGGTTTTATTTCTCATTATCCTACTCTGATTTGATTGCTAATAAATTAAACTAATTTCCCCAAGCTGAGTTTGTTTTGCCCATGGCAGTAATTGGTGAGTGATCCCCGTGTCCTCATCTCAACCCACGAGCCTTTTATTATATTTTTTCTCCCCTGTCCAGCTGAGGATGGGGAGTGATAGAGCAGCCTTGGTGGCACCTGGCATCCAGCCAGGGTCAACACACCACAACTTGTCGCAGTAGAGACGGACACGACAAACATCAGATTGTGTAAAATG
The DNA here is from genome assembly GCF_031877795.1 of Strix aluco. NCBI lineage: Eukaryota > Metazoa > Chordata > Aves > Strigiformes > Strigidae > Strix > Strix aluco. The sequence continues at coordinate 40,103,642 of NC_133970.1, forward strand.
GCCAAAATGGCTACAATGGCTCCTTTATTGTTCTAACAAGCCTTTTTATAACCTTCTTCAAAGTAGGTGTTCATACAGGATTGGTTTACTTTAGTAACTAACAGTTCACGATTGGGTAATAGTTTCTCAGCTGAATCATCAGGACAGTTCTTCTTATCTTAGTTCTCTAATCTTGTTTCCATGGCACTTCTCGGGACTTTCCGGCCTCTCATGGATACACTGGAATCTCGTCAAGGTTAAATTCTTCTTCAATTAGACTAGAGGCAGACCCGCTGCCTCCCCCGACAACAACTCTTTGTGTAGGACATGGCTTATATTGACTCAGAATTACATTGTTAAAGTGTTTTTTGTGCTTGTCAAGCACCAGTAGAGAAATCAGTTTTTGTGTTTCCTGGCTTCCCAAAAGAACTTTTTATTAGTTATCTTTCAACCTTTGACTTTTACATGAAAATTCTAAAAGGCCAAGAGATGTCCTTTTTATTTGACATATGCCACTGACTTGAATCTTTGGGCCAAATTTCATAAACAGTTGCAAACCCAGTGGAAGTCTCTGATTCCAGTTCAAAAGAAGTATAAGGTGTCTAAAATATACATCGTTGAGAAAAGTGTCATAAACAGAATGGATCATGACATGGATTACACTGGCATACAACAAAATGAAGTATGGAGTGTCTCTCTAAGACCTGTCTCCATAAGAAGTTGGTGGGCTATATGCTTGCATACATCTTAAAAGTAAATCTACTTCTGAAAGCAGTGCTTGGATGGAAGGAATCTTACTAAATTTAAAAAGTATAAAAATTAGGAATATAACTTTAACTAATTTACTTGGTTCCTTCTATCACTAGTAGGTGTGCTGAGTTGTCCATCAGAGACACCTAAAATTTACTCCTATCTTGAGAAAGACAATACCTATACAGTACCATGTCGAAAGAGAGTAAATATTAAGGCTGGGTAGAAATTTGCTGTTCATGAGCAACTCTGCACTAATAGGTGTGTTAAGGGCCAACAAGGATGAATGAAGAAAGGAAGGTCATATGATCCCAAAAGGACTTGAATCAAATGTTCATTCTTCTGTCAGGCCCCATTCTTTAGTCAAGGAAGACTGATTTATGTCATGAATGGGCAGTCTTGAAGCAAAGCAAAGCACCTTGCTTCTATCAAGAGCACATTGTATTTCCTGTTGTGTGATCTCTCCCTGGTACCCTATGGGAAGATATTTGGCCTCGTTCCTGTTTAGAACCATTAGGTATACCAATAGAGCATTTGCAAAGATCGTTTTATAGTATATACTTTGCACCTCCCACATGTAACTGATAGTGAAAATGGAAATTGCAGTAAGGGATGAAAAATCCAGATTCAGGTTTACTAGTAGATAACCTGAAGTGTGTGTCTATGAACATATATATATACACACTGTAAACAAACCAATATACACACATAAAGTATAGACTCACATAGTCTATCGACATCAATTCTGTTCCTGAACCATCCTATTGAGGATACTGGTACAGTTATGTTTCTTTACTGACTAAACTCATATTTCAGTATACTTCTGTGCGATATAGACTACCAATTCAGGTGGATGTTAATACAGATTTCAGTAATCTTCATTGTGTTATTTAGATGTGACCTTTTTAACTATGTGTACCAATAGACTCATTACAGGCCAAGCCCATGTTTGTTAATCCTTTTGGGATTAACTATAATATCTTTTGTAGAAAGGCATTGGATTTCTAATGTAATATCTGTAGAACATGATCCATCTAAAACTTCTTGAGCTTTGTTCATAATTTCAAGAGGGAAAAATACTAATTAAATCTGACAGTATTTGCATATATAGTCTAGTAATTAGAGGAAAGATTTCTCTCTGTAATTCTAGAGGGCAATAGCACAAATTATTAAAGAAATCTGAGAGCTACCTGGAGTAAACAGTCACCAAGATAACCAGCAACCATAATATTCAGAGTTTTAATTTGCATATAGAAATGGCTATAAAATCTCATGAAAATTGGAGATCTAAATTAAGAAGCCTTTTATTCTGGGCTTGAGCCAAAGCTTACAGGAGTCAGTGGATTTTTAATATTTACTATAATGGGCTTTGAATCAAGTTATAATAAAAATTTTCTCTAACAGTGAATGAAACAAGTGAAAATTGTGAAAGCCCCTCAGAATCTGGTTCTAGAAAGGCCTCCAGCCTTTCAACATCTCCAACCAAAAAGAATCTCTTATTACTGCTTTTTCTCTAGACTTTTTTTCATTAAGGCAATTAAACTATGGCTGACAAAATTTCTGAGAAAAGCACATCACAATTTCATATTGGCTTGAGAGTTTACTCCTTACAAAAGCTTCCTAATGGCAAACCAGAGGCATGGATAGATCCTCAATGAATGGATCTCTGCTGTCCTCTGTGGAAGAAGAGCAATACAGTGGCAGAGAAATTTTACATGTGCACCATTTTTTGCTTTGAAATCCTCTTAGCCATTAGGAATTCACCGAAGTTCTAGGAGTATCAAATCTGCAATACAATTTACTGAAGACATTATGAAAATGATGTCATCTTTTCATAAAAAGTTTGGTGAAGTGTTCAGTATATTGCCAATGCCTTCCTAGAACTGATTTTATAAAGGTGGCTTTACCATAGAAAATATACAAAAAGTGAACAAGAGAAGATCCTAGTTCAACCAGTTTAAAATGCTACTTAATCCGAAACCAGTTGCCAACAGGAGTCAGCAATAAATGCATAAAGAAAATGATTAGAAAGAGGGTACTGAAATATCTTCCATTATCTGGCAGTTCTGTTTAAAAGTTCCTTAGGGAAATAATTACAACCATGATTCTATTGTGAATGTTGGGCTTGTCTCACAAAAATTTGTCTAATCTAATTTTGCACTCCACAACATCCTACAACACTGAATTCCAAAATACAGTTGCATCCTGTATGAAAAAAAAAAAAAAAAAAACAAAACAACAACAACTTTTCTTTTGTTGCTTTACACTTACTGCCTGGTATTTCATCATGATCTTGTGCTGTGATAAACAGTAGAAACTCATTCAGTATTTTGCTTCAGTAGTCAACAATCAATACTGTTCATGATTTTTTTAAATCCTCATTTTTAAATCCTCATACAATCCTCATTACCCTTCTTTGACAAAGATACCGCAGTGTATGTGTTTATGAGAGTTGAGAGATTTTCATTCATGCCGGGTTTTTTTACCCCCAACTTGGCATTTCATTCCCTCTTTCTGTAATAAAGCATTCCTTGGTTTATTCCTCATCCAAATAGTTACAAGTGAAAAAGGATTAGATGTTGTGGGCATCCATTATTAGTTATTTATTTAGTTTATACAGGTTTTCAATAGATGGGCAATCCAGTGATAATCATTATTTTTTGGAAATGATACTTGTTGCTACTATAAACCTCCTCTACAGGCAAAGTGTAAGGAACTGAAGGAAGTAAGACCTCAAACATTCATCGACACGGAAAACCTCAAGGACAAATTTGTGGCCTTTGTGATTAGTCTAAGGAATGAATTATCTATCTAGGGAAGCACAGGGTGTATCGAAGGGTGCAGGGCTCTGCTCCCTTGCAGTTGTATAACCAAATTCCTTAGATAAGCCTTGAAGGGAGGAGACATAGACTGAGTAAAACCATATGTTCGGGTTAAGGCCTACACTTTAATTTACGACTATAGCCTCGAAGAAGAGCTAAAAGAGTGGTAAGAAAGATAAACAATCGACACCAGATGGAGCTAATGACTGGATAACTGCCCAAGAAACAAAAACTGAGGAAAAGGTAAAGGTGGTAGGGGGAGATCGTGACCACCGACTCAATTGGACAAAAGGGTTAATGTACCCCATTCCCCCCCCAATGCATGTGCAGAACTCATGCTCCACCTTTTGCCCATCTCTCATGGAAACAAGTTCATGGAATACCTGCCCCTCCTTGTCTAGTATGCTAATCAACTGACAAGATGAACTTAAAAGGGGACAGAAAACTTTGCTGTGTGGTGCACCCACCACACAAGATTACCGGACCTGAGACAACACTGGATCCAGGGGGGGTGATCTGGATTTCTTTGACTCTCTTTCTCTCCTTTCTTTTTCTTTCTTTTACTTTCTTTTCTTTCTTATAGTTTTATAAGAGACCACATTGCTTATTATCCTTTTCCAATTTTAAATTGTTTTCTACTGCAAGTAAAACATTTTAACTGGTTGTTTGGTGTCATTTCACCTTAATTTAACCCGAGGGGATCACAGAACCGTTGCAACTCTCTGGGCTTCCAGTCCGGGTCGTGACACAAAGTAGAGGAGGTTGCCCTGAGAATGGCTGTTCAGTGAAAAGGAATGAGTACTGAAGGATGAAAAAATGAAAGTTGATATAGCCTTGCTCAACATGTTTCATCATTTTGGGTGAATGGTCAACAATATCATTAGTTGCTACACAGAACATTATTTGTAGGCATCCAAAACTGTGTGTATAGTTTCTTCCTTCAGAGAATAACAGATACTAGGTATTCATTAACTCATCCAGTCCCTCCACCTGCCAATGCAGAATTATTCTCTACAGTATATTTCTGAGGGATCTGGTAAGTACCTGCAGAGACATGCATTTTGGCCAAAACTTGGGCATAATTTTTCTTCATAGTTTTACCATGTCTGGAAATTTAAAATGTCCTTACTTTCTCTGGGAGTTCAGTTCCTGATACTTTTGTGTTACTTTGAAAATGTTAGTTTGCACTACTTAGTCTATACTTCCACCTAAGAATCTGACTTGAGTTTCTTGTGTTTATAGATGCAAATGACTGTACAAGTGCATAAAAATAAAAATTAAAAAAAAAGATTAAACTTGATCTTCTATATTTTCATAATAAATAATAATGATAATAGAGTTTGAAAGACCATCACTTCAGATGATAAAAGATGGAAAGTCTCCTTTTCAGGCTGTGAAGCTAATCTGCTGCTGCTCTAGGCATGACAATTGAGATATCTGATAAAAGATAATTATCTACAGCCTACTATGTCTGTTTCTAGCTAGTCACCATAGGGGACTCAATGGGGTGAAGTCATCATATCAGGGATACAATTCATGGAAACATGGAGAAATTTAGGTTTGAAGAGACCTATGCAAATCACGTAGTCCAATCCTGAATAAAACCAGGCTAAAGATCTGCTCACTCGTCCAGTCAAGCTTTTTGTGGACTCCTAAGTTTGTGGAGTTACCACAGCCCCTCTAGGCTCCTGTCCCAGTGGTGAACCACCCTTGTTGAGAAGCAGTTTTCTGTACTCAGTCAAAATCTCCCTTGTTGCAACTGGAGTCTGTTGTCTCTTGTTCTTTCACTGAGCACCTCTAAGAAGCATCTGGCTTGGTCTTTTCTATAGCTCTTCTTGGTAGATGGTGAAGGACTATGACAAGGTTCTTCCATAGCTACATTCAATCTTAAAATTAATCTTTTGCATATGTCAAAGTTTCTTGATCTTCATTAGCTATAATGGAAGCACAAATAACCATATCAATAGTAGACAGATACAGTGTAAATATCTAAACCTACACAAGATGAATCTCTACCACAGATGAGTTTTCTGATGTATCCATAAGCTATCATTGTATGATAAATTCTGGGAAAATTTACTTTGATTACTGTTTTTATTTGTTCACTAGTTAGAATCTCCCCAAAACATGAAGCAGTTGCTGGAATCAATGAAACTTTTCAGGTCAAATTTCTTTTGGCTGGTGAATGGAGCTGCATGACACTTGAGAAGCATGCATAAGTAATGATCATGACTCCAGAATCAAAAAAAACCCAACCAAACAAAACCCTACTTTCCATAGTTTTACAGAACTGCCCTTTACTAAATTAGTTGTAATCTCTTAAGCCACTAGACTGATTACAGCCAACTCTAACAGTCTACATGTTGCAATAAAGCTCCTAGAAAATGTTCAGCTGTGTGCCAAATGACAGTATCCTGAAATAATTGAGATAATCAGTGTGCCCAGTTTACTCCAGGAACAATTGGATGAACGTTTTCTTTGGAATAAATCTGGGAAAATGTGCTATCATGTAGTGCATATTTTTTATCGTTGTGGTAGCCCTGTCACCAACCTATTGTGTAACTGTTATAGGTAGAGATGTTCTGAACTGTCTCTTGGTGTCCATCCATACAAGGATGAGAAAAGCAGTTCAGATGTGATTAAAATGAGACTTCATTTTGACCATGGATCTAAAATCCTCAGTTCTAAAGAACTTTGTTTTCCTATATGCCCCTTTGGTGAAATCAGGACTAGTTGCTGAAATACTAAGATATCAGGAAACAAGTTTTACTTTTAGTTTTTTCTAGTTTGCACAAGAACTCCCAGCAAAAGTGTTTTGTCTTTCCTAACAGTTTCAGTCTACTATTCTCAACACAGGTATGCATCTGCTTCTTGGTGAAAAAGCGCCCCAAAACCTTTGGCACTCATCCTAAAACAGATGGCTATTTGAAGGGTCTTCCATCACTAATCTGCATAAATTTCACTTACTCGCTCTCTAACAACATATACAACAATCACATGGTGGGTAACACAACCAGAGAACAGGGAAATAAGCATTTTCAAGTGTATTAGTACTGAAGTTAATCAAAATCTCAAACTTGTTTAACTGAGCCTAAGTGTTTTAGAATAGATTCACCTGCTGTAGTCCTAATCATTTAAATGTTAGGACTCTAGCCTAAGCTATTTACATGTCAGTTATCCTCTGTGGTCAAGGGAGAGAAACAGACACATCCAGATATGAACTCATCATACTATAAGGGTCCGAGATGTCTATAAGTACACCTGTCTTTCTACACTGATGATGGAGAGGAACATATGAGCTTATACTAGGTACCTAACATTTAAATGGCTAACATTGAAGCAGATGAATCTTATTTAAAAAAGAAAAAAATATAAAAGAATGCATACTCATAGTTAAGATTTCACACCCTGTTATTGTCATATTTGCTTCCCTTCTTCCTCAACTGACAATTTTGTCAATTATCTGATAATCCCAGAATTAACTGGAACATAAACCAAAATATGTAGTTTTCTTGTATTAAAAAAGTAATAGTTTGTAAATATTCAGTAGTCTTTGCTGCTTTTTAGATGACTACTTTCTCTACTTCTAGCTCCACATTTAAACAGAGCCTTGCTTATAACAGGCATTATCACTAAGCCTGTTTATCTGGGAGTGCCTGTGTAATGCTCCTCTTGGTGGCTAAGGCTGTCTGAAGCTTCAGAAGAAGTCTTGTGTGGTCACAGATGTATGGCAACCATGTACAGGGAGCTGGTGCTGCCTCATAAACAGAATTTAGAAAGATCTGATTGCTGTTCCCACCTTGGATTTACCTTTTATGACAATTTTGTTGGACACTCTGAAGTACTTTTATTTCACCTCCATCTTTATCTGCATGGATAGAAGTTTCTTTCATCAAGTTATTCTATCATCAAGGTTATTATTCATCAAGTTTGTGCAGCATCATAGGGCTTGAATAAAATACTGCACTATCACAAATTTTTCAAAGGACAGCAATGCATCAATGGATAGCAGTGAGTGCAGATGATTTTTAACTTGTTATAAATTAATACTGCTTTCCTAATGCTCCATATTGAATGGCATATTCCAGAGCTGTCTCACTAATACAGCTGGTACAAACTTAGAATGACTATTTCAGAGGACACTGCAAGACTGGTTTTAGCCTAAATTATGACTGAACCTCCAAATGATGACATCCTTGCAGCAAACACTACCAGAAAGCTGTGGAAATACCAGACTACTACCTTTTGACTCTGTGATGTGAATGGATCTGGGTGATGTCTTAACACAGTGCTTGATGATGGGTCTAATTTTTCTAATTTTTTCCTACCTCACTTGACAGTGATCTTAGCAGCTGAACTAGACTGTAATTCCCAAGTTGTGTTATGAGGCTCCACTGATGCACTGCAGTTATGTGTTGCAGAAGTTGCTGCCATGGAAGAGAGACATGATCCATGCTACTGCACACTTCAGGTAGATTAATTTCAAATGTTTATTTATAAACATTTTAAACCTCCTCAGCAATTGTGCTTTCAATAGAGACATAGAACATACACATAAAAATGCATGAAAATGAATAGAAATGGAACATTTTCCTGCCACTTCCCTGAGGGAATATCGAGAACTTCAACAAAATCTGATTCCTCATAAAAATTTCACCAGAACCGCATAGACTTAGAAAGATAAGGCTGAGAAGCAAGGGCAGTAAAATCCTACTACAGGTGTGAACCCAGGCAGTAAGACTGCTTATGTCTATCAATCAGCTATATATACAGCAAGGTTTTGGCAGGGCTGAGGAGGAGGCAGCCTGTACTGTTCATCACCCTCTTAACTCGGACAAAACAGGCAAGATTTGTCTGCTTTTACTTAGGCTGTTACAAGTTACAACAGAGCAGAGAGGGAACAATCCAGGAGGTTCCTGGAATGTGTGGAGGATAACTTCCTCACACAGCTGGTGAGTGAGCCGACCAGGGAAGGTGCCCTCCTGGACCTGCTTCTTGTGAACAGGGAAGAGCTTGTGGGGGAAGTAAAGGTTGGAGGCCGTCTAGGGTGCAGTGATCATGAGATGATTGAGTTTTCCATCCTTGGAGAAACAAAGAGAGGGGTTAGTAAAACTGCCACCTTAGACTTTCGGAGGGCAAACTTTGACCTGTTCAAAAGACTGATTGACAAAATCCCTTGGGAGGCTGCCTTGGAGGATATGGGAGTCCAGGAAGGCTGGACATACTTCAAGAGAGGAGTCTTAAAGGCACAGGAGCAGGCTGTTCCCGTGTGCCGAAAAACAAGCAGGCGGGAAAGGAGACCGGCCTGGCTAAACAGGGACCTTTGGCTGGGTCTCAAGAACAAAAGGGGAATCTATGACCTGTGGAAGAGGGGGCAGGTCTCTCAGGAAGACTATAAAGATATAGTGAAGTTATGCAGGGAGAACATTAGGAGAGCCAAAGCGCAGCTAGAGCTCAACTTGGCTACAGCTGTTAAAGATAATAAAAAATGTTTCTATAAATTCATTAACAACAAAAGGAGGATTAGGGAAAATCTCCCTCCTTTATTGGATGCAGAGGGAAACATGGTAACTAAGGATGAGGAAAAGGCTGAGGTGCTCAATGCCTACTTTGCCTCGATCTTTAGCAGTGGAACTGGCTGTTCCCTGGACACCCAGCCTCATGAGCTGGGAGATGGGGAGGGGAAGCAGAATGAGGTGAGCACAGTTGAAGAGGAAGTGGTCAGAGACCAGCTACACCACTTGGATGCACACAAGTCTGTGGGACCGGATGGGTTACACCCAAGGGTGCTGAAAGAGTTGGCAGATGTGCTCGCCAAGCCGCTGTCCATGATTTACCTGAAGTCATGGCTAACTGGGGAGGTCCCATTGGACTGGAGGGTAGAAAATCATAGAATCATAGAATCATAGAATCATTCAGGTTGGAAAAGACCCTTTGGATCATCGAGTCCAACCATCAGCCCTACTCTACAAAGTTCTCCCATACACTATATCCCCCAGCATCTCATCTAAATGACCCTGTGGTGGTTTAGGCCCTGCTGGGACCTGAGACCACGTTGCCGCTGCCCCTCTCCCCACCCTCGGACCGGACGGGGCAGGGAGTGAAATACAAACCCTGGGGTTGAGATGAGGAAAAATTTAATACAACAGTGTAACAACAACAAACCGAACAACAACAATAACAATAACAGTAATAACAATAACAGTAATAACAATGAACAGAACAAGAGATATACCGCATGGATACAGCAGTGAGGGGACTGACCAGGACCAAAATCGTCCCTGCTCTTCCCGCGCTTGGGCACCCCGACCTGACATCAGCATGGTATCGAATAACCCGGCTAGAGCTTCCCCCCACTGCTGGGGAAACTTAACCCTATCCTAGCTGAACCAGGACATAATACACCCCTTTATGCTATACCATCTGCATCATGCCCAGCTGCCACTTAGCAATTAGCAATAACAAGAAAAAACAATTAACAAAAGCACAATATAATTGACGGCATGTTCTCACCCAAAATCAAGTCCCCTTGTGGTACGCATCGGACCTCTCCATCCTCCTGCATCACCCACCAGGTGCACCCAGGTCCTTGAGCAAAAACAATCCTGTGGATGGGTTTGCCTTTGCCCGGCGCAGGACTAACCCAGACCATTTTTCCCAGCAGGTCCCTCATGCACACCACAGGGACTTTATCCCCGTCTACAACACGTGGGAGTTTTGACTGAGCCGGGCCAGCTCGATTGGCAGATCCTCTTGTGTTCACTAACCAAGGGGCCTTTGTCAGATGTGTGTCCCAGTGTTTGAAGGTTCCACCCCCCATTGCTCTCAATGTAGTTTTTAACAGTCCATTGTAGCGCTCGATCTTCCCAGAGGCTGGTGCGTGGTAGGGGATGTGGTAGACCCACTCGATGCCGTGTTCTTCTGCCCAGGCATCTATGAGGTTATTTTGGAAGTGAGTCCCGTTGTCCGACTCAATCCTCTCTGGGGTGCCGTGTCGCCACAGAACTCGCTCTTCAAGGCCCAGGATGGTATTCCGGGCGGTGGCGTGGGACACTGGATAAGTTTCAAGCCATCCAGTGGTTGCTTCCACCATTGTGAGCACGTGGCGCTTGCCTCGGCGGGTCTGTGGCAGTGTGATGTAGTCGATCTGCCAGGCCTCTCCATATTTATATTTCATCCATCGATCTCCATTCCGCTGGGGCTTCACCCGTTTGGCTTGTTTGATTGCAGCACACGTCTCACATCCGTGGATGATCTCTGCGATGGTGTCAATGGTGAGGTCCACCCCTCGATCTCGAGCCCACCTGTATGTTGCATCTCTGCCTTGGTGGCCCGAGGTCTCATGGGCCCACCGGGCTATGAACAGTTCACCTTTACGCTGCCAGTCCAAGTCCACCTGAGCCACTTTGACCTTAGCAGCCTGGTCCGCCTGCTGGTTGTGTTGATGTTCATCAGTGGCTCGACTCTTGGGTATATGGGCGTCCACATGGCGCACCTTCACAACGAGGTTCTCCACCCAGCCTGCAATGTCCTGCCATACTTCAGCAGCCCAGATGGGTTTACCCTTGCGTTGCCAGTTGTTCTGTTTCCATTGCTGCAACCACTTCCACAGGGCATTTGACACCACCCACAAGTCAGTGTAGAGATAGAGTCTCGGCCACTTTTCTCGCTCAGCAATCTCCAAAGACAATTGGGTGGCTTTCACCTCTGTGAACTGGCTCGATTCATCTTGTCCCTCAGCAGGTTCAGTGACTCGTCGTGTGGGATGCCACACTGCAGCCTTCCATCGTCGATGTTTTCCCACAATGCGGCAAGACCCATCAGTGAACAGGGCATATCGTTTCTCCTCCTCTGGCAGCTCGTTATATGGTGGGGCCTCCTCAGCACGTTTCACCTCTTGTTCTGGTGACATCCCAGCATCTTTGCTCTCTGGCCAGTATATGATCATTTCTACTAATCCTGGGGGGTCGAGGTTCCCTATTCGAGCCCGTTGTGTTATCAACGCAACCCATTTACTCCACGTGGCATCTGTTGCATGATGTGTGGAGGGAGCCTTTCCTTTGAACATCCATCCCAGCACCGGCAGTCGGGGTGCCAGGAGGAGCTGTGTCTCAGTGCCGACCACTTCTGAGGCAGCCTGAACTCCTTCGTATGCTGCCAGTATCTCCTTCTCAGTCAGGGTATAGTTAGCTTCAGAGCCTTTGTATCCCCGGCTCCAAAAGCCTAGAGGTTGGCCTCGGGATTCCCCAGGTGCTCTCTGCCAGAGGCTCCAGGAAGGGCCATTCTCCCCAGCTGCGGTGTAGAGCACGTTCTTAACCTCCTGCCCTGCCTGGACTGGCCCGAGAGCTACTGCCTGGGTAATCTCCTGCTTAATTTGTTCAAAGGCTTGTTGTTGCTCTGGGCCCCATTCAAAATCGTTCTTCTTGCGGGTTACGTGGTAGAGAGGGCTCACAATCAGGCTGTAGCTTGGGATGTGCATCCTCCAGAACCCCACAGTGCCCAGGAAGGACTGAGTCTCCTTTTTGGTGGTTGGTGGGGCCATGGCTGTTATCTTGTTTATCACCTCCATTGGGATGTGGCGACGCCCATCTTGCCATTTTATTCCTAGGAACTGAATCTCCCTTCCAGGCCCCTTAACCTTCTGTCGCTTGATGGCAAAACCAGCCTTCAGGAGGATTTCAATTACCTTCTTTCCTTTCTCAAATACTTCCTCAGCTGTGTCCCCCCATACAATGATATCATCAATGAACTGCAGGTGTTCTGGAGCCCCACCTTTCTCCAGTGCAGTATGGACCAGTCTATAGCAAATGGTGGAGCTGTGTTTCCACCCCTGGGGCAATCGATTCCAGGTGTACTGGATACCCCTCCAAGTGAACGCAAACTGTGGCCTGCACTCTGGTGCTATTGGAATGGAGAAGAACGCGTTAGCGATGTCAATTGTGGCGTACCACTTGGCTGCCTTCAACTCCAGCTCATACTGGAGCTGTAGCATGTCCGGCACTGCAGCACTCATCGCTGGCGTAACTTCATTCAGGCCACGGTAGTCCACGGTTAGTATCCATTCGCCATTAGACTTTCTCACTGGCCATATAGGGCTGTTGAAAGGTGAGTGAGTATTGCTGATCACCTTCTGGCTTTCTAGTCGACGGATCAGCTGATGGATGGGGACCAGGGAATCTCGGTTAGTGCGGTACTGCCGCCGGTGCACCGTCTTGGTAGCAATTGGCACTCGCTGCTCTTCAACCTTAAGCGACCCTACCACCGAGGGGTCCTCTGAGAGGCCGGGTAAGGTGGACAATTGCTCAACCTCCTCCAGGGCAGCTATACCAAAGGCCCACCGGTACCCTTTTGGGTCTTTAAAGTACCCTCTCCTGAGGTAGTCTATACCTAGGATGCACGGGGCATCTGGGCCAGTCACAATGGGGTGCTTATGCCAGTGCTTCCCAGTTAAGCTTACTTCAGCTTCTAATAGGGTCAGCTGTTGGGACCCCCCTGTCACTCCGGAGATGCAGATGGATTCGACCCCACTGTGACTTGATGGCATCAGGGTGCACTGTGCACCAGTGTCTACCAAGGCTTTATATTCTTGTGGTTCTGATGTGCCAGGCCATCGGATCCACACCTTCCAGTAAATCCAATTATCCCTTTCCTCCACCTGGCTGGAGGCAGGGCCCCTCTAATCCTGCTCACCATCACTCACTTGTAAGAATGACTCCTGCAAGAATGTCTCACAGGCCCCCTCAAGAGGGTCAGGCATACTGTTGGCCATTCTATTCTGTCTGGGGGATTTCCGACTGGACACTGGAGCTGCGTCTCTCTTGGAAGACTCCTCTTTCATGGTGGTCTTCCCTTTCAGCTGCTGTACTCGTGCAGCTAGGGCGGAAGTGGGCTGTCCATGCCACCTTCTCATGTTTTCCCCATGGTCGCAGAGGAAGAACCACAGGGTGCCCCGTGGTGTGTACCTTCCACTGCCCTTCTCTTGGTTGGGGAAGTGCCTGCTTCTAATGGCTGAGACATCGGCCGGTGCAGGTGGAATGTAGGACATATCCTCTTCCACTTTCTGGAGCCTCTGAGACAGTTCCTCTACAGCTGAAACCCAGGCAAGTTGAGAGGAAGGGAGATTTGCCTCATATTGCCCGAGCTGGCCAGCCACTTCATCCACAGTTTGAGTCTGGGTGTCTCGCCACCAGGACGCTACTGCTAATGCTTTGGAATGTCCCTCTGGTCCACTTTGCAGGAACTTCTGCCACATCAACTGTGTGCAAGGGACCTGATCTGGATCCATTGGTGACTGCTCATCATTCAGATCACCATAGATCATGTCAAACAGAGCCAATTCCCTGAGGTTTTCAATGCCTTTCTCCCTGTTCGTCCACTTGCCCAACCGACATAGAGCATCATCCTTGTAGGGGTACCTCTCCCTCACAGCGAGCAGGAGTCACCTCCAAAGGCTGAGGATTTGAGCCTGTTTCCCTATTGCCTTGTCAATACCAGCCTGCTTGGCTAAAGGTCCCACCTGCTTGGCCTCTCTCCCCTCCAATTCCAAACCAGAAGCTCCACTATCCCAGCACCGGAGCAGCCAGGTGAAAATCTGCTCGCCTGGAAGGCGGCTGAAATCCTTCCACATATCTCAAAACTCACTCAGGGATAGAGATCAGATGATCACCTCTGGCTCTTCCTCCTGTTCTCGTGCAGGGCCTGGCTCATCTCCATCCCTTACTATGCGAGCTGACTTTTTGGTATATTTGTTTTTCTGTATCGGGGCGACTGATTCTGGCACCGCTTGTCCCTCTGGCCCAGCTGCTGTGCTGGTGGAGGCAACCGGTACTGGCACTGCCTGTCCCCCTGGCCCAGTTGATGTACCAGTAAGTTCACTTTCAGATCCTGCAGCCCTTTCTCCCCTTGAGGGCAGTGAGTAGCATTATAGATGACACGGTAAGCATGGGCAAGTCCCCAGCACATCGCAGCGAGTTGTGTCTCCCGGGGTTTGTCAGATTGGCAGCACACCTTTTCCAAATGCTCCACCAGTTTATCAGGACTCTGCACTTGTTCGGGAGTGAAATTCCAAAACGTTGGGGGTGACCACTGACTCAGGCACTTGTCCATCTTTTCCCACACACCTTGCCTCTCATGACCATCTGCCCTCAAGGCAGGTTTCCGGGTGGTGCCATTATTGGAGAAGTACCCCATGGCCCAAAACAAGATCTGGCAGACATTTACAAAGCACAGTGCCGCAAACACACTGGCCTGGATGCTCCAAGGATAACTAAAACTCTCAAAAACCGAGAGGATCTCTTCCCCTGGCTCACCCATAGAGGGGGTGAGACCCCTAACAAAGCCCAGGCAGCAAACAGGTACCGGTTCACCCCCACAAGCAGTGATACAAGCCCATTATAAGCAGACAGTGCCAGTACAGCAAAACAAGACCCTTGACACATTTTCCACTGACAACAAACACCAGCACTGGGAACACACAGGGGATATAAGGATTAATCCAGCCCCACCACGCAAGCAAATTGGCCAGCATTGCAAATGTTCCTTATCAAACAATACAAATAAAACCAGAAAAATTGCACCTAACAGATTGCTCTAACGCACTCTGGTCACGGTTTGTCTTTTTTTTTTTTTTCCTTATCTCAACCCTCTCGTGCCCCACGTTGGGTGCCAAAAAAAGCTGTGATGGTTTAGGCCCTGCCGGGACCCAAGACCACGTTGCCGCTGCCCCTCCCCCCACCCTCGGACCAGACTGGGCAGGGAGTGAAATACAAATCCCGGGGTTGAGATAAGGAAAAATTTAATACAACAGTGTAACAACAACAAACTGAACAACAACAAAAACAATAACAATAACAGTAATAACAATGAACAGAACAAGAGATATACCGCATGGATACAGCAGTGAGGGGACCGACCTGGACCAAAACCGTCCCTGCTCTTCCTGCGCTTGGGTGCCCGGACCTCACGTCAGCATGGTATTGAATAACCCGGCTAGAGCTTCCCCCCACTGCTGGGGAAACTTAACCCTATCCTAGCTGAACCAGGGCAGACCCTTAAACACATTCAGGGACAGTGACTCCACCACCTCCCTGGGCAGCCTATTCCACTGTCTAACCACTCTTTCTCTGAAAATTTTTTTCCTAATGTCCAGTCTAAACCTCCCCTGATAGAGTTTAATGCCATTCCCTCTTGTTCTGTCACTAATCACCTGTGAGAAGAGACCAGCACCAACCTCTCTACAATGTCCTTTCAGGTAGCTGTAGAGAGTGATGAGGTCTCCCCTCAGCCTTCTCTTCCTCAAACTGAACAGTCCCAGCTCCTTCAAACTCTCCTCACAGGATTTATTCTCCAGGCCCTTCACCAGCTTCGTTGCCCTCCTCTGCACTCGCTCCAGCACCTCGATATCCCTCTCATATTGAGGTGCCCAAAACTGGACACAATACTCAAGGTGTGGCCTCACCAGTGCAGAGTACAGGGGGACTATCACCTCCCTACTTCTGCTGGTCACACTATTTCTAATACAAACCAGGATGCCCTTGGCTTTCTTGGACACCTGGGCACACTGCCGGCTCATGCTCAGCTGCTTGTCAATTAGAACCCCCAGAACCTTCTCTTCCAGACAGCTCTCCAGCCACACCTCCCCAAGCCTGTAGCCATGCATGGGGTTGTTGTGGCCCAAGGGCAGGACCTGGCACTTGGCCTTGTTGAAGATGATCCTGTTAACGTTGGCCCACCAATCCAACCTATCCAAGTCTCTCTGTAGTGCCTCCCTATCTTCATGCAGATCGACACTCCCGCTTAACTTGGTGTCATCTGCGAACTTACTGATGATACACTCTATGTCCTTATCAAGATCATCAATAAAGATGTTGAACAGAAATGGTCCCAACACCGAGCCCTGAGGAACACCACTTGTGACCGGCCGCCAGCTGGATTTAGCTCCATTGACCACAACTCTCTGGGACCGTCCATCCAGCCATTGCTTGACCCAGCAGACCGTTCGCTCATCCAGGCCATGGGCAGCCAGTTTTTCTATGAGAATCCTATGGGGAACTGTGTCGAATGTGACACCCATCTACAAGAAAGGCGGAAAGGATGATCCAGGAAACTATAGACCTGTCAGTCTGACCTTGTGTTTTGCTGATCAGGGATATCAATTAAACTCAGACACCAGAGTGAAAAGAGCAGGCGTATTTACTAGAAATAACTAAATAATATAACAGAATAATATAGAAAACATACAGTAAGAAAAGACAAAGTAGTGCGCTTAAACAAATAGGAAAATACAGAGTAATGCATCAAATCATTACTACAAGAGAGAGAGAGAGAATAGTGATTAAGAAAAATACATCACCACTTGCATACGTTACCATCATCCAGATCCGCAGTCGCTGGGCAGCCCCGGTTACAGCGAGGATTTGGAGAACCTTTCCCGGCAAGTGGGAAATCCTACGCGGTGCGTCCACCTGTAGGTGAGGCTTCCAAAGTCGCTGTGAGCGGGCCCAGCCTTATATACCTGAAATCAGTAAGCCAGAATAGCTGGCACCTTTTGTTTTAAGCGGAAATATCTGAAGTCAGTCTCACATTAGATTTTCCCAGAGCCTGGCTGGGGCTCAGGGAAAAAACTAAGGGAGTTTTCCCAGCTTATCTAGGTGATTTATGAGCAAGGTCACACACCAGGTCACAGGGCCAGACAATTGTCTCTGTGGCCCTGTTATTGTGGTCTTGTTACCTTGTTTACACACACAAAGAAGGATACATGTTTTATGATGTTTAAGTTACATTTTCTATACATATCTCACTAATGACTACATACGGAGTTAGCAATTTCGGTTCAAGACCTATTGTTCAGGTTTCAATATTCCCACCTTTTACATCCGGACAGGTGGTTTGTTATAATTTTAGTACAATACCTATTGATACAATGCTTGTCAATTATAAAACATACAGGATTCATCTATAGGTCAACTCTGGCTTAGGCCTATTGTCCAAGCCTTAGCACTTCATTCGGTCCTTTGACCTATAGGTGAATCATGGCTCTCAAACCATCTCTATGGTTAGTGACATTAGTTTCCGTTCATCACTTGATGATGTTTTGTCAGGCATATCCCGATCCAATATCAGGGAGGGTTCTTAAACGATCTCAGTTGTGATCTTAAGACACAAAGGAGGTTAATTACCATGCAACCTTGTAAACTCTATTTCCTGTAACAAGTAATAATAGTGATAGGATAGAGGGAAGAAGAAAGAAAAAGTCAGAATACCTAAGCAAGCAAACAGAAGAGATGCAGCAAAATCAGTTACCACCACGAATCCAGTGATGTCCTGTTGGCTTAGTCAGCTCTGAGCCCTGAGAGAGGAGTACGCAGTCTTTTTATTGTCCAAGTCCCCACAATTTCTCCAAAGAGTCCGCCCATTTCCACGGAGCTCATTGTCATACGTGCCGCCCCCTGTTCCTCCAGGCGCACATGTCCAGGTGTTCACAGTGGTCGTGCTGGAGGGGGTTGTCGGCCTGCGGTGTCTTCAGCTTCCGCACGCCTTCCTCACCCTGATTTCTTCTCCACCTGGCTCGTGCACAAGCGCAGCTTGGCAGGCACTGTCAAGGATGTTGTTGTTCTGGCTTCAGGTGGATATGGTGGTTTCTTTGGGGACAATTCATCTCCTTCAGAGCGTACTCCTTCACGGCGACAGGGTGTTGAGACCAGGTAGTGGTAGTGGTGCAGCAGCAATGTCGAGGCAATATAGTCTCTCACACCGCCCCATGGCTTGATATTGCTGTCCTCGTGGTGGTGTGAAGGATAGAGATATAAAGAGAGAGAGAAAGAAAGGACAGAAATAGTGTGCAACATGACAACTAACGATATTTCTGGCTAATATATAACTAATAACATCTTTAACAGATATATACATTTTCCATTAATAAACATATAACTAACAATATCTTTAACAAATACGAATATCTTCAGTTAACAAGCATATAGCTAACAACATCTCTAACAAACATGTCATGCTTAAAATTAACTAACTTTACAAAACCAAAACATTCTACAAACCGATTTTAAGGTTGCAAGGAATCAGTAGAAGAACACAATGGCAGCTCACATGATTGACATTCACAGGGACAAAAAAGATGTATTATAAGAACAAATAAGAAAATGATTATCAAGGCTAAGGCTATAAAGTGAATTGAAATTATTATTAACATATTATCCATTATTTTTCCGCGGTTCTGGTAATATACCACTGAGTGTTGGTGGCCCTGGCAGTCCATGCAGTCTGTTGCCCTGGTCTGCCGAAGTTGGAGTCAGCATACGCAGCAGGAAAATCGCTTTCCATGCCCCTTTATCCTAAAGCGCATGTGTCATCTGGGCCTAGAAACTTCTATCCCAGATTTAAACAAAGGTAAATGAGCAATAACACTACAAATAACAAATAAACCAATATTAACACTGACAATGGTTAACAACATCCTAACCAAACATATAATAAAGGTAACAGTGACAATAACAATGTCAATTAACAATATTTTAACCAAACATATTTAATCAAAATGTGTCCCAGGTTGGGCCTAAGGATGTGCTCCCGGTCCTTGGGGATTGGGGGGAGAAGGTGATTGTCTGCATGAACAAGTACAATTACAGGATGTTTTACATGGACACTTATAAGACCAATACATACATATCACAAGGGAAAATATTCTGGTTGTTGCTGTCAATTGTGGAGCTGAAGATGGTCTGGCTCGCTGGAGTTGGGGTCTGCCTACACAGCAGGAAAATGAATTTCCATGCCCCCAGCCCAGAGTGCATGTGTGGTTTAGGTCTTGATACCTCCACCTCACCTTCATGGGCCCAGTAATGACCTTTTAAAGCCCAGGCCCCATTAGCAAAGGGACCTTGCCCTGGTTTGGTGTCTGTTGTTTGTTCATAATACTGGTAACAGAATGACTTAAACCCACAAATTCGTTTTCCTCCCATTCTTGGTTAACACTTAGGAAGCCGGTGCTTCCCCCAGAACCAAGGGAGAGGGGAACAGTTACCCAAAGCAATTTTTGCAATGATAGACAATACATCCTAGAAATATTAATAAGACAGTGAATATTAACACTGTACAAAAATTTAAATTCACATAAGGATCCCCCGTCGTGACTCAGGATATCTTTCTCCAGGGGTTTTACCTGCAAGAAAAAGGAAAGAAAAGCTTCTCGGTTCATTTTGAGAACCGGAAGTGGGTTATAATTAGAAAGATGGGATAATCCACCTTGTATTAATTTTGTGCTCCTTTCCATGAGCATCTTTGGCTTTCCAGGTGTACTTGTTTATTGGGGTATCCAATACCAACGGTACTGCTCCCACCATGGGGAGTTCGACTAAGACAGGTTGTCCTGGAAAATAAGATGGATTTCTGGGGTGGTCAGGGCCATGTGGAGTTGGCTTGATGCCCGCAATGCCACTGAATTTCCAGAAACTTCACTGTCTCAGACGGTCCTTGGATTTTTGCAGAGTTAATTTCCCAAACCTTCTGTTTCATATGATCTACTACTAATTCAAGAACTTGTTGTATTTCCTCCTCATCATTTCCTTGAATCAAAATATCATCTATATAGTGGCTTAATTGTGTGTGAGGAGGCAGCTGTATTTCATCTAAGTGTTCAGCTACAATTCTATAACAGATAGTGGGGCTGTGCAACCATCCTTGTGAAAGCAAATGCTTTTCTGCAATTGGGATAGTAAAAAATGCACTAGTTAAATCTATTACAGCGTACCAAGTTCCTGGATGTTTCTGAACTTCTTCTATTAAAGTGACAGTGTCTGGCACAACTGCTGCAAGCAGTGCAGTATGTTTGTTTACTTCTCTAAAATCCACTGTCATTCTCTAGGATCCATCACTTTTCTTGACAGGCCACACCGGACTGCCACCTCAAAACTTCTACATCTAATAAATCTCTAATTGTCTGTGATATCTCTTCATGTCCTCCCAGAATTCTATATTGCCTCATTGTAACTAACTTAGTTGCAGCCAGGATCTGCTCAGGAGGCGTTTTTTTTTACTTTGCTGACCGTAACAGGTCTGGTACTAATACAGGGTTTAACTCCAAATTGATACTGACTATCAGAAAGATTTAAAGTTAGTCTTTTTAGAATGTCTATATTAATTTAATATTCAGGAATGGGGACAATCATGACTGAATATAATAATTTTGGGAGGTTTCCTGTTTTCATTTCCATTTGTGTTTGTACAGTTTTAATTTATTTTCCTCCCAAACCTATAATAATTACAGGTTGTCTTTTAAATTTCCTGGGATTCCCATATATTAAGGAGGCCTCTGCTCCAGTCTGAATTAGGGTATTTACAGTTTGTGGGGACTGGTTGTTCTAAATAAAAAAAAAAAATAAAAAATAACAACAACTAAAGAAAAAAAAAAACAAAAAAAAAACCCTTTAAGCTCTACATGGGGCCATCGGTCCTTCTGCACCCACTGCCCTGGAGCTTGGCCATTAATTCATATGTGCTGATTATAATATTGATTCACCTCCCTTGCCTCCTGCAAAGGGTACAAGTCAGAAAATGCTGCCCAATCCTCTTTCACCCCGTGGAACCGGTGATCCACTCACGGGGGGCCCTCCGTGGGCAGATGGAGGGTCCCGTTGAGGTTCGAGAAGGGGTGCCGTAGGCTGAGTTGTCCCTGGATTCTTAGTTTTAGCACTCTGCACTCTCTTGCTAGGTTTATTCAGCCCTCTCTGTGTATATATTTGCCACGGCTCGTTAGTTGGAACACCATAAATTTTTTCATGAGACATGCTGTCTTTTAACAAAGCCGTAAACATTTCCTTACGAGAAATCCTGTTTTCACTGCCTTTAGGGCTGTCTCGAGTATCTCGATTCCCTGCACTCCCTCGGGGGCCCCACTCTTCAAGGTCACGTAACTGTTGCACTTTTTCTATTACTTCATCGAGGGGATCCCCCATTTCATTAATGCAAAGGGGCATAATTACATTTTTATATGCCAGTGGAACGGTTTTAATCACTCTGTTTCTCATAGTGACCGGCAAAGGATGCCACACCATAAAGTCAGCGTCTCCTACAAAAATGGCTGCTTTCATCCCTTCCTCTTTCATTCGCTGTATAGAATCTCGCAAAGTATACCACTGCCGGTCAGATGCCAGCCAATCATTCTCTGGAGGATATTTGGTATTACATCCCAGAGCAGCCAGTGTTAACAAATTAATATCCTGATCATTGTTTCGAAATGTATCCTGTACAAAAGCATTTGAACTTAAAATCAAAAACTTTTTAGAATCTCCTGTGTCTAGGGTTACCCCTGCCACTCCCTGATCCTGCAAACGCACCATCCAAGAGAGCAAGGATTCCCCCGGTCTCTGCTTAAATCTTTCAATTATATCATTTACTTCATACTGTGTATGATCCTCTATCATATCCTTCCTCACAGCTTGCCCACTATTAGGATCTCTACCAGGATCCCACTGCACACCCGCTTCTGCAATCACTGCATGCCCTTTCTTACACTTTCTCCTTTTCCTATACTCATATTGTGCTACTCGCACCGCAGCTTTCTCCGCCACTGTCTGATAAGTATCCAGCTTATCAGCAAACACCTTATTCTGGCATTGCAACATCACTATTTGACTCTGCAAATCACATCTCTGTCGCTCCATCTGGGAGCGCTCTAACAACAGCCTCTCTTCACTCTGGTGTTGTTTTCTACATGCAGTTAATGAAATCCACCCTCGTTTACTTGAATTTGTAGTTTCTTTTCCTTTTTCAATAGGTACCTTTTTATACAATTTAAAACATCCAATGGTCACTTTAAATAATGGCATTTTTTGTCGAATCCCACTTCTGACACCAATTTATGTTTTGCTGATCAGGGATATCAATTAAACTCAGACACCAGAGTGAAAAGAGCAGGTGTATTTACTAGAAATAACTAAATAATATAACAGAATAATACAGAAAACATACAGTAAGAAAAGACAAAGTAGCGCGCTTAAACAAATAGGAAAATACAGGGTAATGCATCAAATCATTGCTACCTGAGAGAGAGAATAGTGATTAAGAAAGATCCATCACCATTTGCATACGTTACCATCATCCAGACCCGCAGTCGCTGGGCAGCCCCGGTTACAGCGAGGATTTGGAGAGCCTTTCCCGGCAAGTGGGAAATCCTACGCGGTGCATCCACCCGTAGGTGAGGCTTCCAAAGTCGCTGTGAGCGGGCCCAGCCTTATATACCTGAAATCAGTAAGCCAGAATAGCTGGCACCTTTTGTTTTAAGCGGAAATATCTGAAGTCAGTCTCACATTAGATTTTCCCAGAGCCTGGCCGGGGCTCAGGGAAAAAACTAAGGGAGTTTTCCCAGCTTATCTAGGTGATTTATGAGCAAGGTCACACACCAGGTCACAGGGCCAGACAATTGTCTCTGTGGCCCTGTTATTGTGGCCTTGTTACCTTGTTTACACACACAAAGAAGGATACATGTTTTATGATGTTTGTTACATTTTCTATACATATTTCACTAATGACTACATACGGAGTTAGCAATTTCGGTTCAAGACCTATTGTTCAGGTTTCAATATTCCCACCTTTTACATCCGGACAGGTGGTTTGTTATAATTTTAGTACAATACCTATTGATACAATGCTTGTCAATTATAAAACATACAGGATTCATCTATAGGTCAACTCTGGCTTAGGCCTATTGTCCAAGCCTTAGCACTTCACCTCGGTGCCAGGGAAGGTCATGGAGCAGGTCATCTCGAGTGCCATAAAAAGTCAGGATCAGGCCCAGTCAGCATGGGTTTATGAAAGGCAGGTCCTGCTTGACAAACCTGATCTCCTTCTATGACAGGGCGACCTACTTATTGGATGAGGGAAAGGCTGTGGATGTAGTTTACCTTGACTTTAGCAAGGCCTTTGACACTGTTTCCCACAGCATTCTCCTGGCAAAACTGGATGCTCATGACTTGGATGGGCACATGCTTTGCTGAGTAAAAAACTGGCTGGATGGGGGACACAAAGAATTGTGGTGAATGGAGTTAAATTCAGTTGGCGGCCAGTCACGAGTGGTGTCCCCCAGGGCTCAGTCTTGGGGCCACTCCTGTTTAACATCTTTATTGATCATCTAGACGAGGGGATCAAGTGCACCCTCAGTAAGTTTGCAGATGACACCAAGTTGGGTGGGAGTGTTGATCTGCTCGAGGGTAGGGAGGCTCTGCAGAGAGACCTGGACAGGCTGGAGCGATGGGCTAAGGCCAACTGGATGAGCTTCAATAAGGCCAAATGCCGGGTGCTGCACTTGGGCCACAACAACCCCCAGCAGCGCTACAGGCTTGGGGAGGAGTGGCTGGAGAGCTGCCAGTCAGAGAGGGACCTGGGGGGGTTGATTGACAGCCGGCTGAACATGAGCCAGCAGTGTGCCCAGGTGGCCATGAAGGCCAATGGCATCCTGGCTTGTATAAGAAATAGTGTGGCCAGCAGGGACAGGGAAGTGATCTTACCCTTGTACTCAGCACTGGTGAGGCCGCACCTCGATGACTGTGTTCAGTTTTGGGCCCCTCACTACAAAAAGGACATTGAATTACTCGAGCGTGTCCAGAGAAGGGCAACGAAGCTGGTGCAGGGTCTGGAGCACATGTCGTACGAGGAGCAGCTGAGGGAACTGGGGGTATTTAGTCTAGAGGAGAGGAGGCTGAGGGGAGACCTCATCGCCCTCTACAACTACCTGAAAGGAGGTTGCAGAGAGCTGGGAATGAGTCTCTTTAACCAAGTAACAAGCTATAGGACAAGAGGTAATGGCCTCAAGTTGCGCCAGGGAAGGTTTAGACTGGATGTTAGGAAGTATTTCTTTATAGGAGAGGTTGTTAGGCTTTGGAATGGGCTGCCCAGGGCATGGGTGGAGTCTCCGTCCCTGGAGGTGTTTAAGAGTAGAGTCGACATAGCTCTTAGGGATATGGTTTAGTTGAGA
This sequence comes from Strix aluco, assembly GCF_031877795.1. Taxonomy (NCBI): domain Eukaryota; kingdom Metazoa; phylum Chordata; class Aves; order Strigiformes; family Strigidae; genus Strix; species Strix aluco. The sequence goes on from NC_133970.1 coordinate 40,128,173, forward strand.
ACTGTCAATGTTAGGTTAATGGTTGGACTGGATGATCTTCAAGGTCTTTTCCAACTTAGACGATTCTGTGATTCTGTGAAGTTAAGTGTTTAGAGTCAGTGAGTAGATCCCTCAGGTCCATTTACATTTGGTGGAAGAAAGTAGGCATGTTCAGAAAGCAATTCATTGCATCTTATAAGATGAAGTATGAGTCACTCACTGGGTGTGCCATTTTCTCTCTATTCACTTCAAACAGAGCCTGGAGTGACTGGCTCAGGCTTGCATTTCTAATACTCAAACAATCAAATTTAGGTAAGAAGTACCCTATCAAGGTAGACTATGGCACCAACATGGTCTAAGTCAAGCACCCACATCAGCCAGCCTGGATTGACCCCATAGTCACTAAAAAATATTACCGTCATCTGAGAATCCTTTTTGCCACTCCACAACATCTGAAGCTTTTAACAGCCACAGGTTTTCAAAAGTCACAAGATTTTAAACTTGGATTTTTACTTCATTGCTGGTTGGTTTTAGGGCTGTTGCAGATTCTATTTTTGCATTCCACAGCCAACAACATGAGTGTCTATTATTGTGCTAAGTTTCTTTTTAAATTACCTTCCTGGAGGTGAGTTTCTAAAAAAAAAACCAACAACAAAAAACCCAAAGAAAACCCCTTGCATTTCATATAACACTCAGTGAAATTGTACAAATTAGCAATAAGAAAAATATCCACCTCCAGTATGCATGAAGATTTCTATTTCCTCATCACTTGTACTTGTTTTATGTGTGTACATCACAATGTAAATCAACAAAGAATCAAGTCTTTTACAACCAAAAGGAGATTTTTTAGGAAAAAGATGAGCTTAACAAAAACATCCAAACAAACAAAACCAGTGGGGGTTTGCTCAAAGAAGGGTTATTCCTCTTTTCTGAAGACCTTAAGAATTAATGAAGACATAGTCGGTGTTTATTTATATACTCTGGTTACTATAGTGCATCTAATATCTGCAAATTTTCCTTTAAGAATATGATTACTGTGTTTTAGTGTAATTATGAGTGCTTTAGAAGCACAGTATTTTCACTACCTCTTCATGTCTCTGACACATACATGTATTTTGGGATGCCTGTCAAGAAAATTTGAGCAATACATTTCGACAGCAGTAACCTTTTGAATGAAAAAGTACTCATGAAAAGGCACATAAAAAGCCAACTTTCTAAGTACTCAAATCAAAGACAGTTAAAGAATTATGCTGCAGCAGCCTGGCAGAGTTTGAATAAAGCACCTTGTTTAAAGGAACTAGTTATTTCTCTGTATTTTTCTACAAAAATAAAATCCTGGATTAAAATTTTACTTAATGAGAGAACGATTATAATTATTCTTAAAATCAGTTCAAACAAGCTTCTGCTTGTTTCAGTTTTTCGGAGCTTTTCTTCTGAATATTCTCAAACTGCTGAAAGAATCAAGTATTATTTCAAGGCAGTGACCTCTGGTGAAACAAAGAGCTTCACTCAACAGTCAGGATTGAGTATAACTGTTAAGCAGGTATTCTTTATTTGCAGCGCTGGGCAGCACTGAGGATCGCTCCACCACGAGTGCCGCACCTACTAACAAAACACTCTGACTAATATACACAAAAAGCATACATATGCATTAGATTTCCTGGAAAAGGCAGTCTTCGGTAATGAGTTCTCAGAATTCATTTACATAGTCTGAGCATGCGTAGTAAAAATAGAGTGAGGGTCTTCTCCCCGCCTTGGTGGTCCACATAGTCTTCCTCACACTGTCCGCTAGTTGAACTTTGGGCTTCCCATATCCACATATGGTCATGGAGTTAGCTCATCTGTCCTTCGGCTCCTGTTTGTTTTAAGGGGGTTAGTTTAAACTGGCTTCCAGTCTCTTATCTTGACACTGGCATCTTCTTAGGCACTTGTTTTTAGGTTCCTGTTATCAGGGATGTATTCAGGGAGTTTACCAGAATGTCCAAGGCCTGTTTTATCTCCACTAGGCAAGGAGTTACAGGTTTCAAAACATTTTACAAGTGGGTAATGACTACAGAGAGTAGTTAGGAAAACAGTATAAATGAAATTATATACATTGCAGTAAAATACGGGAAATATAAAAGCTAGTAAAACACAAGTGATGGCTAATGTTAAAATTAAATGTCCCACTTGACTGTTTTCTGTATACTATCAAGGTCAGAGGGTCTTGTAATTTCAAGTATACTTATAGCAACTTCCCTTCACTGGTGGCTGCTTATGTTGGTATCATGGTCTTGGTCTGAAGAAGTAAAGATGTGTGATGGGGCTCAGGCTTAGGTAGGGTTCAGACCCTACCACCCTGTGTTGGAAAGGGAACAAATATTGTGTTGGAAGGCATCTAATAAACAGTTCTTTACAGGTCCACCTTGAACTCTTACCATCATGGCCTATGGCTGTGCGGTGGTTTGACCTTGGCTAAATGCCAGGTACCCACCAAGTCGCTCTATCACTTCCCCCCTTCCCCTTTTTTTCTCAACAGGGCAAAGAGGGGAAAGAAAATAAGATAGGAAAAAAAAACAACCCTTGTGGGTAAAACAACAGCAGTTTTAATATAAGCAAAGCGAAGCAAAGGTCCGCGCGCGGAAGCAAAAAAAAGAAAACGGATTTATTCTCTACTTCCCATGAACAGGCGATGTCGGGCCTTCTCAGGAAGCAGGGCTCCAATACGCGTAGTGGTTGCCTCGGAGGACCAAGGGTGACCCCACCCCCTTCCTCCTTTCTCCCAGCTTTATAGTGATGTCCTGGTTTAACCAGGATAGGGTTAAGTTTCCCCAGCAGTGGGGGGGGAGCTCTAGCCGGGTTATTCAGATACCATGCGGACATCACATCCTGGCGCAGGAGCGTGGGGCTCGTGGTTTTATACATCTGGTCCTCTCACTGCTGTATTGGTAGATATACTTTGCTCTGTTCATTGTTATCACTGTTATTCTTATTGTTGCTGTTTGTTGTGTCGCTATTGCTCTATTGTATTAAACCTCTCCTTATCTCAGTCTCGGGGCTTTGTATTTCACTCCCTTTGTGAGGGAGGGGCAGCGGCCACGTGGTCTCAGACCCCAGCAGGGGCTAAACCACCACAACCTTGGCACTCCAACTGGGGCTGGAGAAGACTGAGATAAGGACAAAAGGAGAAGGTGTGTTAGAACCATCTGTTAGGTGTAATTTTTCTGTTTTTATTTGCATTTGTTTGATAAAAAACGTTTGCAATGCTGGCCAATTTGCTTGCGTGGTGGGGCTGGATCAATCCTTATATCCATTGTGCATTCCCAGTGCTGATGTTTGTTTTTGGTGGAAAATGTGTCAAGGGTCTTGTTTTGCTGTATTGGCTGCAAACTGCTTATAATATGGTTGTATCACTGCTTGTGGGGGTGAACCGGTATCTGTTTGCTGCCCGGTCTTTTGTTAAGGGTCTCACCCCCTCCATGGGTGAGCCAGGGGAAGAGATCCTCTCGGTTTTTGAGAGTTTCAGCTATCCCTGGAACACCCAGGCCAGTGTGCTTGCAGCACTGTGCTTTCTGAATGTCTGCCAGATCTTGTTTTGGGCCATGCGGTACTTCTCCAACAATAGCACCACCCGGAAACCTGCCCCGGGGGCAGATAGCTATAAATGGCTAGGTATGTGGGAAAAGATGGGCAAGTACCTGAGTGAGTGGTCACCCCCAACGTTCTGGGATTTCACTCCCGAACAAGTGCAGAGTCCTGATAAACTGGTGGAGTGTTTGGAAAAGGTGTGCTGCCAATCTGACAAACCCCGGGAGACACAAATCCTTGCGATGTGCTGGGGGCTTGCCCATGCTTACCGCATCGCCCTTAACACTGATCGCTGCCCTCAAGGGGGAGAGAGAGCTGCAGGGTCTGAAAGCGAACTTACTGGTGCAGCAGCTGGGCCAGAGGGACAGGCAGTGCCAGTACTGGTCGCCTCCACCAGCACAGCAGCTGAGCCGGAGGGACAAGCAGTACAATATCAGTGGCCCCGATACGGAAAAGCAAATATACCAAAAAATCCCCTCGCAATGTACAGGGTGATAATGAACCAGTCCCATCACAAGAGCAGGAGGAAGAGCCGGAGGTAATCATCCGATCTCTATCCCTGAGTGAGTTGCCAGATATGCGGAAGGATTTCGGCCGCCTTCCAGGCGAGCAAATTTGCACCTGGCTGCTCCGGTGCTGGGATAGTGGAGCTTCTGGTTTGGAATTGGAGGGGAGAGAGGCCAAGCAGGTGGGACCTTTAGCCAAGCAGGCTGGTATTGACAAGGCAATAGGGAAACAGGCTCAAACCCTCAGCCTTTGGAGGCGACTCCTGCTCGGTGTGAGGGAGAGGTACCCCTACAAGGATGATGCTCTATGTCGGTTGGGCAAGTGGACCGACAGGGAGAAAGGCATCCAAAACCTCAGGGAAATGGCTGTGTTTGACATGATCTATGGTGATCTGAATGATGAACAGTCACCAATGGATCCAGATCAGGCCCCTTGCACACAGTTGATGTGGCGGAAGTTCCTGCAAAGTGGACCAGAGGCACATTCCAAAGCATTAGCAGTAGCGTCCTGGTGGCGAGACACCCAGACTCAAACTGTGGATGAAGTGATTATCCAGCTCCGGCAATATGAGGGAAGTCTCCCTTCCTCCCAACATGCTTTGGTTTCAGCTGTAGAGGAACTGTCTCAGAGGCTCCAGAAAGTGGAACAGGACATGTCCTATGCTCCACCTGCACGGGCCCACCCAAGAGAAGGGCCTCACCCAAGAGAAGGGCAGTGCAAGACACACACCACGGGGCACACTGTGGTTTTTCCTCTGCGACCATGGGGAAAACATGAGAAGGTGGCATGGACAGCCCACTTCCGCCCTAGCTGCACGAGTACAGCAGCTGAAAGGGAAGACCACCATGAAAGGGGAGTCTTCCAAGAGAGATGCAGCTCCAGTGTCCAGTCGGAAATCCCCCAGACAGAATAGAATGGCCAACAGTATGCCTGACCCTCTTGAGGGGACCAGGAAGTCATTCTTGCAGGAGTCACTCTTAGATCAAGTGAGTGATGGTGAGCAGGATTAGAGGGGCCCTGCCTCCAGCCAGGTGGAGGAAAGGGATAATTGGATTTACTGGAAGGTGTGGATCCGATGGCCTGGCACATCAGAACCACAAGAATATAAAGCCTTGGTAGACACTGGTGCACAGTGCACCCTGATGCCATCAAGTCACAGTGGGGTCGAATCCATCTGCATCTCCGGAGTGACAGGGGGATCCCAACAGCTGACCCTATTAGAAGCTGAAATAAGCTTAACTGGGAAGGACTGGCATAAGCACCCCATTGTGACTGGCCCAGATGCCCCGTGCATCCTAGGTATAGACTACCTCAGGAGAGGGTACTTTAAAGACCCAAAAGGGTACTGGTGGGCCTTTGGTATAGCTGCCCTGGAGGAGGTTGAGCAATTGTCCACCTTACCCGGCCTCTCAGAGGACCCCTCGGTGGTGGGGTTGCTTAAGGTTGAAGAGCAGCGAGTGCCAATTGCCACCAAGACGGTGCACCGGCAGCAGTACCGTACTAACCGAGATTCCCTGGTCCCCATCCATCAGCTGATCCGTCGACTAGAAAGCCAGAAGGTGATCAGCAAGACTCACTCACCTTTCAACAGCCCTATATGGCCAGTGAGAAAACCTAATGGCGAATGGAGACTGACCGTGGACTACCGTGGCCTGAATGAAGTTACGCCAGCGATGAGTGCTGCAGTGCCGGACATGCTAGAGCTCCAGTATGAGCTGGAGTCGAAGGCAGCCAAGTGGTACGCCACGACTGACATCGCTAACGCGTTCTTCTCCATTCCAATAGCACCAGAGTGCAGGCCACAGTTTGTGTTCACTTGGAGGGGTATCCAGTACACCTGGAATCGATTGCCCCAGGGGTGGAAGCACAGCTCCACCATTTGCCATAGACTGGTCCATACTGCACTGGAGAAAGGTGGGGCTCCAGAACACCTGCACTTCATTGATGATATCATTGTATGGGGGGACACAGCTGAGGAAGTCTTTGAGAAAGGAAAGAAGGTAATTGAAATCCTTCTCAAGGCTGGTTTTGCCATCAAGCGACAGAAAGTTAAGGGGCCTGGAAGGGAGATTCAGTTCCTAGGAATAAAATGACAAGATGGGCGTCGCCACATCCCAATGGAGGTGATAAACAAGATAACAGCCATGGCCCCACCAACCACTAAAAAGGAGACTCAGTCCTTCCTGGGCGCTGTGGGGTTCTGGAGGATGCACATCCCAAGCTACAGCCTGATTGTGAGCCCTCTCTACCACGTAACCCGCAAGAAGAATGATTTTAAATGGGGCCCAGAGCAACAACAAGCCTTTGAACAAATTAAGCAGGAGATTACCCAGGCAGTGGCTCTCGGGCCAGTCCGGACAGGGCAGGGGATTAAGAACGTGCTCTACACCGCAGCCAGGGAGAATGGCCCCTCCTGGAGCCTTTGGCAGAGAGCACCTGGGGAATCCCGAGGCCGACCTCTAGGCTTTTGGAGCCGGGGATACAAAGGCTCTGAAGCTAACTATACCCTGACTGAGAAGGAGATACTGGCAACGTATGAAGGTATTCGAGCTGCCTCAGAAGTGGTCGGCACTGAGACACAGCTCCTCCTGGCACCCCGACTACCGGTGCTGGGATGGATGTTCAAAGGAAAGGCTCCCTCCACACATCATGCAACAGATGCCACGTGGAGTAAATGGGTTGCGTTGATAACACAACGGGCTCGAATAGGGAACCTCGACCCCCCGGGATTAGTAGAAATGATCATAAACTGGCCAGAGAGCAAAGATGCTGGGATGTCACCAGAACAAGAGGTGAAACGTGCTGAGGAGGCCCCACCATATAACGAGCTGCCAGAGGAGGAGAAACGATATGCCCTGTTCACTGATGGGTCTTGACGCATTGTGGGAAAACATCGACGATGGAAGGCTGCAGTGTGGCATCCCACACGGGAAACCACTGAAGCTGTTGAGGGACAAGGTGAATCGAGCCAGTTCGCAGAGGTGAAAGCCATCCAATTGGCTTTGGAGATTGCTGAGCGAGAAAAGTGGCCGAGGCTCTATCTCTACACTGATTTGTGGGTGGTGTCAAATGCCCTGTGGATGTGGTTGCAGCAATGGAAACAGAACAACTGGCAACGCAAGGGCAGACCCATCTGGGCCGCTGAAGTATGGCAGGACATTGCAGCCCGGGTGGAGAACCTCGTTGTGAAGGTGCGCCATGTGGACGCCCATATACCCAAGAGTTGGGCCACTGATGAACATCAACAGAACCAGCAGGCGGACCAGGCTGCTAAGATCGAGGTGGCTCAGGTGGACTTGGACTGGCAGCGTAAAGGTGAACTGTTCATAGCCCGGTGGGCCCATGAGACCTCGGGCCACCAAGGCAGAGATGCAACATACAGGTGGGCTCGAGATCGAGGGGTGGACCTCACCATTGACACCATCGCAGAGATCATCCACGGATGTGAGACGTGTGCTGCAATCAAACAAGCCAAACGGGTGAAGCCCCAGCGGAATGGAGATCGATGGCTGAAATATAAATATGGAGAGGCCTGGCAGATCGACTACATCACACTGCCACAGACCCGCCGAGGCAAGCGCCACGTGCTCACAATGGTGGAAGCAACCACTGGATGGCTCGAAACTTATCCAGTGTCCCACGCCACCGCCCGGAATACCATCCTGGGCCTTGAAGACCGAGTCCTGTGACGACACGGCACCCCAGAGAGGATTGAGTCGGACAACGGGACTCACTTCCGAAACAACCTCATAGATGCCTGGGCAGAAGAACACGGCATCAAGTGGGTCTACCACATCCCCTACCACGCACCAGCCTCTGGGAAGATCGAGCGCTACAATGGACTGTTAAAAACTACATTGAGAGCAATGGGGGGTGGAACCTTCAAACACTGGGACACACGTCTGACAAAGGCCACTTGGTTAGTGAACACAAGAGGATCTGCCAATCGAGCTGGCCCGGCTCAGTCAAAACTCCCACGTGTTGTAGATGGGGATAAAGTCCCTGTGGTGCGCATGAGGGACCTGCTGGGAAAAATGGTCTGGGTTAGTCCTGCGCCGGGCAAAGACAAACCCATCCACGGGATTGTTTTTGCTCAAGGACCTGGGTGCACCTGGTGGGTGATGCAGGAGGATGGAGAGGTCCGATGCGTACCACAAGGGGACTTGATTGTGGGTGAAAACACACCGTGAGTTATACTGTGGCTTTGTCATTTTTTTTCTTTGTCAATGCTAATTGCTAAGTGGCAGCTGGATGTGACGCACATGGTATAGAATAAAGGGGTGGATTATGTCCTGGTTTAACCAGGATAGGGTTAAGTTTCCCCAGCGGTGAGGGGGGGAGCTCTAGCCGGGTTATTCAGATACTATGCGGACGTCACATCCTGGCGCGTCACATCCTGGCGCAGGAGCGCAGGGCTCGTGGTTTTATACATCTGCTCCTCTCACTGCTGTATTGGTAGATACACTTTTCTCAGTTCATTGTTATCACTGTTATTGTTATTGTTGTTGTTTGTTGTGTTGCTGTTGCTCTGTTGTATTAAACCTCTCCTTATCTCAGTCTCGGGGCTTTGTATTTCACTCCCTTTGTGGGGGAGGGGCAGCGGCTGCATGGTCTCAGACCCTGGCAGGGGCTAAACCACCACAACTGAGCAGACGTCATATGGTCTGGAATATCCCTTTGGTCAGTTCGGGTCAGCTGTCCTGGTTGTGTCCCCTCCCAAGATCTTGCCCACCCCGTCCCACTGGTGGGGGGGAAATGTCGGAAAGAGCCTTGGTGCTGTGTAAGCACTACTCAGCAGTAGCCACAACACCAGTGTGCTATCAACACCCTGCCAGCTCCCAACATCAAACACAGCACCATGAGGGCTGCTACAGGGGAAAAACAATTCCAGCTCAGCCAGACCCAGTACAGGCTGGAATTTCTTGTCCTGATAATTTTTTCTGTTCTTTTATTGCTATTTCAATTTCTGATTTCTGGTTCCATGCAAAGCTAGCTTGGTTCAGCAGGATTTATTGTCTGGATTAGAGCTATCTTGCCATCCCTGGCTAAACTCATGCATAAGAAGTGGGATTCAGGTGCAGAATCAGAAAACTGAATTTGGTGTCTACTTGTAAAGACAGCTACCTCTAAGTTCTATGTCATACTGTCATGACCTGGACTGGAAGCCCAGAGAGTCGCAACGGTTCTGTGATCCCCTCGGGTTAAATTAAGGTGAAATGACAACAAACAACCAATTAAAATGTTTTACTTGCAGTAGAAAACAATTTAAACTTGGAAAAGGATAATAAGCAATGTGGTCTCTTATAAAACTATAAGAAAGAAAGGAAAGGAAAGGAAAGGAAAGGAAAGGAAAGGAAAGGAAAGGAAAGGAAAGGAAAGGAAAGGAAAGGAAAGGAAAGGAAAGGAAAGGAAAGGAAAGGAAAGGAAAGGAAAGGAAAGGAAAGGAAAGGAAAGGAAAGGAAAGGAAAGGAAAGGAAAGGAAAGGAAAGGAAAGGAAAGGAAAGGAAAGGAAAGGAAAGGAAAGGAAAGGAAAGGAAAGGAAAGGAAAGGAAAGGAAAGGAAGAGAGTCAAAGAAATCCAGATCACCCCCCCTGGATCCAGTGTTGTCTCAGGTCCGGTAATCTTGTGTGGTGGGTGCACCACACAGCAAAGTTTTCTGTCCCCTTTGAAGTTCATCTTGTCGGTTGATTAGCATACTAGACAAGGAGGGGCAGGTATTCCACAACTCATTTCCATGAGAGACGAGGAAAAAGGTGGAGCATGTGTTCCAATTGAGTTGGTGGTCGTACTTTCCCTGCCCAGCTTTGGTTTTTCCTCTGTGTTGTGGTTTGAACTCAGCCAGTACCCAATTGCCACATGGCCAGTCGTTTACTTCCCCCCCCTCCCCGGTGAAATAGGGGAGGGACAAAAGAAGAAATTCATAGGTTGAATAAAAAAATAATAATAATTTGGTAATAGTAACAAAAACAACAGTAACAATAGTAAGTCCAAAACGGGTAAAATGCAGCAATGGCTCACCGAGCGGCGACCAGTACAGACCCTATCCCCAGCAGCGATCCTGACCACACCAGAAAATCCTGCCACGCCAACTCACAAACTGAAACAGGGCGTGAGAGAGCACATGTCCTCCTATATACTGATCATGACATCACATGATATGGAATGCTCCAATGATCCATTGGGACCCAGCCCTCTACCTGTGCTCCCTCTCAGCCCAAGGAAAGTTAACTCTATCCTGGCCGAAATCAGGACACTCTGTTCCCAGAGATTTTTGCTGACTTCATGCTTCTTATCAGTCATCCCAGAAATGATCACCTCTTATCATTTCTTGTTACCACTTCAATGGCAAAGGCGCAAAGTCATTAGCAAGGCAAGCATGGTGTCTGTCTTGCACAATAGAGCCACAAAGTATCGGGCTTAGCGGTACTTGTGCTTGAGGGGAAACACCTGGTTTCACTCAGTCCAGTTTCCCCCCTTTTGAGGCTTATCTAAGGAGTTTGTCAATGCAACTGCAAGGGAGTGGGGGTGCATCCTTCAATACACTCCCGCTTCCTTGGGTGACATTCCTTAGACTAATCCAAAGGCCGAAGCTTGTCCTTGAGGCTTTCTGTGTCGATGGATGTTTGAGGCATTACTTCTTTCAGTTCCTTATACATACCCATAAGTCACAAGTGATTCAGTTGATTAAATATAAGTTTCAAGTGCTATTTGAGATGCCTTATTGTATGCTAGATACCTGTAAGTTATTGTTAAATATTTCAAATTGCATTCATACACACATTCGCTTCTAGAATGCCATTTCGAGGTCATGCAAGACCTCATGCAAGAAGCTCATCCTAGAGCTTCTGAAATAGTACAAGATGCCTGCCTGCGTGAGCAACTGAGCTGATCCCTGGAGATCTGTGCAGCCCACTGGACTATTGACCAGCCACTAGGGACAAGACTAATGCCTAAGCATTAGTGTCCAGTGTCACCTGACTCATTCTCTAAGCTCTGTTAACTTCATTGGCTAGATCTCTAATCTGGATATTAGGAAGTATTTCTTTACAGAATGGGCTGTTAGGCATTGGAATGGGCTGCCCAGGGAGGTGGTGGAGTCCCCATCCCTGGAGGTGTTTAAGAGTCGGGTTGACATAGCGCTGAGGGATATGGTGTAGTTGGGAACTGTCAATGTTAGGTTAATGGTTGGACTAGATGATCTTCAAGGTCCTTTCCAACCTAGATGATTCTGTGATTCTGTGATCTCCATCAGCTCTGAGGGCTCAGGCATCTAATTAGATGGCACACAAATTTCAATCATCTAAATTTAATTTCCTAAATCTGGTGTTGAGTCTCTACAGTTCCTTCTGGATTATTCACCCAGTGAGAACACTAGCAAACTGATGCTCCCATGACTTAGTAGCTCACCCCTGTGAAAGCAGCTAAGTAGCTCCTGAATCTGCATTCACACAGCTACATTTACACAGTATTGCATCTTAGCAAAAATCCTCATTCTGATACCATCTTCACAGAGCCATCTCAGTCTCTGCTACTATGTGTGACAGGGGGTCCTTCTGAGGTTAATAAAAGGTGGGTGTAGGGGTGTCAGATGTAATAGCCCTTCATATTTGAATTTCTGTACCAATGTTTCTCTCTTACCCCTTTTCTGCATTTCTGTGTATGTGAATTGTTGCTTCTTACCTGCTTGTATGAGTCTGGATGGATGGCTCAAATTCCAGTAGCAGGGTCATATTATTAATGAGAAGAAAGAAAGCAAAGGACAGGAGTGACAAAAGGAGACAGATGGAGACTCAGAAAACAGTCTATAAAAACTTGGGATTTTTTTTTCCAAAACTCTAAGCCCAGGTTCTAACATCAATTTTCTTTTATATTGTATTATTATTTTTCTGGAAGTACCTGAAAATATAATCATATATATATATAGTTCCTGAAATAGTTGGAGTCGTTGTTTTTAAAGACTGTTTTATACCTTCCAACACTAGTCAAATAAGAGCTATGCTTCCCCCATGATTCATGGTTAATAGCATACCTTCTTTAGACAGTTTTATTTATCCTACAGTAATATACAAAATATGCCCCAACTGGCTTTATTTTTAGCCAGTTTTATGTTGGCATTTCTTTAACAGCACATAGGGGGAGGGGTACAAGGGGAGTCAATAAAGAAGAATGTGAAAATTTGTCCTATAAAAAATAAGCCTGAAGTAGCAGTTGGACTTTGGCACATGTGTGGCCTATTAGTGCCTTCTGTCATAATCATCCTTCTGGTAGAGCAGTAACATCAAGGTGTTGTTTATACGCTATAAAATGCTAAAATGGCATTGTAAAGATTAGCTGGAAGGTGAGGATTGTTTTGAGGGATTTCTTTTTTCCCTTTCCTTTCTATTCTTGCAACAAAGAAATACTGCACATGAAAATTGCTTTCCTCAATACTTTCAATGACACTTTAATGGAAAAACTGTTACCTGCAGAGATGCAGTATGCCCCATGGCCAAAAGGGACTGAGAAGAAAAAGACTTTGCTTGAATCCTCAGTTTTGCCACAAGTATGTTTTGTGACCCAGATTCACGTCACCTTTGTATGCCTCTTACCTCAATCAACTTTTGATGCCACCGAGAGTTCAGGCACTGAGAGCCCCAACATCATTATTAAGTCCCTGCACTACAAACAGTTAAAGGTAAGGAAAGTATCTACATTATGGGGTTTCTATTTTGACCTGTTTTTACCTAAGGGACAGCAACATAAAACCATCAAGTAGTGTCATCAAAATCACCAGTTTAAATTTCCTAAAATGGAAACGAATTCAGTGTCTCTGAGTAAATGCAGTCCCTTGTGTATACAAGGTATATAAAAGAGGTTCTTTCAACAAATTAGTGTGAATGGAAATGACTGTGTTCAGAACTTCCTTGGACTAACAGACATCTCCATGATCACAGGGACAAGAAGATCATTACACGTGAGCATGGAAGAGACATTTACTGTGGGCTTAATTCAGCTGCCCACAGATTAGTTCTATAATGCCACTTGAGATAACTTAGGGAGTTCAGAACATCTTTGCAGAGCTCACAGATATGATGCATAAACTATGGGCAGTCTTCACCCTCCTGGTGTGACAGCTGGAGGACAACCAGGATACAGACACAAAATAAAATGAAATTAAATGTCTGTGAGTCAAGCCCCTCATTTCTTCTCCAGCATTTCACACATAGTGACTGCTGACTCTGTCATCAAGAAGACTTCTCGAGATGAAGAGATTAAGCTCGTTTCAAACCCAGCATTAAAGGCTTTAAATTGACAGGTTGAAGGATCTGAGCTATGTCTTCCAGAATGCTGTATCAAAATCCAGAACTGTGTGGAAGAAATAGAGTTGAAAAATCACAACTTTGAATTCCTAAATATTAAGTACCATTTTCCAAGCTCTCCTCAACATTTTCACTCCTCTGTAGAAAATTTCCTGGGTCCCAGCTGGCTTCTGAAGAGTACCAGGGAGGGGGAATGTATTTAAAACCTTAGTTGCTTTCCTGGAGAAGAAATTAGGGATACCTTTAAACAATCTCATGGGAAAAGATGTTTTATTGATTTTGTTATATTAATTGCCATTATTACATTATTTTGTGCCAAACATATCAGATGATTTGTAACACATGGTGCCAAGACATTGGTTTCAAACTCTGGGTGCTTCTCCTGTCTCCAAAAATCCCTAAACTGCAGACTGCTGAGAGCTGGGAAGAGGTACCAGTCAAGCAACCACTCAGCACTTGTTTGTTTCTTATATTCTCTCCCAAAACATCTGTTACTGATCACTGTCAGATGCAGGATACTGGGCTAAAATGAGTTTTAGTCTGGCCTAATGATTATGTCCTTGTGTAACAAATAAATATTTCCATGACACAAAGTACATTTACATAATCAGTCTTTAATCCTACCACCTTCTTCTGATCAGGTTGGGAAGGAGAGTGGATCCAGGGCAAAGCCATGGGTTGGAAGAAGTGTCAAGAGGTTATTTAGTTAGGTCCAATTATTTCTAAACCATTCATGGCAGCTATTTGTCTAACGAGTTTGTAACAACCTTCAGCAATGGAGGCCCACAGTCTCTCTGGTGTTCATTGCCCTAAGGGCTGGAAACAGTTTCCTTATCTCTGAGGAAATTTTCCTCTATCTTCTTTCCTACAATTTAAGACCAGGCTGACTCTCCTATCCTCAGTAGACATGGAAAATGGCTTATTCCTGTCTTCTTTACAACTGCTTTTTTCAAATTTTAAGGTTCTCACAATTCTTTCTTGTAATTTCTTCTCTGAACTAACATCCTGTACTGGGTCTGGCTGAGCCAGAATTGGTTTTCCCCTGTAGCAGCCCTCATGGTGCTGTGTTTTATGTTGGGAGCTGGCAGGGTGTTGATAGCACACTGGTGTTGTGGCTACTGCTGAGTAGTGCTTACACAGCACCAAGGCTCTTTCCGACATTTCCCCCCCCCACAGTGGGACGGGGTGGGCAAGATCTTGGGAGGGGACACAACCAGGACAGCTGACCCGAACTGACCAAAGGGATATTCCAGACCATATGACGTCTGCTCAGTATAAAGCTGGGAGAAAGGAGGAAGGGGGTGGGGTCACCCTTGGTCCTCCAAGGCAACCACTACGCGTATTGGAGCCCTGCTTCCTGAGAAGGGCTGACATCGCCTGTTAATGGGAAGTAGAGAATAAATCTGTTTTCTTTTTTTTGCTTCCGCGCGCGGACCTTTGCTTCGCTTTGCTTATATTAAAACTGCTGTTGTTTTACCCACAAGGGTTGTTTTTTTTTCCTATCTTATTTTCTTTCTCCTCTTTGCCCTGTTGAGAAAAAAGGGGGAAGGGGGGAAGTGATAGAGCGACTTGGTGGGTACCTGGCATTTAGCCAAGGTCAACCCACCACACATCCTCACATGCATCAATCTTTTCTGATAGGTCATGATTTCTATCACAGGCCATTCCTATAGCCTCTTGATTTTCTCCTGTTGGCCCACTCTTCACTCGAAGTCTAAGGCCCCAAAATGGTGATAGTACCACGGCTGAATATTCATGCCATTTGAAAGTTGCAGGGGAAGATACCATTGTTTGTATGTTTGAGTAGGTCTGAGTAGTTTTGAGTAGGTTTGAGTAGGTCTGATTGTGCCACTAATTTCCGTGGGACTCTTCAGCAAAATCAACTCATGCTAATATTTTCAGAGGAGAGATCACAAATAGACAATGACCAGATCAAAGACATGCATTCTAAAACATTAAAGAAATGATCAGACATCATTTATTTTATTATCACCATCATCACAGGGCATCAGATTTCACTTCAAACTTCAATGTTGCAAAGGATGTTTTGCATCCAACAGCAAGCACCAAGAGAGATGGCAGCATTTTAGTTAAAATTTATAAAGCCTCTCTGAAAATTAGTCTGGGAAAATACATCTTGTAGCTGCCAAGTTTTGGCTGGAGGCTGAAGCACGGTTTGCAGGGACTGGAAAGAGCCTGTACAGGGCCAATGGGAGACTGGGGGCAGAATCACACTGATACAATCAGTTCTGCTGAATGAAAAAGCTCTCAAGGAAAGAAAACAACTTTAATTACCAAAATGCCATCATGTGCAAACAAAAGGCATTGAAGAGCTGGCCTCTCATGTTATATCTAGAAGGCACAAAAATCTTTAGCTCATTTTGCCTAAATTTGATGATGAAAGATAGCTTGGCTTCCTGTCCCTTCTCTCTTCTGAATTCTGGCCAGTGTGTTCTCTAGAGCAGGAATAATTCCCTACATAATATTGTGTCCTAAACTGTAACTTGTGTCTACCTACTCAATGTCCTGATAATGATAATGATAACTGGTGAGTTTTGAACCTAGTGGGGAAGAATTAGATGGAGGCATGTACCTGCTACTGCAAGTAGGAGTTTGGGATAGGGCTGTAATGCAAGGGATTTACGTGGGAAGCTTCCCTGAAGATATTTCTCTGTCCTAAACATCCTCTAAACTTACTTCAACTCTTACCAGTGGGAAAGGACCTATTGTTATCTCCTGGATGCGGAAAGCTGAAGGACAGGAAGAAACCTATAGCTCTATATGCAGTGCCACCTGCTGATGTTCATCAAAGCTGGTCCTATAGTTGTATACATCAGGAGATGTGTAGGGGCTGGGGAGGGAAGCAAGGGGAGAGCTGCTTTGCCATCCCTGCTGCCTCCCCATCTCCACTCATGTCAAACATCCCTTTGTCAGAAGCTCACAGTTGCTGTGCAGGAGTGTAAGGCACCAGGCAGAAGATTGGCAGGCCAGAAGCATCAGCTGTGCTATAATAATTATGCTAATGTGTTAAAATGGAGTTTATTTGGAAATAACTTCTTCACGTTATGGACGACTGAGTTTCTTGGACTCTCTAGCTTTTTTGGAGTGTGTGCCTTTTTCTCCCATCCAGCTTCATCTTAACCTGGTTCCCCCAGCCTTCTCCCAAAGACACCCAGAGCCAAGTGCAGAAGATGGGCTTTGTGTTAACAGCAGCCACCAGTTGGCAGGAATAAACTACCTACCCCATTAAAAGCCTGTCACCTCTGCTGTCAGCTTTACAGAAACTTTAAATCCCAGTAAAACGAAATACTAACAGCTTCCTGTTATTGCATATTGTGTCCTGTATTATACCATCTGTGCTGTAGTGAAGTTTACTGGGGAAAGAAAAAAAAAAATCATACTTTCCCTCTTGCCAGAAACAAGATGTGTATCTGGAGAAGTTTTCCCAGTGAGCAAAAATTGGATATAAAGCCACATTATGAGGAAATTGCATTTTATCTTATGTTTCCCATTCTGCAATATGTATGTGAATGTACGGGTTCTTTAGTCTGCATGTGCCTGTGTGTTTGACTGCTTGTGACTTCAGACCAATGCTGGTTTTGTGCAGAATTTGATTGTAGACAAAGACTCTACATAAATAAATACAAATGGAAAAACACATTCACCCAGAAAAACTACACCATCACCAAGAGAAAAGCCCCTTTTGTCATTGCATATTCAGTAGCTCTGCAGAGAATAGCCTGTTCTTTGTTGCCATCCAAAGAGACATTATTTTATTCGACACCCATGGAGCTGCACAAATGAGAGTCAGCAGGCATCAAGCCGTCCTCTTGGAAAAAAGAGTTGGCATCTCCCTCTCTGGCACATCTGGTGAGTTTGAATGTCATTCATTGGCATGGTTTTGCAAAATTAATTACATTCCAAAGCCTTGTCACAAACAATAAACCCTTGTGCCAAATGCTGATCTTTTGCCTTCTGCCAGATGTAATGCATCTGCTTCTCTTTATCAGTTTTAATCCTATTTGGCATCAGCAGTGCAGTAAACAATGCTGTGGAAGTTGGAAATGATAAGTGGAAGAATGCGGGAAGGCAATGAACAGAAGTAGAGGCAGAGATGTCACATGGTTAAGACACTTGGCCTGGAGCAGCTGGATAACATGATGGCATGGGACTCAGCCATGGTGAGAAAGGCCTTTCCTCCTTAACCAGCTTGCATCAAGCAGCAACGTGGGGATAGACCCACAGAAAACAGTCAGATGGGCTGAATGGGCTTGGTTGTGTCTTAGTTTCCATGTCTAGTTTTCTCAATGATTTCACTGTATAATCTGGTGCAGAAAGATACCTCTCAGTGCTGTCCCACAAACCCAATGAGGGTTCAGTCCAGAGGAAAAATGAGGTGCAGGTAAGATCCTGTCCCATTTTCCTTATTCTATGCTTACAGCTACCAGATACTAAAACTCCCCTCAGTAGAGCTAATAGTGGCTCAGGCTGTGCTCAGGCACTTGTCTCAAAGCACTACCAGACCCTAACACCTCTGGTGTTGCTCAATGGCCAGCTAGAATCAGGGTCTCATCTCCAACACAAACCTGAGGTGTCTCATCTTGTCCTCATCCAGTAAAATGCCCAAGTGGGACTCCAAGATGGCAAGCAAGCTGAACACAAAACCAAAAGTGAAAACCAATTCAAACCCTTATTTTTCCCCATATCAGAACTTAATTGGAGCAATTATTCAAATTATTTCTTAAACCTAAGCCAGAACTGAATGGACTCAAAACCAAATTGAATCTTTCTGCCACTACCACCAGGCAGTGGTCTTGCAATGATTTGTGATTCTGCCATGTTGGAGGACTTGGTGTTGTTATTGCAGTTACTCCCCTACAGCCCACCAGGGTTGTGTTGCAGCTTCCCTCTCAGACAGCCTCATGTACCTCATTATATAGAAATACCCGTGTCCTCCTTCTTCTGTGCTAAATATATTTTCAGTGGCTCACATGGCTGAAAGCCTGTGATCCCCTTCAGTCATGAAACTCCATCTCCTGCTGTCTTTACTTTTGCTCTGGAACAACTGGGATCTGAGCTCAACAGCTCAGTTTCTCTTAAATTCCTTAAATTGAACAAGCAGTGATATGGTTGGCACTACTGGGAACACAAACATTGGCTGGACTGTGACAGAGGACCAGGAAAAAATAGCCTGAAGTCTCTTCCTGGTGGGGTTTGTGGTCTCTAGTGATGCCTTCATCATATGGACTTTTCATTTTTTAACGTATTTTTCAAAAGGAATAATTACTAACTAGTTCAAGGTTAGCAGTTTCTGACTGGTGTGAATTGGAGCTAAACCAAAACAGTTTCAGTCACAGATGAGCTGGAACTGAAGTAAAATTTACTGGTTCAATGCTCTTCCTTCCAGGTGTATTGAAATCCAACCTGTATGACTGAAAAAGCAGAAAGGAGAATGAACAAGGGAGCAGGAAACTGGATTTCAATTTGCCTGCCTAGTTTGTAATGTTTCCTCTATTTCAGTTCAAGGACATTAATAGCCTCAACCGCCTGATGTATTTAAAGCTCTTTCCCACCTGCGTCAAAACTTTCTGTACAACTTCAATGTATGGACACCAGTTTGGACTCATAACTGCTATGCAACACCACAATTTTATCTTTATTTAAGCTTTAACAATGACAGTACATTTAGGCATTTGATGATTCCTTGAGATCTCCTCTTTCTCTTCCCATGTGTCCTGGTTTTGACCAGGATGAAGTTAATTTTCATTGGAGTATTTCATACCATGTGATGTCATGCCCAGGGGGCCGGGCTTCTTGCCGTCTGCTCGTCAGGCCATGTTGTTGCTGTGGGGGGCGGTTGCTGTGTTCGGTAAGCCACTGTTACATTTTACCCGTTTTCTTTTTGAACTCACTATTGTTACTGTTGTTCTCTTGTTATATTTAGTAAAACCTTTCTTTTTACTCAACCCACAAATTCTTTTCTTTTGTTCCTCCCCTATCTTACCAGAGGGGGGAGGGGGAGGTGAAGGGCCGGCCACGTGGCGTCTGGCTGCCGGCTGAGTTCAAACCTCCACAGTTTTTGGCTCCCACCGTGGGGCTCGGAGGCTTTTCTTTTTGTTTGAGATAACAACAAAATGGGTAAAACGTGGATTGCTTGGCTCCTTAAGATCTTATCACCTCATTTGCAATACGTGTTTCCCATGCTGTTGCTCACCTTCAGTGAGAGGTGGGTTAAGGTTTTGTTTCTGTTGTACTATGTGATGCTAATTTATGATAGCATGCGGTCATCGGTCCTGGGGCTATTTACAGCTGTGTTTTAGAAATTTGGGGGGTTCAAATACGTGTGGAATGTTGACCTAAACATGGTTACAGTGCTGTTAGGAGTTAGTGTTTTCCTGCATGTGGTTCAGGTTTTGTTTATGGTTAAGCTACTATTTAAGAGTAACCAAGCAACAGAGACTGCAGCCACTACAAGCCAGAGGAAGAGGTAGCACATGCTGAAGAGGCCCTACCATATACTGAGCTACCGGATAATGAGAAGCAATATGCCCTGTTTACCGACAGATCCTGTCGCATTGTGGGAAAACATCGAAGGTGGAAAGCAGCTGTATGGAGCCCCACACGATGGGTTTCCGAAGCTGCTGAAGGAGAAGGTGAATCAAGTCAGTTTGCAGAGGTGAAAGCCATCCAGCTGGCCTTGGATATTGCTGAGCGAGAAAAGTGGCCAGTGCTCTACCTCTATACTGACTCATGGATGGTGGCAAATGCGCTGTGGGGGTGGTTACAGCAGTGGAAATGGAGCAACTGGCAGCACAGGGGCACACCCATCTGGGCTGCTGAATTATGGCAAGATATTGCTGCTCGGGTAGAGAATCTTCTTGAGAAAGTACGCCATGTAGACACTCATGTACCCAAGAGCCGGGCCACTGAAGAACATCAGAACAACCAACAGGCAGATCAGGCTGCCAAGATTAAGATGGCTCAAGTAGATCTGGACTGGCAACATAAGGGTGAACAATTTATGGCTCGCTGGGCCCGTGACTCCTCAGGCCAACAGGGAAGAGATGGAACATATAGATGGGCTCGTGACCGAGGGGTGGACTTAACCATGGATGCTATTGCACAGGTAATCCATGAATGTGAGACATGTGCTACGATCAAGCAAGCCAAGCGGTTAAAGCCCATTTGGTATGGAGGACAATGGTCAAAGTATAAACATGGGGAGGACTGGCAGATTGATTATATTACGCTCCCACAAACTCGGCATGGCAAACACTATGTGATTAAAATGGTAGAAGCAGCCACTGGTTGGTTGGAAACTCATGCCGTGTCCCATGCCACTGCCCGGAACACCGTTTTAGGCCTTGAGGAGAAAGTCTTATGTTGGCATGGCACCCCAGAAGGAATTGAGTCAGATAATGGGACACATTTCCGAAACAACCTCATAGACGCCTGGGCCAAAGAACATGGCATTGAGTGGATATATCACATTCCCTACCATGCACCAGCCTCTGGGAAAATTGAGCGATACAATGGATTGCTGAAAACTGCACTGAGAACAATGGGTGGTGGAACTTTCAAACACTGGGACGTGCATTTAGCAAAAGCCAGCTGGTTAGTCAATACCAGAGGATCTGCCAAGCAAGCTGGCCCTGCTCAAACAAATCTCCTACATACCGTGGATGGGGATAAAGCCCCCGTAGTGTGCATTAGGAATATGTTGGGGAAGGCCGTCTGGGTTACTCCTGCACTGGGTAAAGGTAAACCCATGCGTGGGATTACTTTTTCCCAAGGACCTGGGTGCACTTGGTGGGTGATGCAGAAGGATGGAGAGGTCCGATGTGTGCCTCAGGGAGATTTGATTTTAGGTGAGAATAGCCAGTGAACCGGACTGTCAAATAACCCTGTTATTGCATTTAGTGCCTTGCAACATCCCCGTGCCAAATCCAAAGCCTCCTGCTCCACCGACTGAGCCAACTCTGCCTCACTCCTCAGCCTTATAGACTGTCATGGCAGATGGAACCCGAAGTTATGGACCAAATGAACTCATCAATCATTGTGGAAGGTTGGCCCATAGACTAAGGGAATGATATCTGTGAGACCTGGAAAAAAAAAAAAAAAAGGGGTGGTGATTTCTTAAAATGTATTTGGAAACCTGAGCATAATGTCAATGGTATGGAATAAGGGGTGGAGACTGTCCTGGTTTTGACCAGGATGGAGCTAATTTTCATTGGAGTATTTTATACCATGTGATGTCATGCCCAGGGGGGCGGGCTCGCTCTGGGGCTCGCGCGCGCTCTCTTGCTCTCTCTCGCGCTCGCCGTCTGCTCGTCGGGCGGTATTGGTGCTGTGGGGGGTGGTTGCTGTGTGTGGTAAGCCACTGTTGCATTTTACCCATTTTCTTTTTGAACTCACTATTTTTACTGTTGTTCTCTTGTTATATTTACTAAATTCTTTCTTTTTACTCAACCCACAAATTCTTTTCTTTTGTTCCTCCCCTATCTTACCAGAGGGGGGAGGGGGAGGTTAACGGCCGGCCACGTGGCGTCTGGCTGCCGTCTGGGTTCAAACCGCCACACCATGTTTGAGTTTCAGGGATCAGTCACACCTTGGGTATCTACAATAGTTGTTGCTGGTGAGACAATCCAGATCTTAACCTGGGGACAACCCAGATTGTATCATGTGCCCCAGAGAAGAAAGAGAGCTGAATGAAACACCTCTGACGGCCTCCATCAAAAGTGTTTGTTGTCAAAAAAAAAAAAAAGCCAAGTTAAGGGATAGCAGAAACTGGAAAGCCAGGATCCAAGAAGAAGCTAGTGAGAAGTTTCCAAAAGCTAGAAGAAACAATTTGCTTTATTCAAAGTGTCTTAAAAAGGACACGAGAGTGGCTTTAACTTTTCAAAAGTTTGTTTTGGAAGATAGCTAAAAGTTTGTCAGTGATTATTGCAAATTAACTTCTTTGCTCATTGTACGCAATTCGCTACCACCTCAATCCCCTATTCCTTTGACAATTTATATTTGGCTTGGAGTTAGAGAGCTGGTGGTCTTCAAGCCCAGTCTAAGACTCCAAAGATCTGATCCAAAGATCGCCCTCTGTTCCAGGGAGACTTTACTCGTGTGGCTCGCTTGATTGCAGCGCATTTTTCGCATTCATGAGTGACCTGTGAGATGGCCTCCATGGTCAGGTCCACCCCTCGATCACGAGCCCATCTGTACGTTGCATCTCTCCCGAGATGCCCGGATGTTTCATGGGCCCATCGAGCTACAAATAGCTCACCCTTGCGCTCCCAGTCCAGCTGAGCTACTTCAATTTTGGCAGCCTTGTCTACTTGCTCATTGTTTTGATGTTCTTCGGTGGCACGGCTTTTGGGCACGTGGGCATCTACATGATGTACCTTTAGAGCCACGTTTTCCACTCGGGCAGCGATGTCCTGCCACAGTGCAGCAGCCCAGATGGGTTTACCTCTGCGCTGCCAATTGGTCTTCTTCCACTCCTGTAGCCACCCCCACAGGGCGTTAGCCACCATCCAGGAGTCAGTGTAGAGATACAGTACTGGCCACTTCTCTCGTTCAGCAATCTTTAGGGCTAGTTGGATCGCTTTTACTTCTGCAAACTGACTTGACTCGCCCTCTCCTTCAGTGGCCTCAACGACTTGTCTTGTGGGACTCCACACAGCAGCTTTCCACTTCCGATGGTTTCCTACCACACGACAGGATCCATCAGTAAACAGAGCATACCGCCTTTCATCTTCTGGTAATTTGTTATATGGCGGTGCCTCTTGGGCACGAGCCACCTCCTCAGGCAGTGCTCCAAAATCTCTACCTTCTGGCCAGTCCATGATCTCTTCCAGGATCCCTGGACGGTTGGGTTTTCCCAGTCAAGCTCATTGCGTGATTAACGCTACCCATTTACTCCAGGTAGCACTGGTTGCATGGTGTGTAGAAGGGATGTTTCCTTTGAACATCCAATGTAATACAGGCAATCGCAGTGCCAAGAGGAGCTGTGCTTCTGTACCAACAACTTCTGAAGCGGCTTGAATCCCCTCATATGTTGATAGTATCTCCTTTTCAGTCGGAGTGTAGTGGGCTTCTGATCCTTGATATCCCCGGCTACAAAATCCTAATGGTCGACCTCGAGTTTCACCTGCTATCTTCTGCCAGAGGCTCCATGTGAGGCCATGCTCCCCAGTTGATGTGTAAAGTACATTTTGCACAGCTGGTCCTGTCCGAACAGGCCCAAGAGCTACCGCCCGAGCTATCTCCTGTTTGATGTGCTCAAAGGCTTGTTGTTGCTCAAGACCCCACTCAAAATGGTTCTTCTTTCGGGTTACTTGATAGAGAGGGCTCACCAGCTGACTGTAACCTGGAATGTGCATCCTCCAAAATCCCACAAGTCCTTAGAAAGCTTGTGTTTCCTTCTTGTTGGTCGGTGGAGACATAGGTGCTATCTTGTTGACAACCTCCATAGGCACATGGTGGCGTCCATCTTGCCATTTTATTCCCAAGAACTGAATCTCCTGTGCTGGTCCCTTGACCTTGCTTTTCTTTATGGCAAAGCCAGCTCTCAGAGAATCTCAATCACTCTTTGTCCTTTCTTGAACACTTCGTCTGCCTTGTTGCCCCACACAATGATGTCATCGATGTACTGTAGATGTTCAGGGGCATCACCCTTTTCCAGTGCAGTTTGAATTAGTCCATGACAAATAGTGGGGCTGTGCTTCCACCCCTGGGGTAGTCGATTCCAGGTATACTGGACACCCCTCCACGTGAAAGCAAACTGTGGCCTGCACTTTTCTGCCAAAGGAATTGAAAAGAATGCATTGGTGATGTCGATTGTGGCGTACCACTTGGCTGCCTTTGACTCCAGTTCATATTGGAGCTCTAACATATCTGGTACAGCAGCACTCAGTGGTGGCGTCACTTCGTTCAGGCCACGATAGTCTACTGTCAACCTCCACCCTCCGTCAGACTTTCGCACTGGCCATATTGGGCTATTAAAAGGCGAATGTGTCTTACTGATGACACCTTGGGTCTCCAGTTGACGGATCAGTTCTTGGATGGGAGCCAGAGAGTCTCGGTTCATGCGATACTGCCGTCGGTGCACGGTCCTCATAGCAATTGGCACCTGTTGTTCTTCAACTCGCAACAGTCCTACAACAAAAGGATCTTCTGAGAGGCCAGGCAGATTAGACAACTGTTTGACCTTCTCTGTGTTCACACTGGCCACACCAAAAGCCCATCGGTATCCTTTTGGGTCTTTGAAATACCCCCTCTTGAGGTAGTCAATGCCCAAGATACAAGGGGCTTCTGGGCCAGTTACAATGGGATGTTTTTCCCACTTGTCCCCGGTCAAGCTAACCTCGGCCTCCAGTACTGACAGTTCTTGACATCCGCCTGTCACTCCTGAGATCCAGATAGGTTCTGCCCCTCTATAACTTGATGGCATTAATGTACACTGTGCCCCGGTGTCGATTAAAGCCTGGTACTTCTGTGGATTTGATGTGCCAGGCCATCGAATCCACACTGTCCAATACACCCGATCATCCCTTTCCTCCTCCTGGCTGGAGGCAGGGGCCCTCTATTCCTGTTCTTGGTCGGAGTATTCACTGTCTGACCCTTGCTGTGCCAGGCCGGAAACTCCTTCATCAGGGCCAAGGGAGGTGATCTCAGTCTTCCTGTATCTGGGAGATCGCTGATTACTTTCTTGCGGTTTCACACCAGCTACATTAAAAACCTTCTTGGATGTCTTCTTCTTGGCAGGGATCTTTCCTCACAATTCATGTACACGAGCTTCCAACTTGAAGGTGGGTTGACCATCCCACTTCCTCATGTCCTCCCCCTGGTCACGCAGGAAGAACCAAAGTTTGTCACGTGTCATGCGCCTAGGTTTCCCTTTCCTTCTGACTGGGGTGGAAGAGAACTGATTTCTTGGGGTGCTCCTGACATCTAAGGCACTCTCCCGTAGAGATGAGGAGGTACCAAGACTCTCTTCAGAGTTCTGAAGCCAGGAAGAGACTGCCTCCACAGTTGGCGTACATCTTAGTCCTTCTCCCACATCCATTTCTGGATAGTACATCGCAGCCAAGCCGGCAGAATACGAGGATGGCGCACCTTTAATCACCTTCCTCCACATGGCCCGTGTGCACAGGACATCCTCTGGATTTTTAGGGGCTTCATCATTATCTGGATCACTATAGATGACTTCCAGCACTGCTAATTCTCTCAGGTACTGGACACCTTCATCTGCAGTAGTCCACTTCCCTGGGGGGTTGTCCGTAAGATCTTCCTTGAAAGGATATCTTGCTTTAACACTTGAAAGGAGCCGTCTCCACAGACTGCAAATTCCTGTTTCTTTTCCAATTCCCCTTTCAATTCCTCGATCTCTAGCAAGGGAACCCAGCTGTTGGGCTTCCTTACCTTCCAGCTGCTGAGCATCAGCCCCATTATCCCAGCATGGAAGCAGCCAGGCAGCAATCCGCTCACCCGGCTGGCGGCTATAGTCTTTCCGCAGATCTCGCAGTTCTGATGACGTCAGGGACCGGGTAGTTTCTGCCTCCTGTTTGAGTTCTGTTATTCCCTCTTCTGACCCCTTTGCTGAAGGACCCGCTTCTTCCTCTTCTTTCTCCTCCCTTATTAATCGAGGGTATGGACCTGTTGTTCTCCTTGTCCACTGTTTCTTTTTTACTACTGGGGCAATCTCTGCTGTTGTTGTTTTTGTTTGAGTTCCCATCTCCACCACAGTCCTTTGAGAGCACTGAACTGCAGCTTGATAAGCACAGGCCAGGCCCCAGTACAGCGCTAGGAGTTGCTGATTTTCACTGGGATAGGCAAGGCACCCTTCTATCAGGTGTTGTGTCAATTTTGCAGGGTTGCTTGCCTGTTCAGGGGTAAGATCACAGGCTACAGGAGGTGATAACCGTCCTAGGAATCTGCCCAAATCCTTCCACTCCCCCTGCCACCCAGGGACAGGCCGCCTCAGGGCACATTTTGGTATTGACTCACTCAAAATTTGCCTTCTCTTACACCAGAAACCTCCTGAGCTCCACACAGCCCACAATAGGCGAATAGCATTAATGAACAGTATCAAAGAGCTAACATAACGATGAATAAGTACTTCGGGAGCTTGCAGAATAAAACCACTCATGATGTTCCCAATTTCTTCCAGTATGTTCCCGAGCTTAGCAAAATAAAGATAAGCAGAGCAATAAACAAACCAGCACAAGAGCTTGTCGCTTAATAACTGCTATAGCTATAGCACAATTAATATGAAACTGCCGTTGTCGTGCCCCACGTTGGGCGCCAAAAAAACTGTGGTGGTTTGACCTTGGCTAAATGCCAGGTACCCACCAAGTTGCTCTATCACTCCCCCCCTTCCCCCTTTTTTCTCAACAGGGCAAAGAGGAGAAAGAAAATAAGATAGGAAAAAAAAACAACCCTTGTGGGTAAAACAACAGCAGTTTTAATATAAGCAAAGCGAAGCAAAGGTCTGCGCGCAGAAGCAAAAAAAAAAGAAAACAGATTTATTCTCTACTTCCCGTTAACAGGCGATGTCGGGCCTTCTCAGGAAGCAGGGCTCCAATACGTGTAGTGGTTGCCTCGGAGGACCAAGGGTGACCCCACCCCCTTCCTCCTTTCTCCCAGCTTTATACTGAGCAGACGCCATATGGTCTGGAGTATCCCTTTGGTCAGTTCGGGTCAGCTGTCCTGGTTGTGTCCCCTCCCAAGATCTTGCCCACTCCGTCCCACTGGTGGGGGGGGGAAATGTCAGAAAGAGCCTTGGTGCTGTGTAAGCACTACTCAGCAGTAGCCACAACACCAGTGTGCTATCAACACCCTGCCAGCTCCCAACATAAAACTCAGCACCATGAGGGCTGCTACAGGGGAAAACCAATTCTGGCTCAGCCAGACCTGGTACACAGAGTCAGTAGGGACAAGTCACTTCATTGCCATGTATTATAGCTTCCCTATCTGAAACATGTAAATGACAGTAATGGCATCTTCAGTAAATTACTCTAAGATCTACAGGTGAAAAGTGCTATATGACAGTGGCAGTATATGTAACAGCTTTGCTGGTATCAGCTGTAGCAGTCATGGTCATGACCTGAGGGTTACCCAACCTTTGGGTGTGTCAAGATCATGACCGTAGGGTACTCAAGATTCTGCAATAAATACACAAGGACACGGGCTGGATTTCTGAGAATTTCTTTATTACAAATTACTGCAAAACTACTATTAGTAAAACCAAGTATATATATATGTGAAAATATATGTCTGTATGTCTGTGTATGTATATATTATACTATACGACACTACAAAATTGCCACTAGGAAAGCAATACATATATTACAAGGGTAAAGCAAATATAAGTATATTACAAGTTATTACAGAATTCCAAATAGTGAAGCAAATATATATTTATGGACCTTTACCTATGTGCATGCCTATAAATACATTATGTGAAGTGTTACTGGTACAGGCTGCATGCCCCCCAGGGCTTGGTTTTGGGGCCACTCCTGTTTAACATCTTTATTGATGATCTAGACGAGGGCATCGAGTGCACCCTCAATAAGTTTACAAATGACACCAAGTTGGGTGGGAGTGTTGATCTGCTCGAGGGTAGGGAGGCTCTGCAGAGATATCTGGACAGGCTGGAGCGATGGGCTAAGGCCAACTGGAGGAGTTTCAATAAGGCTAAATGCCGGGTGCTGCACTTGGGCCACAACAACCACCAGCAGCACTACAGACTTGGGGAGGAGTAGCTGGAGAGCTGCCAGTCAGAGAGGGACCTGGGTGTGTTGATTGACAGCCGGCTGAACATGAGCCAGCAGTGTGCCCAGGTGGCCATGAAGGCCAATGGCATCCTGGCTTGTATCAGAAATAGCATGGCCAGCAGAGACAGGGAAGTGATCTTACCCATGTACTCGGCACTGGTGAGGCCGCACCTCGATGACTGTGTTCATTTTTGGGCCCCTCACTACAAAAAGGACATTGAATTACTCGAGCATGTCCAAAGAAGGGCAACGAAGCTGGTGAAGGGTCTGGAGCACATGTCATACGAGGAGCAGCTGAGGGAACTGGGGGTGTTTAGTCTGGAGAAGAGGAGGCTGAGGGGAGACCTCATCACCCTCTACAACTACCTGAAAGGAGGTTGCAGAGAGCTGGGGATGAGTCTCTTCAACCAAGTAAAAAGTGATAGGACAAGAGGGAATAGCCTCGAGTCACACCAGGGAAGGTTTAGACTGGATATTAGGAAGTATTTCTTTATAGAACAGGTTGTTAGGTGCTGGAATGGGCTGCCCAGGGAGGTGGTGGAGTCCCCATCCCTGGAGGTGTTTAAGAGTCGGGTTGACATAGCGCTTAGGGATATGGTGTAGTTGAGAATGGTCAGTGTTAGGTTAAGGGTTGGACTTAATGATCTTGAAGGTCTTTTCCGACCTTGATGATTCTGTGATTCTGTGAAACCACTCCCAGAAGGTGAGCTAATCAACAACAGAAAAGTCTCACTTCAAAGATGACCTGCATCATGGAGTCTGGAGTCAGCCAGGTGTCCTTATCAAGGGTCCGGTCTGTCTGGGAGATCTTGTGCAGGGAAGTTCTTGTAGAGAAACTCGTTTTGGGTAGGTAGCATGTTACTTTTTTCACCTTTTTGGTGTAGATACACATGCAGATGTAGGACATCCATTGCCAGAATAGTTGTTCTGAATCCTGTTTTTCTGGAAGGTCAGTTTGTTATTAAACATAGGTCCTGTACCTATGAAGGTTTATGTGTCCTGCCAACTACTCCTGCATCAAGGAGATTTCTGCTGACCTTAGCGGGGATGTCTCAGTCTCCCGGCTCAGATTTCTTTCTTTGTTAGTGTCTCGTCCCACACAGTGGGTTATGAGGGGCGTGAATCTTTTGAATTCCCCAAGAGTCTGTGTGCCGGTGGCAGAGCCGCAAGGTGGGCCGAGTCACCACAATGACTCAGAGGAATAGTTGTGCTGGTGAATTTATTAACTGACCACTTTAGTAAGTGAATGGAGACAATTTGGCAACAATCAACTGATAACTGTCTGGGGAATGAATAAAGGCAGTTTGGCAATGAGACTGTTTTCCTAATAACCCATTGAAGTGCTAAGGCTTGGACAACAGGCCCAAGCCAGAGTTGACCTATAGATGAATCCTGGATATTTTATAACTGATAACCATTGTGCTAGTAGGTATTGTACTAAGTTATAACAACCCACTTATGCTGGTGTAAAAAGTGCTAAAGCATTGAAATACTGCAGCCTGAACAACAGGCCCCAAGCTGAAGCTGCTAACTTAGCATGTAGTCATTAGTAAAATATGTAAACTCGCTAGTGAAAGACAAAATATAATCAGTAGAGAGGAGAAAATGTATCCGACTTTCCTTTCACAGCCTTGTTCAAGGCTGAGAACCCAAGTATTTGGCCTTGTTAGAAACTCCCTTGGTTCCCCCCCCCGAGCCCTGAGCAGGCTTTGGGTGGAATCCAACAGGAGAATGAAACCAGAAATTTTCCGCTCAAAACAAAGGTGCCAGCTATTCTGGCTTGTCGATCTCTGGTATATAAGGCTGGGCCCGTTCACAGCGACTTTGGAAGCCTCACCTACGGGTGGACGCACCGCGTAGGATTTCCCACTTGCCGGGACAGGCTCTCCAAATCCTCGCTGTAACCGGGGCTGCCCAGCGACTGCGGATCTGGATGATGATGATTATATATACAAGTGGTGATGTATTTCTCTTAATTACTATTCTCTCTCTCTCTCTCGTGTAGTAATGATTTGATGCATTACTCTGTTTGTTGCTTTAAGTGCACTATTCTGCTTCTTCTTACTGCATGTTCTCTGTATTACTCTGTTACATTACTTGGTTATCACCAGTAAAGTACGCCTACTCCTTTCACTCTGGTGTCCGAGTTTAATTGGTATCCTTAATCAGCAAAACACCCATCAATTATCAACCAATCGCAATTCAGTTCCTACAAAATTTATACACATGAATATATGTAAGAAATAGAGAGAGTGGAAAGAGGAAAAAGAGAGGAGGAGGGGATAGGAAAAGGGGAATCACCACCCTTGGATCCCGCGTTGTCGCAGAATAGCCAGCTTGGTCCATAGGTGGTGGGTCGACAAAGACACATATGTCGGGTACTGCCGCTATATAGTCTTTCTTAGGCATGTGCAGTAGGTTGTTCCAGAAGATTCTCATTTTCTCTGGCTTGTACCTGCACAGTTAGGCAAGTTCTGTCTCTGGGCAACAACAGGAGGGAGGGGGAGAGAAACAGCCCATCGCCCCACCTCTGCGGAGCTCGCTCCGCTTCCCCCCCACAGGGTGTCCCACTCGAGTTGTTTGAGATATCCTCTTTACGAACAGTTTCTTGTTTGTGACAGTTACTATGTCTACCTGATGGCCTTTGTAGCAGCTCCATCAATACCTTTGTGAGTCTGTGGCACACAATGAAAATCACATTGACATCTTTCCTGTTAGGAAAGTGCTTTCTGGGCCTATCCCTCTTTCCACTGAATTTTGTGGGGTTTGGATATGACCTTGAAAACCTCCTAATAGCTACAGGTCTTTTTGAAAGCCTAGCTCCTGAAGTGCTAACGCTTGGACAACAGGCCCAAGCCAGAGTTGACCTATAGATGAATCCTGTATATTTTATAACTGACAACCATTGTGCTAGTAGGTATTGTACTAAGTTATAACAACCCACTTATGCTGGTGTAAAAAGTGCTAAAGCATTGAAATACTGCAGCCTGAACAACAGGCCCCAAGCTGAAGCTGCTAACTTAGGATGTAGTCATTAATAAAATATGTAAACTCGCTAGTGAAAGACAAAATATAATCAGTAGTGAGGAGAGAATGTATTCAACTTTCCTTTCGCAGCCTTCTTCAAGGCTGAGAACCCAAGTATTTGGCCTTGTTAGAAACTCCCTTGGTTTCCCCCACCCCGAGTCCTGGCCAGGCTTTGGGTGGAATCCAACAGGAGAATGAAACCAGAAATTTTCCTCTCAAAACAAAGGTGCCAGCTATTCTGGCTTGTCGATCTCTGGTATATAAGGCTGGGCCCGTTTGCAGCGACTTTGGAAGCCTCACCTACGGGTGGACGCACCGCGTAAGATTTCCCACTTGCAGGGACAGGCTCTCCAAATCCTCGCTGTAACCGGGGCTGCCCAGCGACTGCGGGTCTGGATGATGGTAAAGTATGCAAGTGGTGATGGATCTTTCTTAATCACTATTCTCTCTCTCAGGTAGTAATGATTTGATGCATTACCCTGTATTTTCCTGTTTGTTGCTTTAAGTGCACTATTCTGCTTTTTCATGTTCTCTGTATTACTCTGTTACATTACTTGGTTATCACTAGTAAAGTACGCCTACTCTTTTCACTCTGGTGTCCGAGTTTAATTGGTATCCTTAATCAGCAAAACAGCTCCTTGCTTCAGAGCTCTGTGGTAACTCCATGTTCAGGGATGACTGCGCACAAATAAAATTTTGGGGTGGTTCACGTTCCCTCTCTCACTGGCCTTCCATAAAGAAAGAGCAATCAGGAGTTTCTGGACGGAAGGATAGGCTTTTAACTCTGTATTCATACTATATCTACAATAGTGAGCTCATGGACTATCACCCAGAACTGATAAAGGCTATGGTAATATGCAGAATAATAAAGAGTACAACTTCAAAGGGAAATTCTACCCATCTTAATTCCTACTTCTTCTAATGCTATTAGAAAGACAGATGAGGAAGTTGTAATGCACTTGGTGACTTTTTAATTTGATTTGTGTTAATATTTGCATGCAATTGCCATAATCAATTTGCATGCATGCAGTAACTTGCAGTTGGTCATCCTAGAACATCAGGGTTGGATCAGAGCCACAGACACCTGGACATGAGCTCTGCTTCCAACAGAAGAAAGTGAAACATCTTCTACATAATCTGAGGAGTTGTAGTCCCAGTTCTTCACACTTCCATTTTTTCTAACACAGTCTGTTCCTATTATACATTTTTAAATAATTGCATCTGTACCCAACTGGACTGTGGCCTTTTCCTATTCATTAAGTCTTCTCTGATATTGTCCAGGGCCAGATATTAAGAAAATCCACACAAGATAATTGCAAATAACTAATATGTTCTGTCAGTGGCTTTCTTCTCCGTCATTCTCTTCATAGGCTCTATTTACTCTCTGATTGTCATTTGTCCACCTGCATGTGTAGAAGGTTTTGTCCTGTATAGCCTGTTGCACTTGTCAGTTTTACAAGTTAATGAAGAACATAAGAAATAGTTTTTCTCTTCCTTTTTTCTGGTTTTGTTGCCTTTCACCTTTATCAAAGATATCCTACTTTTGCATTAGAAGGAAAGCGTTCTGAAGTATTCTTTATTTGTATCAAATTTGTCCCCTTTCCTTCATTTAAGTTTTGATTCAAAATCCATTGAAGAGCATGAAAAGACAACTAAATCTTACTGAAGTCAGTAGATATTCATACTCTGTAAACTACAGATTGCAGTAACCTCTATAACTCAACGTATCAGTATTTGTTTTCCCTGTTGTCACTTTCAGACCTCTGTATTTCAATATCAGCATTGTTAGCTATACAATTTTGTTACAATAACTGAATACCTTTAGGAGTTGCATGGCACAGCACTTACGAGGTTTAAAGATTTCCTCTTCCACTGCAGAAAAGTTAATTGCACTGGTGCTGTGCTTTGCCAGCACCAGTTAACACAGAAGCTGAAACTACAGCTTAACATTCTGGTCATGTGCATGTAGCCTGATTTGTTGACACTTCCTCAAGTACGTACACTCCCACATCCCTTGTTCCTTCCTGAAGCTCTGGAGTGATTGTTACAACAGTTTGCAAACATCAGAATTCTGTTTTACTGCTACAAAATAAAAACATTGCAAGTAGAAGGAGATTTTAGACTTTCTATACATGTTTACAATTGAAGAAGCTCCACCTAGTTCAATTATACTTGAGCAGCATGAGAGCCTAACCCCAATTCTCCAGCTTGCATAAACCTGCAGATGGGTATCAATTACTCTGCCTTGCAGAAAACAAAACAAGCTTTTGGCATTTGCATCTATATAATTAAAAGAAGATTTTAGGAAAATCAAACACCTTCTTATTATTTCAATATCTGATCATAAGTTTCTAAACAAGAGGCTAAAGGAAGTGGAAGGAAGGAGAATGGAAGAGTGTTGGGATCTCTTATGCTTGAAAGTCAAAGTGGAACAGATGGGTTTTCAGCTCTAAAACAAAGAAACCCTTGAAGCAAACAGCATTGCAAAAACCAGTAGCATTGCATCTGACTCAAGCAACCATTAGAATCCATATCCTAGTTGTATGGTCGGATTAGGAGGATAAATGGACAGTGCAATAAGGTACCTTTGATGGTTTCCTACTTGCTTACCAGAACATATATTCTGCTTTCCTGATTAGAGCTGAAATCAGTTGGGCACTCTCATATTCACAGAACAAAGTCTCTTTCAGGCAGCACCTGATCTTTGCCTTCAAAACGCCTTGAAGAAAGCCTCAACAATATTTGCTCTACACTAAAGACAGGAGACTGTTGTATAAAGAAAACTAGGGCTAGATTTACAAGGAAGGCTTAGGTTTCATCACTGTAATAACTAATTTTAAGCCACCCTTCTTAAGTTGTTCTATCTATCTGCAGGAGCAGAAGTTCACCAAATTAATCTAGCTCACCATGTTATCAGGGTAGGATGCTAGGCAGCTACATAAGGGAACTGTACTCTCCTACACTCCATACTGGTATGTTAGCCCTTATGTCTTGATCCTTCTGTGTTTTCACTTTTTCTGGAAAATACAAAAACATGCCTGTGTTTTAAAAAAACCTACATTATCTCTCAAAAATACATATATGTATATATTCATATTATTCTTATTATCATTGTTTATGCAACAACTGCTATGTAACTATCCCAACAGCTATAGTCTTAGTCCCAAGAACAAGCATTATCACATCACTTGCCCTTTTGGGAGTTTCACAGATTTTAACCCTTCCAAACTTTTTTTATTGTTTCACTTACATTTTCCTAAGTCAAATATTTATGAAATACCTGCCACAGTCAGCTTCAATTATACTTGTTTAATTCCTTAAGTGTTTAACTCCTTAACTCCTTAGGTTCCTAATGTTACGTATCTAATTTTCTTTGTATTCACCATCCAAAATCACTACCAGCTAGACCTCATCTCACCAGTAAACTAATAGTGTTATATCTTTTTGAGGAACATGTTAGTGATGCACCCTACTTCATAGAACAAATTAAAATGGCATGAAGAATTGGAAAATTTGACTACAAAGTCTTTGCTTAGCCCTGTCCTGATCCAATGTCGGGGGAGGTTTTGATATGATCCCAAGAGTGAGATTAAGACACAAACAAGGCCAAATGCCATACACCCAAACCAGTTTTTATTATTAAAAGTGAAGAGTGGTAGAGATAGGACAGAATGGAAGGAAAAGACAGAAATCAAGCAAGCACAGAGTCGCAAGAATAGTCACCACCATGGATCCAGCAGTGTCCTGTTGGTCCTCAGTCTTCAGTTCTACAGTGGTGGGTACACCTGGATCTAGCAGCATCTTGTTGGTCCTCTTCAGTGGTGGGTGCACACACAGCAAAATTCTGTTGCCTTTTAAGTTCATCTTATCAGCTGATTAGCATATCTGCCCACCTTTAGTTTTTCCTCTGTTCCCACATGGTTTTGCTGACTTCATACTTCTTGAGCAATCATCCAGCTTCTGGGGCAGAAATGCTCACCTCTTATCAGTTCAATGGCGAAGGCGCAAAGTCATTAGCAATGCATACATGGTGTCTGGCATACACAATAGATCCATAAAGTATCGGGATTACACGATGGAGCCACTGATAAACATTTGGTTTCACTCAGTCCATGTCTCCCCTCTTTGAGGCTTATCTAAGGAGACTGACAATGCAACTGCAAGGGAGTGGGGGGGTGCATCCTTCAATACACTCCTGCTTCCTTGGGTGACATTCCTTAGACTAATCCAAAGGCCACAGCTTGTCCTTGAGGTTTGCACAGACACACAAGCAAGCTTCGAGACAATCATTTGACATGTACTGGGTCTGGCTGAGCCAGAATTGGTTTTCCCCTGTAGCAGCCCTCATGGTGCTGTGTTTTATGTTGGGAGCTGGCAGGGTGTCGATAGCACACTGGTGTTGTGGCTACTGCTGAGTAGTGCTTACACAGCACCAAGGCTCTTTCTGACATTTCCCCCCCACAGTGGGACGGGGTGTGCAAGATCTTGGGAGGGGACACAACCAGGACAGCTGACCCGAACTGACCAAAGGGATATTCCAGACCATATGACGTCTGCTCAGTATAAAGCTGGGAGAAAGGAGGAAGGGGGTGGGGTCATCCTTGGTCCTCCGAGGCAACCACTACGCGTATCGGAGCCCTGCTTCCTGAGAAGGCCCGACATCGCCTGTTCATGGGAAGTAAAGAATAAATCTGTTTTCTTTTTCTTCCACACACGGGCCTTTGCTTCGCTTTGCTTACATTAAAACTGCTTTTGTTTTACCCACAAGGGTTGTTGGGGTTTTTTTTTCCTATCTTATTTTCTTTCCCCTCTTTGCCCTGTTGAGAAAAAAAGGGGAAGGGGGGGAAGTGATAGAGCAACTTGGTGGGTACCTGGCATTTAGCCAAGGTCAAGCCACCACAGGTGACATTCTTTACATTAATCCAAAGGCCTCAGCTTGTCCTTCAGGTTTGCACACACACATAAGCAAGCTTTGAGACAATAATTTGACATTTCAGTCTCTCACAAGCCCATGATACCATTCTTTAGGAAAAGGTGCATAAAGTAAATTAGCTCTATGAAATAAGAAGACAGCCTAAAATGTCTGGAGATAAGCAGTTAGGAAAATGCAGGACATTGAAAGGACAATTCAGCACTCAAATGCTGGAAAATTCAATGGAATCAACTTTCTAACTCTCACTTAAGTTTTTGTAAATGTTCCCAAAACTCCTATGTAAGCAGCAGCACGTCAGATAGCTTGGACACACCATGGAGGCAAATGCAAGATAATGCCAAGTGGGCGATTTCAGGGTTTCAGTGGCATAAACCTGGGGTAAAATATAGAACCAGGTCTTCTGAGCTCATGACAGGATATAATAGCAATGTTTCCACTGAACAAGTCATAATTTCTCCAGTCACACCTAAAAAAATAAAAGAAAAAATAAGGCTGCAGAAATAAATGGATTCTGTGGACAGAGTAGGCATATGGGCTGTTGAGGACTCCTTGATGATTAATGATTACTGGACAGACCCAAAACCTGAAATGACCAGACAGACCAGTGTCCAGTAAGTGACAGACCATATAATTACCAAATTACAGAGCATAAAACCCATGGACTGCTTCCAATTATAATGTGAAAGGGAAACTTCACAGTTGTGCCACTTAGTAGTGCTGGGGAAAGGCAAAGGAAAATGTGTTAAAGGCCTAATGAGGTGTGTGGGTGGAAGTTACTGCCATAGTTTATGGCTGTTCAGGTTGTTAGTTCCTACAGTGTGTCACTATTTGAGAGAGAGACGGAAAGGGAGGGAGACAGAGATGGGAGGATTTGTGTGGGAAGGCATTTTCTCACTGCACTAACTTCAAGTAAAGATTTGCTTTCCCTTACTTCTTCCTGAACAGATCTGACAATATATTTTAAAAGAGCCATTTAAGATTCCCAGACAGTTTCAGTAATTGATTCAGCATTTTTACAATCCAGGAGACATATTTGTTTATTTTAGCAGGCTGGGGAATAGTTCCCTCAAAGCCCTAAAAAAGCAGAACAGGGAAAAAAGAGATAGGGGCCTCAATATATCAGCAGGAACAGACAGCATAGAGGGGCTACTATATAAAATGTTAGATCAAGCTCCAATCCTGATGACAAAATGTCAGCTGTGGCCTTTCCCAGAATGGTCAAATCCTACCCATGCAGCAGGGGACTCGCACAACTGTCCCTTTGCAAGCTTCCACCTTCAGAGGGTATCTCCTGCGATGGGGTCTCTCTGTGACCGCTCACCTATAGAGCTGGGACTGCGAGACTGACTGAGGCCCCATGTTCAAAGGAGTCATGTTGCTTACAAGCTCCCAGGATGCACACAGACCATATAACCTTCTCCACTTGTATGGCCCACTTCATCCTCCACTTCATTGTAGACCACACCACCTTGTCACACATAGCAGACTGACAACTGAGATAGTAGGGAATTAACCACAGTATCTATCTTATTTGACAGTCCTAAATTTAGAAGAGAAATCACCTCCTGAGCAGATTAATTGTTTTTCCAAGAGATATTTGCAGCTTATTCTGTAGGCAATGGCTAGCCACTCACAGTGATTACAAAGAGGCTGTGAGGCTATGCAGGGTGGAAATCAGGAGGTCTAAAGCCCAGCTGGAAAATAATCTGGCTTCAGCAATCAAGGATAACAAGAAATGTTTCTATAAGTATGTCAGTAGCAAAAGAAAGACCAGGGAGAGTCTCCATCCCCTGCTAGATGCAGGAGGAAACATGATAACAAGTGATGAGGAGAAGGCTGAGGTCCGTAATGCCTTCTTTGCCTCAGTCTTTAATAACAAGACTAGTTGTACTGAGGGAATCCAGCCTCCTCAGCCAGAGGACAGAGACTGGGAGAACGACCCCCCCGCAATCCAGGAGACAGTCAGTGACCTACTGCATCACATAGACACACACAAATCTATGGGACCGGACAGGATACACCCGAGGGTGCTGAAGGAGCTGGCTGGGGTGCTCACCAAGCCGCTTTCCATCATTTACCAGCAGTCCTGGCTGACCGGGGAGGTCCCGACAGATTGGAAACTGGCCAATGTGACGCCCATCTATAAGAAGGGTCGGAAGGATGATCCAGGAAATTACAGGCCTGTCAGCTTGACGTCAGTGCCCGGGAAGCTGATGGAGCAGCTCATCCTGAGTACCATCACACAGAACGTGCGGGACAAGCAGATGATCAGGCCCAGTCAGCATGGGTTTATGAAAGGCAGGTCCTGCTTGACAAACCTGATCTTCTACGACAGGGCGACCTGCTTATTGGATGAGGGAAAGGCTGTGGATGTAGTTTACCTTGACTTTAGGAAGGCCTTTGACACCGTTTCCCACAGCATTCTCCTGGCAAAACTGGATGCTCAAGGCTTGGATGATCGCACGCTTTGCTGGGTAAAAAACTGGCTGGATGGCCGGGCCCAAAGAGTGGTGGTGAATGGAGTTAAATCCAGTTGGCGGCCGGTCACGAGTGGTGTCTCCCAGGGCTCGGTTTTGGGGCCACTCCTGTTTAACATCTTTATTGATGATCTAGACGAGGGGATCGAGTGCACCCTCAGTAAGTTTGCAGATGACACCAAGTTGGGTGGGAGTGTTGATCTGCTCGAGGGTAGGGAGGGTCTGCAGAGGGATTTGGACAGGCTGGAGTGATGGGCTAAGGCCAACTGGAGGAGTTTCAATAAGGCCAAATGCTGGGTTCTGCACTTCGGCCACAACCCCCAGCAGCGCTACAGGCTTGGGGAGGAGTGGCTGGAGACCTGCCAGTCAGAGAGGGACCTGGGGGTGTTGATTGACAGCCAGCTGAATATGAGCCAGCAGTGTGCCCAGGTGGCCAAGAAGGCCAATGGCATCCTGGCTTGTATCAGAAATAGCATGGCCAGCAGGGACAGGGAAGGGATCTTGCCCCTGTACTCGGCACTGGGGTTGTTTAGTCTGGAGAAGAGGAGGCTGAGGGGACACCTCATCACCCTCTACAACTACCTGAAAGGAGGTTGCAGAGAGCTGGGGATGAGACTCTTTAACCAAGTAATAAGTGATAGGACAAGAGGGAATGGCCTCAAGTTGCGCCAGGGAAGGTTTAGACTGGATATTAGGAAGAATTTCTTTACAGAACGGGTTGTTAGGTGTTGGAATGGGCTGCCCAGGGAGGTGGTGGAGTCCCCATCCCTGGAGGTGTTCAAGAGGCCGGCCACGTGGCATCTGGCTGCCAGCTAAGTTCAAACCTCAACAGTTTTTGGCGCCCAACATGGGGTACTGAGGTTTTTTGTTTGAGATAACAACAAAACGGATAAATATGGACTGTTTGGCTCCTTAAGATCTTATCACCTCATTTGCAATACATGTTTCCCATGCTGTTGCTCACCTTCTGTGAGCAGAAGGTTTTTTCTGGATTAAGGTTTTGTTTCTGTTCTATTATGTGATGCTCATCTATGATAGCGTGCAGTCATCGGCCCTGGGCCTATTTACAGTTGTGTTTGAGAAATTTTGGGAGGTCAAATATCTTTACAATGTTAACATAAACATGGTTGCCATGCTGTTAGAAGCTAGTGTGTTTCTGAATGTGGTTCTGGTTTTGTTTATGGTTAAGCTATTTAAAATAATTTTAACTATTTAAAAATATCACTTGGAAATCTACCCCAAGGTTGGAGAATTATGAGTCACTGGGGGTGTGGAGTAGTATGGGCAAGTACCTAGAACAGTGGGCAACTCCAGTGTTTTGGAACTTCACTCTTGCACAGGTGCAGAATCCTGAAGAACTAGTAAAATATTTGGAAAAAGTATGGTGTCACCCGGGCAATTCCAGAGAGGCACAGCTCACTGCAACATGCTGGTGCCTAGCCCATGCTTACTGAGTGCTATTAAACACTGTTCAGCACCCTCAAGAGGAAGAGAAGGGCTCTGCACCTGGTAACTTAGTAACAGAAACTGCAGCCACTACAAGCCAGAGGACAGGCGCTGCAGCTGAACCAGAGAACCAACCCATGACAGTGTCAGTTGCTCCCATACATAAGAAGAAATACAGAAGAAAATCCCCTCGTGGTATACAGGGTGATGATGAACCAGGCCCATCACGAGAACAAGAGGAGGAGGTGGAGCCAGTAATAGTCACCCAATCCTTATACCCGAGTGAGTTGTGAGACATAGGAAAAGATTTCAGCCGCCATCCAGATGAGCAACTCGCTACCTGGCTGCTCTGGTGCTGGGATAGCGGGGCCAGAAGCGTGGAATTAGAGGGCAGGGAGGCCAGGCAGCTGGGATCCCTGTCTAGGGAAGGGGGCATTGACAAAGCCTTTGGAAAGAAGACACAAAATCTCAGTCTCTGGAGCCAACTTCTGTCAAGTGTGAGGGAGAGGTATCCCTTCAAGGACGACTTGACATGTCGACCAAGTAAGTGGACCACTATGGAAAGAGGCATTCAATACTTGAAGGAGCTAGCTGTGCAGGAGGTAGTTTACTATGACCCAGATAACGCACAGCTACCCACAGATCCAGATGAAGTCCGATGCACCCGGCCCATGTGGAGGACTTTTGTACAGAGCACATCCTCATCATATGCCAGTGCATTAGCAGTAATGGATTGGAGAGACGAAGAGAGACCAACAGTCAATGAACTGGCTCACCGACTATGACAATATGAAGAAAGTGTCTCTTCCCCCATCATCGCGTCTGTGAAACAATTATCTCAAGATGTCCAGCAACTTAAGGAGAACATGTCCTACTCCCTACCTGCACGGACCAGAATCTCCGATATTAGGAGCAATCGTTTCTCTACTCGAGACAACCGGTACACACCATGGGGGAAAGTGTGGCATTACCTGCGTGACCATGGAAAAGACATTAAGAAATGGGATGGAAAACCTACCTACCTCCTAGAAGAGCGGGTATGTGAGTTGGAAGGAAGAACAAGTACAGAACGTCATCCTTTCAGGAGAAATGCTGCTCTGGTTTCCAGTAATCAAGTGCCCAAACAGAGCAGAAAGCTCAACTTTGCTCATGATGCTATGAGAAGAACTTCTGACTTATATTCACAAGAAGTGAGTGATCAAGATGAGGCTGAAACCTGTGCACGCCACACCAACCCATTTGTCGTCAGTGGGTATTATGACCAACATTAGAGGGGCCCTGCCTCCAGCCAGGCGGAGGACAGGGACAATCGAGTTTACTGGACTGTGTGGATTCGATGGCCTGGCACATCTGACCCCCAGCAGTATAAGACTCTAGTGGACACTGGTGCGCAATGCACCCTAATGCCATCAAATTTTAAAGGGGCAGAACCCATTTGTATTTCAGGGGTAACAGGGGGGGTCTCAACAGCTGACTGTATTGCAGGCCGAGGTGAGCCTAAGTGGAGAAGAGTGGGAAAAACACCCCATTGTGACTGGCTCAGACGCTCCATGTATTCTTGGCATAGATTATCTCAGGAGAGGGTATTTTAAGGACCCAAAAGGGTATCGGTGGGCTTTTGGTATAGCTGCCTTGGAAACAGAAGGAATTAAACAGCTGTCTGTGTTACCTGTCCTCTCAGAGGATCCTTCTGTTGTGGGACTGCTGAGGGTCAAAGAACAACGGGTGCCAATTGCCACTACAACAGTGCACCAACGGCAATATTGCACCAAGCGAGACTCTGTAATCCCTATCCATAAACTGATTCATCAACTAGAGAGCCAAGCAGTCATCGGCAAGATGCGCTCCCCTTTTAACAGCCCCATATGGCCAGTGCGAAAGTCTAATGGAGAGTGCAGATTGACAGTAGACTATCGTGGCCTGAATGAAGTCACGCCACCACTCAGTGCTGCCGTGCCAGACATGCTAGAGCTTCAGAATGAGCTAGAGTCGAAGGCAGCCAAGTGGTACGCCACGACTGATATTGCCAACGCATTTTTCTCCATCCCTCTGGCAGCAGAATGCAGGCCACAGTTTGCTTTTACCTGGAGGGGTGTCCAATACACCTGGAATCAACTGCCCCAGGGGTGGAAACACAGCCCCACCATTTGCCATGGACTGATCCAGACTGCACTGGAACAGGGTGAAGCCCCAGAACATTTACAGTACATTGATGACATCATTATATGGGGTAATACAGCAGAAGAAGTCTTTGAGAAATGGGAGAAATTAATGCAAATCCTTCTGAGAGCCAGTTTTGCCATAAAGCGTAGTAAAGTCAAGGGACCTGCACAAGAGATCCCGTTTTTAGGAGTAAAATGGCAAGATGGACGTCATAAGATTCCAGTGGAGGTGATTAATAAAATAACAGCTATGTCCCCACCGACTAACCGAAAGGAAACACAAGCTTTCTTTTGTGTTGTGGGTTTCTGGAGACTGCACATTCCAAATTACAGTCAGATTGTCAGCCCTCTCTATCAAGTGATTGGGAAAAGAATGATTTTGTATTGGGCCCGGAGCAGCGACAGGCTTTTGAAAAATTTAAACAGGAAATAGTTCATGCAGTAGCCCTTGGGCCATTTCAAACAGGGCAAGATGTTAAAAATGTGCTCAGCACTGCAGCCGGGAAGAATGGCCCTACCTGGCGTCTCTGGCAGAGAGCATCAGGGGAGACTCGTGTAGATCCCTGGGGGTTTGGAGTCGGGGATAGAGAGGATCCGAGGACCGCTATACTCCAACCGAAAAGGAGATACTGGCAGCATATGAAGGGGTCCGAGCTGCTTCAGAGGTGATTGGGACTGAAGCACAGCTCCTCCTGGCTCCCTGACTGCCAGTGCTGGGCTGGATGT
The DNA here is from genome assembly GCF_031877795.1 of Strix aluco. NCBI lineage: Eukaryota > Metazoa > Chordata > Aves > Strigiformes > Strigidae > Strix > Strix aluco. Next base: position 40,171,067 of record NC_133970.1, read on the forward strand.
TCAAAGGGAGTAAAACTGTTGAGTTTTGAACTCAGCCGGCAGCCAGACGCCACGTGGCCTTCCGTTCACCTCCCCCCTCCCTGGTGAAATAGGGGAGGGACAAAAAAAGAAGAGAATTCATAGGTTGAATATAAAGAAAGAATTTACTAAATATAACAAGCGCACAACAGTAGCAATATTGAGTCCACAAAGAAACAGGTAAAATGCAGCAGTGGCTTACCAAGCACAGCAACCGCCCCCACAGCAACACACACCCGGACCCGAAATCGGTGCCCGCCCGAGAGACCCCGCCCACCTATTTCCCTGGGCATGACATCACATGGTATGAAATACTCCAATGAAAGTTAACTTCATCCTGGTTGAAACCAGGACAATTGGTTGGGATGAGGGTGTCTTGCTTTTATCAATGAGCAGGGGTATTACAGAATTTCTACTTTTGGAAAAAATCACATTTTGGTTTTTTTCTGGTTTGGACTCAAAATACTCAAGTTTCTGCAAGATGAACCAAGAAGAGAAGTAGGTACCCTGCAAAGAATTTAAGTGACATTTAAATACAATAGCAATTCAGAAAGGCCTCTCACAGACAGTTTACAACTTCTATAGCTGACCAACCCCTTGCCCTTTTGATCCTTACAGCCCCTGTTGACCCCAAGGGAATTACTTGGCAGGTTTTTAAAGGAAAATGCAGGTGTTAGACCTTCCCTTCCCCTACACCACCAAACAACAGGATCCAGTAGCATTCTCTAATCAGTATTAACTGACAGGATCAGAGCCCTTGACACGGCAGTTAGGGTCATTTTTCTTTGAGGTAGAGGTTAGAGTGCTCTTTATGTGCACTGTAGACAAGGATTACAGCATTCACATCCCAGCTTCTCTACCGGATTCAGACATGCTTCTACCACTTTACACCAAAGTTTCTTAAACACATGAGTATAGTGGGCAAATTCTAGCTCTCCTGCTCTCTGCTGCACAGAGAAAAGCACAAAAACTACTGGGTCCCAGATGCCTTAGAGGGGTCTCACCCAGGGAGGCCCCGTGGGCCAGTGCCTACTTGAACAATACTTATTTCATTTTATCATGTTGATGTCAGATTATTAAAAGAAATGTTGAACATTTCTGACAGTTTTGTTAGGAATAATGTAGAACCAAATGAATAGCTGTTACAATAATGGTAGAAACAAATGATTAACCTTGAAACAATCCGCTATTGTATATGCCTGACAAAAAGCAGGAACCTAGGTAGGATTAATGGGAAGTAGAGAGGAGATGCGACAACCTGCCTATGTCTACCAAATTATGAGGAAACTAGGTAGAAGGTAAATCTGGCAGGTGGAGATCGTGACCACTGACCCATGGACCACCATCTCTAATTACACCCCAGACTCAAAAGAAGAAGGTAGAGAAGGCAAACTAGGCATGTGTGCTAATTTACATGCTAAGCATAGAGATTATGATCAATCACTTAGTAGATATGTATCAGTGTATTGGATATGTATAGACTGTGTATAAATAGTCATAGTTTTCGGGACCACGGTGTGGTGTCTTGGAACAGGCACCCATGCATGCGCATCCACATAATAAAGGAAAATACCTCCATCCTGTGTGTGAATTAGGCGTCCCATTTTGGGACAACAATGTGAGTATTGAATGTACGATGCATTAAAAATTCCAAAATAATTAAAGCCAATTTCCCCCACCTGCAGTGAGTGTGTAAATCACTGCACTGGAGAACTATACTCTTATTTATTTTCTGAACAGTAGAACAGCTCCAAATCCTTCCCTTGAGCTGTAGGAGGAATCATCATATAGCACAGAGTTCAGGAGTCCAACAAAGATGCTCAACCTGGATCTGCCAAGGCCTCTTCTGTGCTTCTCCATCAATCAAGTATACTTTTATTTTCCTTGAATATAAAAAGCAGCTATTTCCCTAATTAGTACACAACCTGCATGTTCCTTTTCTTGTTCAAAGTGTCTCAGCTTAATTCCTACACAAACAAGAGATTTTTTTGATCTAGAAAAATGAGATTTTCAGTCAACACAAAGTATGTTAGTACAAGCCTTTCCTGATTATATTATTTCACAGTATGGTACGGTATATAATTTTGCACAATACGGCTATCAGTATGCCACATTGTGACACCATGAACAACACTGGAACTGCTCTTTACCTACCAAGAAATCATGTCAAAACAAAACAAAAAAAAATCAAGTGAAAAAGTAAATTAAAGTGAATTTTTAAAGTTCTGTTCTGTTTTTTTCCTCTAGGTTATTGTTGTCCTCTTTTCCATGGAGACAGCAAAATGTTTTTTATTCTTTCTTTGATGAAATAGGTGTGTCTGACAGAAAACTATGAGAAAAAAATAATCTGATCTTCTCTCAGCATAAGAAGCCCATCTCAGCAGAAAGGGGGGCTTGTTCCTGGGTGAGGAGCAGGAACCATGCAGCAAGGTCAGACAGAGCCCACTGGTATCTATCAGAGCCCACAGTTGCTAAATATAATCCAGAGAAGCAAATGAGCTAAGGGAAATGTTTTGCCCACAGAGTAAATCCTTCAGCTGAATGTGGGTTGCTTTTAGACCCCAATGAAAAGTAGTCTGAGACTTTTGTTTATCTTGGCTTCCACTGGTGTGACATACAAGAGTCTGGGAAATGTTTGTTTCTTCTCCTGAGGAGAGGGTGCTTTGGAAACAGATTTCTGGTAAACTGCAGTTTCAATTTAAACAACTATGTAAGATTTTCTTTTTCTTTTTCTTTTTCTTTTTCTTTTTCTTTTTCTTTTTCTTTTTCTTTTTCTTTTTCTTTTTCTTTTTCTTTTTCTTTTTCTTTTTCTTTTTCTTTTTCTTTTTCTTTTTCTTTTTCTTTTTCTTTTTCTTTTTCTTTTTCTTTTTCTTTTTCTTTTTCTTTTTTATTTTTCTTGTTATTTTTATAAAGCACTGAAAAAGCAAAACCCATTACAACTGTGAAGGAATGATTTTGTCATGAGACTTCAATCACAGAGGGATGCAGTGTAAGTCACTCTTTCCCTAGTCTTTTTTCCTTTTAAATACTGTAATCCCAGAAGAGGGCTGGTGCAGGGAATGGAGGTGGCTCTGCTGTCATGAAAACTGTTTTATTGTATAAAGGAGAGCCTTCAAGAGAAATTCTTCAGACCCCTTGAACCACACCAATCCACTATCTTTTATTTTCCACAGGAAAAGAAAGCAGCTGCATGTACAAATTGTTAATCTGGAGTGACTTTTGCTTCCACAGGAAACTCTCCTGTTGGATGTTTGAAAAGGCTTGTATATGGCAATACTCTACACTAGTACTTCACAGAGGAATAGAAGTTCTTTCCTCAAATCAAAAATCCAGAAGAAAGATGGCTAGCTAATTTTTTTTCATTCTCTCTTACCAAAACTTCTGAAATCTCATTTTGACCACACAGGAATATATCACGATTTACACCTTCTAACATTTATTGTTCTTCAGTATAGTAGTATTTGAAACTTCCACATTACTGAAACACGCATCACAGCTCATACGGCCTAATAAAATGGCATCACACTGAAGTGGAAATCATGCCACAGTTATGGATATGGAGGACAGGCTGTTCCTAGACCATGAGCCAGAACAAGAACTGGGGCTTGAAATTTAAAGCAGGTCCTGAGTGTCAAAGAGGCAGAAATGTTGAGCTTTTTAAAGGTAGGGAAAATATTGCCTATTTAAGTCTGTTTATCTTCCTCTTGTAGATTAAAATTGTACCTGTGCCTTCAAGACAGGGTATTATCTTATCTGCTTTAAGCCATGGATAATAAGATTGTCTAAAAAGTGCATGTACAAACTCTGCTCTGGTATTGATTCTTCTTAACTCAGAGATATGGCACATTCTTTCCAAAATAAAAGGCATATTCTTCATGAGGCATCCACACATCTCTTGCCTTCAACACATATACATGTATTGAACTAACAGTCAGCTATTTTTGCCCCAGTGTGCCAGGGCAAGCCTAACAGTCTTGCCAGAATAGATAAAATTAACTTTGCCAGTTTCTCCATATTCATATAGCTATCATCAAGCAAAAGATGCTCAAGCGTATTTTGAGAAATATTTTTCCTACCATAGACAAAAGTGATTTTGCACCCATTTTCTGTTTGTCTTTGGCACAGAAGATTGGATATTTCTTTCTTGATCTGTATATAACACCAGGCAATCTCAGCCATAGATTATAGATATAGACTCTTTTGCTTATTGCCCTTTAACAAATCTGAACACTGGCAGCTCATCAGTCCTGTGTGCTCAGGGGAAATGATAGACTCTGTACATAATGCATATTTAGACAGGAGGAATTGTAATGTCGGTTTTTCCTCGTATATGCAACTTCTCCTAATGGCTGTCAGGAAGGCATGATCTAAAATATGGGTATATCTAGGTTTATTACTGCATAGAGCTGAAGCAGCAATTAGTTAACAATTATTTTGGTGGGATGCAATTTTAATTTCATATGTGACATAAAAATTAGACCTGGAAAAGTCTCACTGAGCTATTCAGACACCCTTTTATTACAAGCAGGAAAAGAAAGGAACCAAAACAAACTACATGAAGTTTCCACAGGAAGCAAAGAACAATCCAAAAGGCAGCAAGCATGCCAGAAAAGACTCAAAACATTAGAAACAAAGTAAAGATAAACCAAAAAGTGAAAATTCATTTAAAGACAAGTGCACCAATTAATTTCTAAGAAGTCTAGCATTCTCCTGAAGCATACTAACAACTTGATTAAAAGGAATGGCAAAACCAAACCACCGCACCGTGGCTTAGACAAAATGTATTTGAGTATTTCTTATGTCAAAGAATATGTAAAACAAAACCCAAGCATTTATTTTTAATAGTATGCTTGGAAATGAAGATATAGGGAAAACAGAGGAGGATAATCTTAAAGGTATTAGGCCTAGACATAGGAAAACTATCCTGTTTCCATCTCTGACAAACAGTCTTTGTGCTTGTGGGTAAAGAATTAACCCTCACTGTGCCTCAGTTTCCCATATTACAAGCAGATAATATTGTTTTTAACATCTGACTTGTAAAAATATGGTCTTTGAGTTATTTGGAGTGATACATGTTGTTTATGCTGCAACTGTACAGTGTCAGGGATGAGATGAGGAGCTAGGAAATTAAAATAGGATATAGAAATTAGGCACTCAAGAAATGAAGTTATAACTTAGTTTAGAGATAAAGATGGAAGACTTAGAGATCAGGCTAGGGGCTAGAGGCCCATTAGTTAAAAGATAACTAAGATTGAATAGGATAATAGATCATAGTCGATGGGCCAGAGAGCAGAACAATATGGAAACCTTGATTAATGGAAGCTGTGAGGGAACGCTTCCTGATGGAATAGGAAGACAGCCCTAAAAACTGGTCAAAACCAACCCTATGGTCCGGCCTGAGTCCAGGAGGCGACAGAGACTGCGCAAGGAACGGAGGTAAAAAGTTCAACAGTGAGGAAGAGGAGCTACTTCACCTCTGTGACCCCAGCCCATGACCACTGGGACACACTGCGCAGAGGCGACTAGGAGGAGACCGGGGTGGAACATATGAAAATGACTTTCAGGCTCATTATAATACAAAGCGGGGATAGGTCATGCATATGTATAGGCATATTATGAATATGTGATGCTTTGTAGCATAAAGCCAAGACAAGGTGCCACGAGAGGGGCGCACGTTTGTGGTGGAGCGATCCCCCGTGCGTCTCAGCGCTGAATAAACATACCTACTTTATAACCTTATAGGTTGGGGAGTCGTGTTTCCGCAAGTGAGGGACATTGAAGAATTTGATCATCGTTATTGCATCTATGCACTACCAAAATCAAAATATATGTTCAAATTTCCTATGTCTAGAGCTCTACTATCAATATAGACCATTCTGTTCCCTAAGGCAATGCATCACTTCTGCAGTCATCAGCATGTTGCATTTGAGCTATGAACCCCAAGAGAAAATAGTGCCTTTGCGGAGTATTATACTTGCTAGCATTTTTTCTCAGATTTCAAATATCAGGAGTACTATCAGCAATCCTGCAAAAGCTTCAGCAAAGCTGGAAAATAATAGTTAAAAAAAACCCTTAAAACTTCTGAACCTGCTGAATTTGAAATAATGGCATTACCTCCTACAAATAGACCGGATTTGTTTCACACAGCTCTTCAGCATATTAGCATTTCTTATGGTCCCTGCATATCTGCATAGATGATAATCCCCACCCTGTCCTATGATACAGAGAAATGATTACTTGTTTTAAGACTTATTTACTTATTTACTTATAGAAAACTGCTTAGCAACTTATTTCCTTACTTATAGCAAGTTATAGTATTACTTATAGTATTTTTGAATATTGCTAAGAATCCTGCTTGCCCAGACTGTTCTGTGGAATTTTACCAAGGACTACTGTGTCCATCAAAACAAAGCAGTTTACTGTGAAAATCTACCAAGAACTGCAGTGTTCAGCAAAATATCATGTTTTTGTCCTTGGGGAACAGATGTGCTCTAACTAGTTGGGTCTTGGTAATGAGTAAAGATAGCCATATACGGATTGTAGAAGTTTCATTGGTTCCCTTAAATAAAATAGGATGAGTAAACCGGCTGAAAAACATTTTTTGTTGTTCAAGAAATTGGCCAAGAGAATCTGCGCATGCTCTGGGGAAAAACAAGGTGAGAAAGACTACGAGCCTTCCTCCCAAAGACGCCCCCCAGGAGGCAATGCGCAGGTGCAAAGAGAACATAAACTGCTGACACCAGCCTCTAGAACTAACCCAGCCTTACTCATGCATATGTATGTTTGTGTTATGTAATCCAATGAATATGTATAGCCACACTCGATAAGTTTTTGGTAAAATGTGCGGTGGGTGTGCAAGCTTTGTGGAGAAATCCCCTTGCACCCCAGTGCCGGAGTAAACATACCTGCTTTAGAACTCTATTCGAGTTGTAGAGTCTGTTTTCCACGAATCACCTAAGAGAGAGATCCCAATAGCACTTTCTGCTCCACTGGCAAGATTCATTCTGTAATAGATACACCTACCCTGCTTTTACTTCTATGCAGAAATCCATCTCCTCCTAAATACTGGGCTCCTTTTCAGGGTGCAGTTCCTCTATTTTTCTACATTTTTTCCTCACACATTCTCACTTCCAAGAACACATTAGAAAATGAGGTGGATGGGTAAGATGACAAACAGAGCAAACTTGCCTCAACGCACTCACTCATGTTTGAGTTCCTCATCTCTCTAGCTCAATAGTTTCTAGTGTCCTTCCTTGCTGAGCAGTTTCAGCAAGGTCTTGGTGATTGCCCCCTCTTTAGCCAGTGCCATAGACTTTTAGTTCAGTCTCCTGGGGTAAAGGAGCTGACAGTCTGGCTCTCCTCAGCTCACAGATGCAAAACTGTGATCTATTCCTCTCCTGGGGGTCTTTGACATCAATATACAGGACAGCTGTTTGCACCACATTGTCTAGAAATCCTGTTTTAAAAGAAAAGCCCTATCCTCACTCAGGTCTTTGGAAGAGACATAAACACCCATCCTTGAAGAGTGAGTCTGAGCTCTGAACCCAGAGCAGAGGGAGATAGTCACCTGCAAGCCCAAGCCAGGCATCTGCGACCTGCTCCTGGCCCAGCATTGGCATCAAGTGGAGGCTGCTCCCCTTTCCCTGGGTGCAGTCACTGTACTGAAGGACCTAAATCTGCCAGGCACCATATAGGTAACTCATGGCCATAATGTAGATGCTCTGTGTGGTTAGAATCAGGTTGCATGATGCTGATCTCATGTTAATTTATGGTCTGGATATTGCACCTCTCCTTCCAGTAAATCTGTGCATATGGTATCTACACAGGTCTAGTTCCAGGTTTTGAACTTTCCTTCATGTGGCCAGGGGCTGAAATATGAGACTTGCACAGCATCAAGTGTCCAATTCCACAAAGTGGGAATTTGTCTCCTAAAATGCTGCAGAGTTCTTGAAAATGTTGGCTTTGTCGTTTGGTTTACGCATTAGATCTATTTCCAAATGCTGTCAAAGTATTTACACTTGAATTACATTCTCCTTCATGAGATGACCCTTTGAGTTGCCTAAGGTGTGTTGCTTTTTTTTAAAATTACTCTTTTTTATTGAAATGAAGATAACAACCAAGATCATGAAATAGGAAGGTGATACAGAAAAATGACCAC